>NC_086319.1:205366595-205966595 GCF_036172605.1 Pelobates fuscus
GCGCTCAGACGGCTGCAGCAGCTTTTCCCTCCCTCCTCTCCCCTGTAGGTGGCCGAGCTGCACTCCAGTCCGCGGTCCCGGCCGGAGTGATGGGAAGGTGCACACTGAGTGTGCACTTCCTGTCAGTCCGGCCGGGTACAGGAAACAGAAACTCCTGTTCCGCGCGGAACAGGAGTTTCTGTTTCCTGTACCCGGCCGGACTGACAGGAAGGTGCACACTGAGCACCTTCCTATCACTCCGGCCGGGACCGCGGACCGGAGTGCAGCTCGGCCACCTACAGGGGAGGGGGTAAGAATAGGGGGGGGAGAGTAAGAAGAGGGGGGAGTAAAAAGAGGGGGGGAGTAAAAAGAGGGGAGGGGAGGGGAGGGGAGGGGGGAAGTAAAAAGAGGGGGGGAGTAAAAAGAGGGGAGGGGGGAGTAAAAAGAGGGGAGGGGGGGAGTAAAGGGAGGGGGGGGAGTAAGAAGAGGGGAGGGGGGGAAAGTGGGGGTAGAGTAAGAAGAGGGGAGGGGGGAGAGTAAGAAGAGGGGAGGGGGGAGAGTAAGAAGAGGGGAGGGGGGAGAGTAAGAAGAGGGGGGAGAGTAAGAAGGGGGGGAGAGTAAGAAGAAGGGGGGAGTAAGAAGAGGGGGAGTAAAAAGAGGGGAGGGGGAGAGTAAAAAGAGGGGAGGGGGGAGAGTAAGAAGAGGGGAGGGGGGAGAGTAAGAAGAGGGGAGGGGGAGAGTAAGAAGAGGGGAGGGGGAGAGTAAGAAGAGGGGGGAGAGTAAGAAGAGGTTAGGGGGGAGAGTAAGAAGAGGGGAGGGGGGAGAGTAAGAAGAGGGAAGGGGGGAGAGTAATAAGAGGGGAGGGGGGAGAGTAAGAAGAGGGGAGGGGGGGAGAGTAAGAAGAAGGGGGGAGTAAGAAGAGGGGAGGGGGGAGTAAGAAGAGGGAATAGAGGGAGTAAGAAGATGGAACAGAGGGAGTAAGAAGAGGGGAGGGGGATAATAAGAGGGGGGAGTAAGAAGAAGGGGGGAGTAAGAAGAAGGGGGAAGTAAGAAGGAGGGGAGATAAGAAAAAGAGGGGGGTAAGAAGAAGAAGGGGGGAGTAAGAACAAGAGTGGGGAGTAATTAGAAGAAGGGGGTAAGAAGAAGAGGGGGTAAGAAGAAGAAGGAGTAAGAAGAAGAGGGGGGAGTAAGAAGAAGAGGGGGGAGTAAGAAGAAGAAGGGGGTAAGAAGAAGAATAGGGTAAAAAGAAGAAGAATGGGGTAAGAATAAGAAGGAGGGGTAAGAAGAAGAAGAGGGGGTAAGAAGAAGAAGAGGGGGTAAGAAGAAGTAGAAGGGTTAAGAAGAAGAAGGGGAGTAAGAAGAATAATGGGGTAAGAAGAAGTAGGAGGGTTAAGAAGAAGAAGGGGGTAAGAAGAAGGGGGAGTAATAAGAAGAAGGGGGTAAGAAGAACAAGGGGGGAGTAAGAAGAACACAGGGAGGAGGGGGGTAAGAAGAACACAGGGGGGGTGAGAACACACAGAGGGAGGAGTGAGAAGAACACAGGCAGGGTGGAGGGGGGATGAGAAGAGCACAGGGAGGGTGGGTGAGTGTGTGAAGAGACCGCTAGGAGAGGGTGGGGGAGAGGAAAGACCACTAAGGGGCAGGGGAGAGCTCTAAGGGACAGAAGGGACAGCTCTATAGGACAGGGGGCAAGACAGGGAGCTCTTTAACACTACGCGCACACACACACACACAATGCACCCCTATACATACACAGAAACACACAATGCATCCCTATACATACACATAAACACACAATGCATCCCTATACATACACAGAAACACACAATGCATCCCTATACATACACAGAAACACACTGCATCCCTATACATACACAGAAATAGAACATGCTTCCCTTACACACAGAGAAACACACAATGCATCCATTACACACACACACAATGCAACCCTTACACACAAAGACAATGCATCATTTGCACACATACACAGAAACATACAATGCAAACCCTTACACACACATGCAAACACACACACTGTTTTCTTACATACACACAGAAACACAATGCATCTCTTACACTCAATGCACACACATACAGACACATACCTTGCATCCCTTATGCATACAAACACAGATTCACACAATGCATCCCTCACACACAACCAGAAACACATAATACATCCCTTATACACAAATACACACTGCTTCCACTACACACAAACCCACTGCATCACCTGCACAAACTGGTATCCCTATACACTACATACCATAAGCACACATATTAGATAACACATAACACATCCCCTACACACTCCACTCCCTGTGAGCGAGCTCATGGGTGGGTGGAACATATAAGTGGACTTATGAGTGGGCCTTATGGGCATACTCACCGTCAGGCACTGGGGCCCAGACCTTGAGCTGTGTAAGAGGCCCCCCAAAAATGGAGCTGCTTCCAATTCTCCCAGAACGTTGAATTTTGTGACCACAGTTGCAAACAGCCTCCAGAGGTCCTGTTCTACACCAGACCAGTGGAGCCAAACTGCAGCCCATCATCATCCTCATCTAATTGTAAGTAGGCAATCTAGTATATTATTAGTGACACTAATCTATAATTTACCTCACATTAAAGGGACACTATAGCTTAATGAAGTGGTTCTGGTGTCTATAGCTGGTCCCTGCAGGCTTTTTAATGTAAACACACACTGTGTGCAGCACTGGCGTTAGTTCATATGGCAGATCATATGGGTGGGGCATTGTGATGTCACAATGGGGGGGGCGGCAAATTTATATTTTGTCTAGGGCGGCAAAAATCCTTGCACCGGCTCTGATCCTGGGCAGGTGCACCAGTCTACTGGTGACCCACAGGAGGGGAGTGCACTGATTGCACTGCACTCTCCTCCTGCCCAGACCCGTCTTGACCGCAGTGCAAGTGCCCTCTGCCCCTAATTTACAGTGGCTCACACTCACAACAAGCAGTGCCTGGAGCCCTTTGCAGAGACGGAAACAAAGAGGTTCTGCGGCAGCTGGCCGTCCTGCAAGCATTACATTAAACAGCTGTTCCCCATGCAGCCACAGGTGGCGTTGTGTTGGGAGACTGTGATTACTCTTCACTTCCTCCCAGCCTACAGAGCAGCGCATGGGGGAGAGAGGAGGAGGCATGATTTAATCTTGAATAAATCCTCTAAGCAAACCTTTATAAATTTGGGGGGATCAGCTCTGTTTCCACAGTTTATTGGTGTTTACTCTCATCTCTGTATTAATATTGAGGGATGTCTAAGTAGTAACATCAGTGTGTGTCAGCAGGGCCAGCCGTTGGGGTGGGCAAGCTGTGCGGTCACGCAGGGTGCCATGACAACAGAGGCGCCCGGCGGCCAACACAGCTCACAAGTTGGGTACACCAGCATATTTAATTTAAACGTTTCGCTGGTGGTCCACTGGTGCGCACCAGCAGTAGGTGCAGTCAGATCATATCCTTTCCCTCGTGGTTCCGGCGCTCAGTTAGTGAGTCAGAGAGCAGGCTCAGAGATTCTCAGCCTGTGCTCTGACAACATTGAAAGTCAGAGCCGTGAAGGAGCGGGTATGGCAAAGAGCTCCTGATTAGCATAACATCAATATCCGTTATAAAACCAGAAAAAGGTGGGCATGGATGGTGAACTGATTTGGTGGCGCAATGGGCCACTTGACTGGTTTTGCCCCCCAGGCCTAAGGCTGCCAGCCCTCCCCTGGCCCCGTCCCACTTCCTCATCCACTGCCCCCCCAAGCTCCTGTCCCTCTCAGCCCATGTCCCCCTCCTAAGCGCCTGTCCCTCTTCCTCAGCCCTGTCCCCCTCAGCCCCGTCACCTTACTCAGCCCTTGTCCCCCTCCTCAGCACTTGTCCCCCTCCCCAGCCCCTGTCCTTCTACTCAGCCCCTGTCCTTCTACTCAGCCCCTGTCCCTCTACTTAGCCCCTGTCCCCTTACACAGTCCCTGTCCCCCTACTCAGCCCCGTGCCCTTACTCAGCCCCTGTCCCACTTGTTGCTTTGTTCTTTGTTTATCCTAAATCCTAATTTGGCAAAATAAAACATGCATGCATTCATTCATATTACACACACAAACACACACTTTTTAGTCTATTAACACATTGAGATATCCATCTTCAGATCGAGATTACTTTTTAACCTTGATCTTGTACCTATTTTTGTCAACTCTTAAAATAATTGGAGTGTTTTGCATTCTACTTACATTAAAGGAACACCATAGTCACCTAAATTACTTTAGCTAAATAAAGTTTTAGTGTATAGATCATTCCCCTGCAATTTCACTGCTCAATTCACTGTCATTTAGGAGTTAAATCACTTTGTTTCTGTTTATGCAGCCCTAGCCACACCTCCCCTGGCTATGATTGACAGAGCCTGCATGAAAAAAAAAAACTGGTTTCACTTTCAAACAGATGTAATTTACCTTAAATAACTGTATTTCAATCTCTAAATTGAACTTTAATCACATACAGGATGCTCTTGCAGGGTCTAGCAAGCTATTAACATAGCAGGGGATAAGACAATCTTAATTAAACAGAACTTGCAATAAAGAAAGCCTAAATAGGGCTCTCTTTACAGGAAGTGTTTATGGAAGGCTGTGCAAGTCACATGCAGGGAGGTGTGACTAGGGTTCATAAACAAAGGGATTTAACTCCTAAATGGCAGAGGATTGAGCAGTGAGGCTGCAGGGGCATGTTCTATACACCAAAACTGCTTCATTAAGCTCAAGTTGTTCAGGTGACTATAGTGTCCATTTAATTACTTTTAGAATGTCTTGCTATTACACCCCCTGATTCATACCATCTATTAACCCACTACACCCCCTGCTTCATACCATCTTTTAACCCACTACACCTTCTGCCATCATACCCCCTATTTACCCACTATATCCCCTGCCATCATACCCCTTGTAACGGGATTTGGTGATCAAAGAAGTCAGCAATCATGCAATAACAGTTTTCTTGTGTGATGTGTTGCAGTGCAAATGTGATATAACACAAACATTTTAAACTGGCAGGATTGCAATAACAGGAATACCACTAAAACACCTCCATATTCTGCCATCATTCTAGCTTTTCAGAACTGAAACATGTTTCATCACACATGCACATTCTTACTGGAGAACTGCAAATCAGCTCAGGGATGGATGAAACGTTAGCATCATCTTCTGAAGCCATTAAACAGTGTGTAAGGGAAAAGGTCTTACTTACATGGTGGGTTTATTCATAAAAACATGAATTGTCAAAGGGGAAAAAAAATATTTTGTAACTCATATTTCATCTTATCAGAATTCAATGTTTAGCTAATAAAACCCAAATGATTTAAATGGTCAACCCCAATCATTATAAGATGTCTAATATTACAATCAGTGATATGAAATGCATAGATCATGTTTCCCTGTGGCAAAAATAAGAGATGCTTCTATTTTTCTATGTGCAGATATGTTGAATGTTAATGCACATGGGGCAAAAAGAGAAAAAAAATAAATGGAAACAATTTGTACATGAAGGCCTAGGGGAGAAGATACCACTGATGGTTTAGAGAGGCATGCCTTCTGTTTCTCTTGAAATAAAGAACGGTCATCATTTGTTGTGTTGTCTATGGGCATGGAATATTTGAGCTGCATTCATTGTAATGGTACAGTTAAACCTTTATATCTTACCATATTGAAGATTTTCATCAATATGCAATTGGTCCACCAAGGTGCTGCTAATAAATTAAATGGTTACTCCAACCACCATGACCACTTCTGCTTAAAGCACTGCACATTCAGAGATAGTTGCACTTTAGTGCCTGGGGCTAGTTACACTTCCAGCACCACATCACACATGGTTTTGGCAGCCTAGAACTCTATTCTGGACTGCCAAATGCCAATTCTGTGCAAAATGTACACCTGTTTGGTGACAGATATGGTCATCTTCTCCCTTGCAGCCAGTGCAGCTGGTGCAGCTGCATACTGAGGGTGCACCCAATGGGCAGATATCTTCAGTTGTTAGGTTGTGCACTACGGCACTTAAACCGTTCCATTGTGCCTCTCTCATACTGACAGACAAAGCTGGGAGGAAGTGAGAGCTGGTGACGTCCTCCCTGGTAACACAAAGCAACACAGAAGGCAAACAGCTACAGCCAGCCTCTGACAGCCTGTGCCAGCAAAAACTACCCTCCTGCACCCAAAAGGTAGGAAACTGGAGGGTATCTAAAATTCTGACCTGTGTGTGTCAGTATGTGTTTCTGTGTGTCTGTGTATCTGTATGTATGTCAATGTGTATATCTGCATGTGTGTCAGTGTGTCTATCCGTGTATCTGCATGTTTTAGTGTGTGCATCTGTGTATCTATATTTATGTCAGTGTGTGTGTATACGTGTGTCAGTGTGTGTTTCTGTATGAGTGTATCAATATGTGTGTGTATCTGTGAGTCTGTGTATCTGTATGTATAGAAAAATGGGTAGCACTCCAGGATGCACGTGGTCCCAGTGATTATCAGGGGGTAAGTAACCTCAGTATAGCAACATTTCAGCTCCTTAGGCAAAGTGAAGGACAAACCCCAATCACCAAAGCACCATCACTTGAATTGTTTAGTTTTGACACATAATTTTTTTGAAGAAGTGTTTTTTATCACATTAAACTTGCATTATATATATTCACAATAATCTTACAGCAGATTTATTAAAAAAATACCTTAGTTCATTTACCACTAGCACTATTTAATTTGTCTTCCACATTAAAATTTGTGTCAACTCCACCAATATTGGGGTACTGTGACGTAGTGGTGGGCTTAACACAAGCTGGCCATACTGTGCAACTGAATTCCCATATTTGGTTGCTGAGACAGGTGACTTTAAGTAGGTTTGTAAAATTTTGAACTGTATTCTTTTCTGTGTGTGCACTATTCCTTAATCTGTATTTTTCATATTAATATAAAGTATAAAAGTTGCTTTGTCAACCAAAACATTTTTGAGCATTTCATAAAGAAAAAATCTTTATGAAATGCTCAAAAAGACTGTGTCACTTCAATGTCTGTGGGAATAGGGCGGGCAAAACTTTGCTTAATGCTAATTCATATTATTTTTGAAGGTTTCTGCAGTCTTGCTGAATCATCCGTAGACATCAGTAGTTTTGTGCATGTGTGAAAGTACAACACTGATGTGGGTGCCTGGCAGATGAAGCATGAGCAGCTCGGCTAAACAACGAAGAAGGTGGGGACGACAGCTTCAGGTAGTATAATTTACGTCTACTAAACCCCTGGACCACTGGACCCCAAACGACCATGTCACCATCAGCGGTCTTTGCAAAATATGTTAAGACCCAAGAAGATGACAGACCTGCGTTATTTTGATTTTTAATCCATACATAATCCTACAATACTAAAGTCACAGAATTTATATTTTATGTACTGATTACACTGGGAATTATGTTGATAAAATATATTATAAAAATTACAATAAAAAAGTTGTAAAAGACCTCAAATTACATATTTTATCCAGCTTAACTATTTTGTCCTAAATGTTGCTATAATGTGAATAATTTGAATAATTTTAAATGGACACTCTAAGCATCAGTACCACTACAGCTGAATGTAGTTATTTTGATGCACAGATACTGTTCTGTGAAACGGTAATGTTTACATTTGTCCCTAAAGATAACTCTAGTGGCTGTCACCCAGTCAGTCAGTTAGGTCCTTCCTTTTAAGTCCTACGATCTTCATATGCCAAACAGGGGCGTATTAGCCGCGAGGCAAACAAGGCATTTGCCTTGGGCGGCATTTTCCAGGGGGCGGCAAAAAACGCCGCCCCCAAATGCCCAGGCCAAATGCCTTGTTAGCCTTGTGGCTAACTGGGCTGCCGGTCGGGCTGCTGGGCTGGTTGCTGGGCGGGCGGCTGGCGAGGGAGCTCTTCCTCTGAGCTCTCTGCTCAGCTCCCTCGTGCGCCGCAGAGTGAGGCTGGGAGCCGGAAGATGACGTCATCTTCCGGCTCCCAGCCTCACTCTGCGGCGCGCGAGGGAGCTGAGCAGACAGCTCAGAGGAAGAGCTCCCTCGCCAGTCGCCCGCCCAGCAACCAGCCCAGCAACCCGACCGGCAGGGCAGCCCCACTAGACCCCAGGGAGGTAAAGAAACCCCCCCCAGCATTCCCAAAGGTAAGGAGGCTGGGGGGGTAGGTTAAATTAATGATATATTATATTATTATATATATATATATATAATATATATATATATATATTATATATATATATATATTATTATTATATATTATTATTATTATTATATATATATATTATTATATATTATATATTATTATTTATTTATATATATAATATTATATATATATATATATTATATTATATATATATATATATTATATATATATATTATATTATATATATATTATATATATTATATTATATATATATATATTATATATATATATATTATATATATATAATATTATATATATTATATATATATATATATTATATTATATATATATATTATATTCTATATATATAAATTATATATATATTATATTATATATATATATTATATTATATATTATATATTATATTATATATATATATTATATTATATTATATAATATATATATATATATATATATATTATTATATATATATTATTATATATATTTTATATATATATATTATTATATATATTTTATATATATATATTATTATATATATTTTATATATTTATTATATATATTATATTATATATATTATTATTTATATATATTATTATATATATATTATTTATATATTATATTATATATATATTATTTATATATTATATTATATATATATATTATATTATATATATATATATATTATATTATATATATTATATATATATTATATTAAATTATATATTATATATATTATATATTATATTATATATTATATTATATATATATATATATTATATATATATATTATATTATATATCAGAGAGTGTATGTGTCTGACAGTGAGTGTGTGTCTGCTAGTGAGTGTGTGTCTGCTAGTGAGTGTGTGTGTGTGTGTCTGTTAGCTAGTGTATGCGTATCTGTCAGTGAATTTGTGTGTGTGTGTGTATTTAGAAGGCGGGACGGGGGGGGGGGGGGAAAGGGTTGGGTGGGGGGGCGCGCGCGTGGGGGGGGGGGGGGTGCCTGAGTTTTGTCCTGCCTAGGGCAGCACAAAACCAGGATACACCACTGATGCCAAACACTCCTGATAGTGAACCAAAAAAGAGATACTGATTGGCATTGTGTAGCAATTGCCTCGCATGTGCAGTTGACCATAAATTCTTCTCAATTGGATTGGCTGAGATCATCAGTAATGATGATTATCTTAACCAGGGATGGATCAGCAGCTCTGGCAAAACTGAGGTGGTGAAGGATCGGTAAGTAAAATGGCTTTATTTTACTATTATGGTAGGGGGGGAGCAGGAAGCTAACCAGGTTGGAGAAAACTAACATTACAAATACACGTTTCAATTTCTAAAGATATAGTGCTCTTTTAAGTAAAGCCAATAGTGAAATAACTGCAAATGTTACATAGTCATCTAAATTGATAAGAAATAATTGGCTCAAGTAATTGGCTGATTTCTAGCACATCTTAGAAAGTTAAATCACAATAGTACTACATACTGCTTCACAATTATCTACCTGCTTTAATTTTTCACATACACTACCTTTTAATGTGGGCTTGTTGTCTACAAAAGGTGTGGAGGACAGGATCAGCCTGAGGCAGGTATTGAAATATACTTTTTATTCTGTGCTTGAAAAATCAACAGCAAATGAATACAATAAAATATAGATTTACCTGAAGCTTTCAAATGCCTAATGCTGAAACGGTCCCCATACCAGATGTGGATGAATGGATGCATATCAATCTAGCAACTCAAAGTACAATCACAAAACATATCACATGACATATCAAAACACATCAACAGTGACATGCTAATAAAGTTAGTGAGAATTCAGAGTGAATTTCAGAGTAGCTGAATAGAATTTATAGTCGACTAAGATAATTTTGACCAATTTGGCTGTTTTTTTTACCTAAAAGGACACTCCACTGACCAACTGAAAAAAAATGAATTCATTGCTGTTTAGTTTAAATTTCCTCATGAAAACATGCATGCATTTAATTGTGTATTCTTTTCTTTAGAGGAATAGCTAAAATCAGCTTGTAGAAGCTTCATATGTCTTTCCTGAAGCCTTTGCAAACCCTCTCCTTCCTTCCAGTCCACACCTTCTGTGTCTGTCTGATCACAGATTTTCCAATGCAGGTCTTTGCAATGCAGGTGCTCTTGACAATTGCTGCCTCTTGAGTTTAGCCTCACTGAGCTAAACAAACCAGGAACTAACACAGCCAGTTGTCTAACTGATAGCTAGGGGGTGTAACAAGTTTAATTTATTAAAGTGCCAACTTCTATTACAATCTGTACTCTTTCAAATAAAAGAGAGAGAACGCAATTCACACATAAAGAACTCCTGTAAGTTAAAGTGCTTTAGGTGTCTGAAATTAAAGGACCACTATAGTGCCAGGAAAACAAACTTGTTTTCCTGGCACTATAGTGTTAATAGGTCCGCCCCACCCTCATGGCCCACCTCCTGCCGGGCTCTAGGGGGAGGAAGGGGTTAAATGCTTACCTTTCTCCAGCACCGGGCTCCCTGGGCGCTGGGGACTCTCCTCCTCCTTCGGATGTCATCGGCTAAATGCGCATGCGCAGCAAGAGCCGCCCACGCATTCAGTCAGTCCATAGGAAAGCATTCTCAATGCTTTCCTATGGACGCTGGCGTCTTCTCACTGTGAAAATCACAGTGAGAAGCGCGGTAGCACCTCTAGCGGCTGTCAATGAGACCGCCACTAGAGGCTGGATTAACCCTATTATAAACATAGCAGTTTCTCTGAAACTGCTATGTTTACAGCTGCAGGGTTAATCCTAGATGGACCTGGCACCCAGACCACTTCATTGAGCTGAAGTGGTCTGGGTGCCTATAGTGGTCCTTTAACTTTGAATTCTTACGTTAGTGAATAACTCTGTAAGAATCATGGAGTGAGACCACATCACGCATGCTTTTTAGTGGCTGTGTTTGTAGTTTTTATCTTCATGAAAACAGATCAGGTTTAGATTTTACAATCTAAATGTAAAAATGATTCCCTATGCAATACTGTAATTCTTATGTGCACAGTAATAGCTGATGTAAGTATGAAAACTTTTTTGAACATTTTCTTTGATTAGAACAGGTAGACAGAGAGAGTGGTGTCCAGCCTATAACCACCCATAAGTTGTTGTCAGAAACTGTGAACATAGTTACACTCTGAGCATAGCTTGAATTAAGCTACAAACAGCTGCAACCTTTCTGTTTTTCCAAGCTGCCCATTCTGCTTGAGATGTCTTTTTATCTTTTGCACCGTTGGACTGGCAATCATCAAAAGCTTCCTGCTAAATCATGTGCATAATTAATATAGGCACGCAATGTTTCCAACATAATGAAATCACCAACAAACAGCTGGGGTATATGTGCCCTGAAAACAGCGAGAAAACCTCCACGCATGTCTGCAATGGGTCTAGCCAGCACCGACACTGCTTTGACAATGTGTGATGATTTTACAAAAGGCTTTATAGCACTAGAAGTGAAATCAAAACAACTCTAATGTACGACAGAAAAAAAGGGATTACCTCTTTCCTAAGGGAAAATACTATTGTGACAGTGTGGAAAATAAGGCGACAGGTTTTACAATCAGAGCAATGGCATGTAAATCTGAAGGCCTGATAGTAGTGCTGTAGACATGAATACTCATAGAAGTATTATTTATCATAAATTTGTTCACTGCAGTCAAAGATTTGTGCTTTTCTCTCCATGTTTTGTGAGATATGTGATCTAAAAACACACTCGTACCTTGCCTATGTTATGATGTATGCAGGTGGGGCTCATCTCAAGAATAGTTAAAGGGATAGTATAAGCATCAAAACAACTTTAGCCTAATGAAGCAGTTTTTGTGAATAGGTCATGCACCTGCAGTCTCACTGCTCAATTCTATGCCAAGTAGGAACTAAATCACTCTTGTTTCTGTTAATGCAGCCCTGGCCACACCTCTCCTGGCTGTGACTCACTCATAGACTGCATGAAAAAAAATAGTTTAATTTTCAATCAGATGTTAACTTGCTTTAGAAGTGTTTAACCCCTGCTCTATAAATTGAACTTTAATCATGCACATGAGGCTCCTGTAGGATCTAGAAGGCTAGAGATAAGACATTCTAGATTAAAGGACCCTTATAGGGACAGGACCACAAATGTGAATTCCTGACCTTATAGTGTTAAATTATTTAGCCCCCACAACCCCAAGTTGTTTTGGTGCCTATAGTGTCCCTTTAATGTATGGGAGTCCAGCTGAGTGGGAGTTTGCGTCACAAAAACTAATGCTAGTATCGTGTTTTAGCATCATGCATGGATATCGTAGTCCTGAGCAACAGGAATGTTGATTGGTACTTATTTCATGACAGCTCATTGTTATGGAATATACAAGCTACAATTCATATTTATTGTAGGAAACCTATGGTAAGTAGCCTATATCTTTTCTGGGATTTTTTTTCCTAAATGCATTTTCAGTTCTGACAGACTTTTACACTATTTATCACTTTTGTGCCTCTTCCATAAGGATGGGATTAAATAAGAAAATAAGTATATATGGTAATTAGCAAATAGGTGTGAGATGCGATGAAGGGCAAATAATATGTTCCAGTATTTCAGAGTTTAACGAGAGTGGGAGAATGTTGCAGCAAAAAGCAGTGGTGAGACCAAGAGTGTGGGCAATTGTCCATTAATTTGGAACCTGGACACAAAACCAGTTTACTGGGGATATATCTAAGTCATTAGCATCTAAGCCCAGGTAAAGATGTGAATTCAAGAAAATAAAGTATTTTTGTATAGCGTTCTTATCATGTGTGTAGAAGAGGCTAGAATTTTAAACTGCCTAATGCCTTCCTATCTACTCAGTTAGAGATGTGGATGTCTCAGTATGCTACATCAGGGATATGATTGATCTCTAAGGGTTACCCGAATTTTAAATTCCCTGGTAAGTAGTGATACATGATTAAATATCCCAGCAGGAGTAATGGTGAGGGATCAGGCCTATATTATGCATATGACTTTACATTTTGTCTTCCAAAATCCCACCATCGTGTATTTCTGCCATTTATGAAACATGCTTCCAATGCTCTGTAAGCATCTCTACCAGACATCAAATCTAGATATGCAAACATTAAGAGCTTTAGTCGTCTAATACCTACAGTGCGTAAATAATTTATTTACTATTTACTGGAGATGAGCTGAAATAGAGCATGTGCATTAGTAGCATAGTTTTGATCTATTTTATCCTTTTTTCTGCAAGGGTTATATTGAGTTCTTCATGGAGAAAGTGTATCTATTCTCCACTAACATTGTGTAGATGCTTTAAATGTATTTTGGTGGGTCAATCGCAATAAACCTGAAATGGAATCAGTGATCTCATAAGGCTGTGTTGCCCAGATTTAGAGGAAAGATGGTCCAAGATTTGTGAATGCATTAAAGGATCAATGGTGTGTCAAGACGAAGGTGATCATCTTGGGGTCTGACATCATGATTTTGGCTCTGGGGGATATTGATCAGGGATAATATGGGCTATATGGCTCTTCAATGCCACTGGGGTTTACCCAATAGAGATATAAGAGTTTAGAGTCTGCTTTAAAAAAATATCAGATTTGTAGTGTGGCTTTGGCACTATCCGAGCCAAGTTACTACAGCTATTGGTGAGTCAAAGAGTTCATCCTTCATTGACCAGGTTGTTTGAAATTTTTTGTCAGTCCTCCAGTAAATAATCCTATAGACTTGTGCAACAGCATAATATTTCTCAATATCAGGGTATCCTAGCCTTCCTTTGTACTTAGTGTTTGTTGGGCATGACCACCCTAGGAAATGCAAAGAAAGGAACACTCTAACAATAGGAATACAATATTAGAGTGTTTTACTATATATTTAGAAGTTCAGGAAAAAGGTAAAATAAACCATCTTACCATGGCCGCCACTCCTCTCTTGGAGGACATCAGCATTACAGAATACGAAAGGGAATAACTGGGGGGTAGTGCACATATATGGAAAATGGCTCAATACATTTTTATGGGGAGAATTCCGAGTTTTCATACAAAGCTATAATTGCAGGACTACTCTAGGAAGTGCCTGTAGTGGCTGTCTAGTTCAGTTTAAAAGGGCTGGGTGTGGTCTCAGGTGTTGCAATTTTCCAAGATATTTTAGCTTTATGTAGACAAAGCATGTTTCAAGGGGGACACCTCCATGGCGGTTATTGTGTTGTTAAGAATATCTGTTTTTGTGATTTTAATATTCTATTTAAAAAGCACTATATAATCTGAAAATGTCAACCTCATGGCTGTTAAAGATCTCTTTAGATTAAAAAGAACAAACAGTTCATTCATATAAGTCATTACATTAGGGTTAGTTGCCCCATTCTAAATCCATGAAGTCGGAATCAGTTGATTTAAATGCTACAAAAATGGTTCCAAGGTAAAGATGAACAGAACTGGTGGCAAGGCGCATTCCTGCTGTGTTCCATTTTTTTTTTATTTCAAAGGAATATGTTAAAGATCCATTAACTCACTATGGCGATATTATACAGAGAATCCAAGAGAGGAACAGCATTTTAAAGTCTTGTTTCAGACTACTTTGATGAATCTCCCTCAATGTGTCTAAGCCCCAGGTAAAGATGTGAATTCGAGAAAATAAAGTATTTTATATAGCCAGATTAAGAGCCCAGTGGGCCTGGTGCTGACATTTATGATGGGCCTAATTACAAAATCTTATCAACCAAAAACACTAAAACAGTCCTACCTCCCAAGCATCATGTATCTGATGGAGATGGTGCTGGAGGGAAACTCATAGGATGCAGCTATGAGAAAGCACATACCCTATGCTAATCTCACGTTTTCATCTGTCAAGTAAATCCATACCCCCTAACAGCAGTGTCCAGTGAAGCAGGAAGTCTATGGACAGGGTAAAAGGGTGTGCCACTGACCCAATGCACGTAAACAGAACTGCTGAAAGGGGAGAACATACGCAAAAAAGGGGCATGTCTGTGTCCCTATGTCTTCCAGTGTTCCTTAGTGTCTGTGTCCCCATGTCTTCCAGTGTCTTCATATCACTAGGGGACACTGGGAGACATGGGGACACTGAGATACTAGGGAACTCTGGGAGACCTGGGGACACTGAGACACTTGTGGACACTGGGTGACTTTGAGACATGAGGGGACACTGGGAGACATGGGGCACTGATACACTGTGATACTTATGCCTCGTTTCCACTGAGCGGATCGGTTCGGGTTGGTACAGTTTGGAAGGTTTAGAATGGACCAGCCCATTCTGGTGAGCGTTTCCACTGCAAGTCAGACCTTCAGGGCCATGCAGGGTTTAGAAAAAATGCTCTTCCTGTCCACCAATCAATGGATTGTATAGTAGATCCGCCCTAACCGAACCGTTCCATTTTCTATGGCCCTACATCTGAAGCAGGGCCCTGAATGGATCGGTACGGTTCGCTTGTATGGACCACTTTCATAATGGAAACACCCAAAATAGCGAACCGTACCGAACTGAACCGAACCGATCCGCTCAGTGGAAACGAGGCAATAGAGGACACTTGGGACTTGATAAAGACCTGGATACAGGTCAAAACATTGCGGTGACCAATAAACCTGCTTTTTCTTTTATACAAGGGGACACTGATACACTTGGGGGCACTGGGAGACATGAGGACACTGGGAGACAAGGGGACTCTGGGAGACTAAGGGACACTGAGACACTAAGGACACTGAGAGACACTGTAATACACAGGGGACACTGTTATACATAAGGGACACTGGAGACTTGATAGAGACCTGGGTACCGGTCGAAACATTGCAGTGTCCAATAAGCCTGCTTAAAGCTATCACAGTGAGAGATGTTTTCTTTTAAACTAGGGGACACTGGGAGACATGGGGACACTCACTGGGAGACATGGGGACACTGAGACACTAAGGGACTCTGGGAGACTAGGGCACTGAGAGACACCAGGGACATTGGAAGACATGGGGACACTGAGATACTAGGGACATTGGCTGGGAGACATGTCCCAGTGTCCCCATGTCTCCGAGTGAGTGTCCCCATGTCTCCCAGTGTCTCAATGTCCCCCAGTATAAATGAAAAAATCTCAGACACTCACTATGATAGGTATAATCAGGTCCCCCTATGTATCACGGTGTCTCAGTGCCCCATGTCTCCCAGTGTCCCCTCGTGTCTCAAAGTTGCCCAGTGTCCTCATGTCTCTGAGTGTCCCCATGTCACCCAGTGTCCCTTATAGTCTGTGTCCCCATGTCTCCCAGTGTCCCCATGTCTCTAGGACAGTAGGGGAAACTTAGAGACATGGGGACACTGGGAGACCCAGGGAACACTGAAAGACTAGAGGACTCTGGGAGACTAGGGACACTGAGAGACACCAGATAGTCAGGGGGACACTGAGACACTAGGGACACTGGCTGGGAGGCATTGGTACATTGAGAGACTAGGGATCACTGGGAGACATGGGGCCACTTGGTTCCTACTGTCTCAGGGTCCCCATGTTCCCCAGTGTTTCCAAGTGTCCCTATGTCTCCCAGTGTTCCCATGTCTCACAGTTTCCTCTAGTGTCTCAGTGCCCACATGTCTCCCAGTGTCTGTGTCACAGTGTCCACTAGTGTCTGTGTCCCCAGTCTCAGTGTCCACTAGTGTATCAGTGTCCCCAGGTCTCCTCAGTGTCTGTGTCCCCAAGTGTCCCTATGTCTCTCAGTGTCCCCATGTCTTACAGTGTCCCCTAGTGTATCAGTGTCCCCAGTACCCCTAGTGTCTCAGTGTTCCCAAATGTCCCTATGTCTCCCAGTGTCCCCTGGTGTCTCAGTGTCCTCATGTCTCCCAGTGTCCCCTAGTGACTCAGTGTCCCCATGTCTCCCAGTGCCCCCTAGTGTCTGTGTCCCCATGTCTTCCTGTAGTCTTTCCCCCCATCCCTCACTTACCCGAGCTGTAGGCTGTCTCTGCAGGCTTGGAGCGGCTATCTGGACTCTCTGTGCAGAGCTGCTTCCCCACGGATCAGTGACTAGAGAGAGGCAGGGAGGGAGATACTGTAACTTCTTACCTCTGCCTCTCTCCACACACACAGCGACCTGTAATGGCCAGCGCTGGTATTGCAGAATAATCTCAGTTTATACTGAGACAGACAGTTGTATTGCCGGTATTACTGCATACCGGCACCGGCTAGGCAGCCTCAAATACCGGAGAAATACTGGCCAGGTGGCAACCCTAAGAGTAGTGTGTAAAAAAAAAAAAGATTTTATTTTTTTTAAACCAATGGGCCTATTCCATGGGCCTGGAGCTGCAGCTCCATCAGCCCCTATGTTAATCCGGCCCTGACCAGCCCTGTCCTGTACTATTCCATTTATGGGGACACCAGTGACAAGTCACCATTATGGGTCTCATTTCTTATTATAAATACACCTTCTCTGTTCCCACCCCTCTTGTTAGTCTGCTTTGCCTTTAAATGCTCTGCCAAAACTTTCTCCCAGTCTGGCTCTGGCTTTAAAGGAATTTTGACCGATTTTTCATGAAATTGTAGCATGGATTGAAATATATCTCTTTTTTGTTTTTCTGCAATCTAAAACATGATCATGCAGCAACTTTCAGCAAACACCTTCAGCAAAAATCAGCATAGAACATAAAGAAATTAACAGGTAATAATTTCAGATAATGCATATAATAATTTCAAGAACACCAGCACCACCGAATTAGTGCCAGTGGTGGGCCATTACTTTTAAAATTTATTTTCTTGTCTAAACTGCAACACCACAAAACACATTTCAAATACATTTTATCTCCCTTTGAGTCATATAGTATTAGTTTATATATACATGCCTAGTGCACTACCACTAACTCACAACTGTAATCAACCTTAACTATATAACCGTAGTTCAGGAGCTAATCTATTATTTGAAGTACATGCTTGTGTAGTCACCTGGCATGTCTTGGGTTATAAGAAAACATTACAGGATAAAGTAAGAAAATCTTAAAGGTTTTAAGCAAACATCACATTTTCAACTGTGATTATTTAATTTACACATTTATTATTAGATTAATAAAAAAATAATGGTTTTCATAATAATGCTGTTTCCCTGTGGTCAAATATTTTTTCTGGCCCGTATCCCCACTCCTCTACTTACTAAAGTGTGATAAGCTCGAGAAGTTTCTCACACCTGAGAACATTTTCTTTCACACATATCATATATACATAATGTAATCTTAAAGGAACACTATAGTGTCATAGTGTCAGGAATACAACATGTATTCCTGAAACTAAAGCCCTGATGTGTCATTTTAGGCAATCGGCCGGCTCTGATTGCACTGAAATTGAAAGTGATTTTGTTCACTTTTCCCCCCACGCCATGCCAGTCTCGCCACTGCAAAGTATTGGTAGGATATTGCGCAGGTGCAGCAAAACACAGGCCTGCGTCAATCAACGTCTCCTCATAAAGATGCATTGAATCAGTACAAGCGTAGAGATGCTAAACGCCAGTGCTGTATACTGTGTAGCACTGGACTAGGAAGCACCTCTAGTGGCTGTCTGAGTAACTGCCACTAGAGGTATCCCTAGGCAGCACTGTCAACACTCTTGGAAAAGAAAGCATTTTTACTTCAAAAAGCCTGCAGGGACAGGCTATAGACACCAGAACCACTACATTAAGCTCAAGCTGGTGACTATACTGTCCCTTTAAGTGGGCACAGCATATAAAGTACAAAGCAGCTTGCAAAGCACTGCAGATGACTAAATAGAAGACATCTGGCATAATTGACATTAGAAAACAGATTAAAATGCTAAGTAATGAAGATCTAGATTTAAAGTTGGTTTAGACAGGTCCCTATTCACCTCTTTTTAATGTTTGTATTAATTTGTGTGTTATTCATTGCTGTTTTATATCCCCACAGTAAAAGTGTAAAAACAGCTTTCATGTCACACCATTTCATTGTGGGACACATGATTTTCACAAAGTCATCGGATCACCTGACAGATCATCTCCATCACCTGGTGTCTGGAAAGCTGGAGTAAAGTGACAAGTACAGACATATTTAAAGCGCTCAACTTGAACTGAAATTCAGGGTTTTTTAGCCAATGCATGAATGTTTCAGGAGCACTCATCATATAGTCAACCTCACCTACTATACTACTAGCCTGTCATCCCAGAGCATGTAGGCTTTGCTAGGCTTAAGGGGGTCTTTACCCCCAGATTATTCAAGACAAGGGGGTAATTGTTTTCCCTTCCACTCACTGTTCTTTTACAGTAAGGTAGCAAATGTGGCTTTTCTACTCTGGCACCCAGATACCCAAGCTTCATACCGTACAGGCTTCTACTAATGCATTTTGGATTCAGTGACTGCAACAGTAGTAGGAGAATAAACATGCTCTTCTACTGGGGATCTCAATGCATTAATCAGAGGTCTGAGTTGGAAGAATCGTCTGGATGACAGACTAGAGCAGCTCCATTTACTACTTTGCTGGGTGACAGGAGTACAGGGAGGAAGCCACAACCAGGGCATATAAACCAGGGGGATACCAAAGTAGAATCAGGGCTGCAATTACAAGAGACTAATAATAAGATGGGGCTGAGGATGAAATTAATGAAACTAAAGATGAGATGGTAACAGTTTTAGAGATGGTGCATCATGGAGTGTTGGTAATATAATGGGTAGCTAGTGACAAGATAAGATCAGGGTGCTGGAAGTGAGATGGGGTGGTGAGGGAGCTGAAGATTAGATGGGGAGGCTAGTGCTGGGCTGGAGAAAACATGAATGGGGCTTGGAAAGAGATTTGTTGGATCTGAGGAAAAGATGGAGGTTTTACTCTATTTTTGAAATGTTATGTTACTGTGTTCGTCTATATAAAATGACAGCATACTGGCACAATTCAGTATTGAGTGGGTATAAAATTATTTTCATAGCTGCTATGTATTCCCTGCTCAACCCTGGGTAGGATTAAAACTGAGGAGCAAGTAAGACAACTTTTTTGTTTGTTTAATGTTTTGTACTACATTCATGTACACTGGACTGCAGCAAAAGAGACACACTTGGACAGTATGTTTAGAGCAACTGACACTTTACCCTTTCAGTTCTTGGAATATGAAGTGCAATATTTTGCTATTTATTTTCCCAGCATTAAGAGGGTTTAAGTGAGTGTGCACAAGAAACTTACTTGGGGATGGGGCCTTAGGATGGGCTCAGTGAGTTATACTTTGGGCTGAAGCCCCATGTATTTTGGAACATACCAATGCCCCTGTCTCCATTTACACCACAAATTAGACAATATTTTAGTTTTGTATAGCCTGAAAACTGAAATCTGCTTTTCCTTTTGACATGTTGTAATTAACATAGGGTAAATATTTTCTATGTAGCTTATACAGGCATTCTTCAATACACTCTAACTACTTCCAGAATGTAGTTCCCTAAACTATGGCAGGTACTTAGGGCTGGATTTACCATCTCTGCTGCAACAAGTCCAGTTTCATCAGTGTGCCCCAGCTCATCATATATATGACGCTTGGTGTGCGTGATTGGATTGATGCATGTGACTAGTTTGGGGTATGACTGTATGGTGAATATGACTAGGTGGGAAGTTGGGTGGCAATAAGTGCAATGTATATAGGGGTAGGTGCCATGTTATGTGGTGAATGAATGCCAGTGAGTGCATGCAAGAGCATATTTGTGTGAAGTTTTAGTGTGCATATGTGGGTATTTAGTGTGCATGTGTTTGTGCACTGTGTTTCCAATTCCCATCTGCCCCTCTTTACATCTCTCCATGCCCCTCTGTTCGTTTATTTTCCCTTCGCATATGTTCTTCTCCACCTGTCCCCAATTATGTCCCTGTCCCCATAACCCTCCCTTTCTCCAATTGGTCCATATTCTCATTTCCCACTTCACTTACTTGTTCCCATCTTCTTTTCCCCATTTCTTACTTGCCCCCTCTTCTTTTCCCCATTTCACACTTGTTCCCTGCTTCTTCATCCCCATCCCCTTGAACTTGTCTTTTCTCTTCATTATATCACCTGTTCCATTCTCCCACCATGGTTCACACAATCATGCTCCTCTTTTCTCCACCATCCATCAATTGTTCCCTCCAATCTAGGCAAGTTGTGAAATTATTAAATTGGTTTTGTTACACCCTTTTCCTTTATTTAATGATTTTCCTATAGATGGTAGCTCTTTTGTACATACATGTTACAGGATTAGACAGGGTTATTCAATGAGGAGATCATTCTGAATTCCCAGTAATTCTCAGTTTAATGGATAACCCTGTTAGGTTAGTTTGGAGGTGATGTTGCAATTATTTCTGCAATAACTGGTCTTGTCCTTATTTACTGTATTTTAAGACTGTTGTATTATCTATCAAGTTCGCAAATATTCATAGATCAGTTAGTACTATATCTGACAACATTGTGCACTCCACTGCAGACTCAATAGCATATTATTAACATCACAGTCAGAGGGACGCAGGACAATGATCTTAAATCATCTTGTCTCATGGAATTAGCCTTATGGGCAGTATTATATATTAGAACATAGATAGTCATGATACAGATGATAAAGGTTAGGCAACCGTTTGCTATTGTTGGACTACCTCCCTATTCCCATTGTCATTATAATCACAATTTCATAAGAAGCCTTGTGGATCGGCCATCTGGGAATGTAAGTGTCATAGTTCAACAGTAGCTGCAGAACCTCAGGATGCCCTATAATAAGTATTAGTTGGAGAAGTGGCATATCCTCCCAGACTGACATATAGTAATATTAGATACAGGAAGATGAGAGATTGAATGACACAATGCATAATTATCTAACCTTTGCCATTGTGTTTCAAGGTGGAATTATGTTTCATTTCCCATGTTGACTCCTTAACCAAATCATTTTATCTTCCCAAACCTTCCCACACAAAACAATCTACATAAACTCAAAGAGCCAGGTCTAATTGCTCATGAATAATGCTGTGTGCAAGATCAGTTAAATCAAAAATGTGATTTTCTTTGCAGACAGGTATATAGGAGTAAAGCCTATGGGGCCTAGATTTAGCAATCTGTTCCCTTGCTTTCTAAAGCTGGATGCAAATTAACCCCACATCGCTCATTATTAATCCCAATACCTGGTGCATTAATCCTGCACACATAAAAACACACTGACAGAGACACATAGAAACTACCAAGCATGTACACAGATAATCACTCCCATACACACACAAACACAAATATTTGGAGAAAGAGTTGTACCTGTCAGGAAGATGCTCGGCCATGGTTCCGGGAAACAACCAGCAGATCAATTACTGGACTGTTTGGTCAGAAACTGGAAACTAGACAATATTAGCCAGTTGTCCAGTGTCTGACCATATAGTCTGCTAATTGAGTTTCTGACTGCTTTCCCCGTATTCCATCATAAGAAGGCAGCTATATGGTCATAAAAGTCCCATGTTCCAGTATTTGAGACTAGCATGCCCTGGCTCCATCTCCTAGTTCTCTGTCAAACTATTTTTGAGCAGTTTGATGCAAACTGAGTGCCCCCAGGAGGCATGAAATATTGCTATTGTGGATGTTTGCAGCCATAGGGTGCTTTGCAAGAACGTTTCTGGGTGGACACCGTCTGATCTTGACAGGAAGAAGATGGGCAGCAGGATACAAGTGGTCTCTTTCTTTTTAATCAGGCAACTGATTCTGAAAGCGAACATTTGTGTTAAAAAAAAAAATCATAAGCTCCTCCAAGCTACTAAAGGGAAAAGGCTGGTTCCCTCAAGGTGGCAGTAGTGTAGACAGGCAGCATGTTATTCCTGTCAACTCTTATTTTATTTTTCATTGGCAACCATACTCACATAGTTTGCAAGGTATGCCTAAAATGGTGGGAATATGTCTTTTAGGGTAGAAACTTAAGGTAAGGATAGTTACGTTTTCCTTTTAGCTCACGTCTCAGGTGTCTCTGTCAGCTATCCATGCCCCAGACTATAGGTAGATTACCAGGGTTACTTACTAAATTGAGAATTCAAAGTGAATTACAAATTAAGTGACAGAGTTGCCAAAATGAAAGCATAGCTGACTTTTTTTTTTCCAGTCTTAAATTTGAAATTCACTTAGAATTCTAACTTTCGTAAATAACCTTTTTCATATTTGTTTTTCAAAAATGTTCAGTAAGCCTTCGCCTATTCACAGTAGTATAGCAGCTGTCTAACAAAGTATCAAAACTTCCAATGTGGAAAAGAATGTGTAATTTTTAATGATACATGCAAGTCGTGCAGTTGAACTTATTTGTATATTGTATACCAGGGGTGCCCAAAAGGTAGATCCCCAGATGTTTTAAAACTCGATTTTCCATGATGCTTTGTCATTCTAAAGGCATGCAAAGCTACATGGGAGTTGTAGTTCTACAACATCTGGGGATTTACCTTTTGGGCACCCCTGCTGTTTAATATAAAACTATGTTAAATTTTTGTTTGACAACAATCTTGTATTCTAATTTGAAAGAAGATAATTTGCCACTCATCACTAAAAAAAGATGAACATGTACCAAAAAGAAAATAAAACTACTAACAGACACTTTCATTAAAATGTGATAAATGGTTTCCAATATTGAAATTATGTGTAATAATTATAGACCAAATCATTTTTCTTTTCATATGTGAAAACAAATATGCCTTTCAGCGCTACTACAAAACGTCACTCTAAGCTATTTATTGTGATGGCATTCCTAATGATGTTTAAATCTATATGGGAGATTAGATTTTATAAAATATTGTACTGCATCTGTAGAGTACTATTTATATTTCTTGTTTGTCAGCTATGTTTCACAGTATATTTTAACCAGCAATGCTTGACTCCATGTAGAAGTACAGGTCTCTACAGCATATTGTAAGTGTGCCATTTGATGACGAACTCTTGAACAGGCTACGTTAAATGATGTGACAGGTTCTGTAACAAGCTCTACGTTTGCCCCATATTGCGGGTGTGCATACTTACTTGGATAGACAGGCATCCTTTAGTCTTTGTGCTCCTGTTCTATATGAAGAGCCAAGAACACTAGAGCATGCATAGATAGGTTGCACAAGAACACAGGAGCATTGCCCTAATTCTATATAAACCCTGTTATATACAGGCCTACATTTTTCACAGTGATTTTGTTCAAACATCGGTAGTCTACTCAGGGTCTTAGATCACAAATCCTGCTTCTGCAGGTGAAGAAGACCTTATAATAAACCCTTTTTAAGTACATCCTGGATGTATTCTTACATGACTAGATTCTTCTTTGGCGAGAGAGAGAGAAAGGATAAACCCTACCCCCAGGTGGCATAGTACCAGGCAGTACGTTTATGGTGCAATCATAAGGTCTATGAGGTGGAAGACGTTCCGCTTCACCCTTATCAAATACTTTTTTTCATATCAGAGTACTGAGAAGGTACAACAGTAGATAATTGGGGAACAGTAGGAATGTTTATATTTCTTACAGGTTTAACCATTGACAGATATTTTCCCTTACAAGAGAGGCCCCAGACTTTTATTTGTTTAGTAACCCAGTCAATAGAGGAGTTGTGCTGGTGGAGCCATGGAACACCCAGAAAAACAGGGAAGAGTGGAGAGTAATCTTCTCCTTATGTAACACATCCACAGCCATAGTGATATTTTGGGTTACATGAGTAATATAAAGATTGACAAGAGGTCTACCATCTTGCATTCCTCTCTTGCAACTGTCATTAGTCTAATATTATGCTTACCTTTTGTGTCACTTTACCCCAGTCCCTCTAGCATGTAAGCTCATTGAGCATGGCCCTCATCCCCTCTGTTCCTGTATGTCCAACTTGTCGGGTTACAACTACATGTTTGTTTGTCCACCCACTGTAAAGCGCTGCGGAAGTTGTTGGCGCTATATAAATAATAATTATAATAATCTGTGGCTTCTGTGGTCAATGGTGACTCTCTGTCTACAATAGGAATAGACATTCTAGAAACAATGTCAATGTCTATAAAGGTTTCTGCTGCTCCTGAACAAGAACCAGAACCCCATTCTAAGGTTAGTGTCTATGATGAAGCAGTTTAGGGGACAAAGCACATACACCCAAGACTGGTCCCCTAAAAGGTAGGGGTTTCCTAGCCTGGAAGGACAAGAGTCGCTAAAGGGCCCCTTCTTTCCACAATACATTCAGAGCCAATGTGTTAATAAATATATTTAATTATCTTCCGATGTCTTGACAGAAATCTTCATTTTCAATCCAGTAGAAAGAGAACTTAAAAAAAAAACATAAAGCAAATAAAGACTGTCATGCAAATAATGTAATAAAAAAAAAAAAAAAAACAAGAAAAAAAAATAGTGTGCAATACAAGAAAGCAAATCATCACCTACCAGTCCAATAGTTTGAAGGTTTTCTAAATCATCAAATCCTGAGATGGCAGTAGCATTATGTTCCCATTTAGGCACTGATGTACTGTTATATAATTAATTGGTTTTCAAATGCCCACCAATAAAAGGGCATCTCCAGACAGGTCCTAGAGTGTTGTCATTAAAGGACAGCTGTCAGCAAATTTTCAATTCTAGTTTTTAAATGTGTATCACAGTTAATTAAACTTTGTGTCCATAATTTTTTTTTTTTTTTTTTTTAGAAAATGCTTTCTTATCTGGCTGAACAATCATTTGGGTCAGACTCTTCTATTATATGACTAGAAGCTGCTCAACCTTACTTCCCTGAGAAGTAAAAATTGGATGACACTTTAAGTTCAGGTGGTGGAACGGATGCTTAGTGTCAAGCCTTACCGGTAAATGAGAGACTATGGCATTCCAATCTACACAATTATCCATATACTAAACATTCTCTGCTTTATGAAATCCTTTGCAATTTTCATTTTAATTGTATTCTGTGGCAGCCCATTGCAGGATTCACTTCATGATTTTAGGGTCCTAGAATTATATTAAATGTATAATATAGTGATTGTGTGAATATTTATATTTTCTTTCAGTACTGCAGCTGAGGGAGAGCTGCAGTTTGCTATTCTCAAATGCAGCACTGAAAGAGTTGAACCAGAGTTAGCTAGAGATATAATGAGGATTTGGGGCTCTGAGGTGCATATATCAGAGTCCAATTAGTTGTTTTGATTGTTTGCAATTTACTTTCCTTTGAGGGTCTTTCTTGCGACTGCTATAGAACCATTGCTGGTAGAAAAGACAGTTACAGAAGTAGGAATTTGTCTGAGCATTTGGACATGTGTCACCTGGTAATCTTTTCAGGTGTGCTCAATTTAAATATACGGGAATTAAACCTTAATGTTTCTTGGAAATGTTATATTGATCACTACATTTTTGGTACTCACACATTTGACATGCAACGGGAGTCTCATCACGTAATCACTAGAGTACAGGAGGCATTTCTTTGACACAAGTGGGACAAATTATGATGATGTCTCTACAGCTCTGCTATGAGTTAGAATTATATTTTTGTCTCATTTCATATAACTTATACTAGCAGTTACCAGCATAATAATTATTTAACCGTAAAACAAAGCATTCATTTATATTTACACATTTTCTGGGCTATATACTAAAGTGAGAATTGCAGGGAATTCAAAGGGAATTTAAAATTGAAGTCTAAGTAGCCGAACTAAAAGTATAGTTGGTATGGAAAATGTTCCCATGTCAGCTACTTTGACCCTAAGTTTGAAATTCACTGTGAATTCACTTTGAATCCCAGACAATTTTTACTTTAATACATAACTCTGTTAGTCTGGGAGAGAGAGAACTTAGTAGTTAAGATTATTTCTATAGTATACAGTTGCAAGAAATGTTTGTGAATCATTTGGCACTACCTGGGCTTCTGCATAGATTGCTAATAAAATGTAGTCTGATCTTCATCTATCAGGATTATTCACTAAAGGTCGCTTACCGAATGGGGCAAAACAGTTTGCGGTTGTACGCAGGGCCGGATTAAGAGCCCAGTGGGCCTGGTGCTGACAATTATGATGGGCCTAATTACAGAATCTTATCGACCAAAAACACTAAAACAGTCATACCTCCCAAGCATCATGTATCTGATGGAGATGGTGTTGGAAGGAAACTCAAAGGATGCAGCTATAAGAAAAACATACTCTATGCTAATTTCTTTATCTAATTTATGCTTTCATCTTTCAAGTAAATCCATACTGTGGCGAAACCAACCTCGTCACTGGGCATTGGAGAAGCCTGTTTGCCAGCCTCCTGCCTGACTATGGCCCCTGGGAGATTTGGCCCTTTAAATACAGTATTTGGGCATATTGTATTTTATTATGCTGCTGCTGGCCCTTTACCATCTGGGGACATACTGTGACTTTTGGGAAGGAACAATGCCCCTTTAAGAGTCCCCTGTCCCCCTAATATACTTTGTTTGTGCCCTTTTCCCACTTGGTTCAGTAAATGGGGCTTACTGAACAAAGTACCACACAGACAGACCACCCAGAAGTGGAAGTGTGCAGGCAATTTACCTCCCAGACTGGAAGCCTGCTGTAGGTAAACTGCTGACCGCTGGGGGGCCGCCGTTCGCACAAACGAACACGTGGCAGCGCCATCTTTTGTTCATTCAAATGCAGTCAGCGGTGTGTGGAACCAAATTCATGGAACTGAAATCGGTTACACAGTTCCACGAACACCGCTGACCCTTACCTTCTCCTTCACTGAATTTTCAGCTGCAGAGACGAATGCATGTTCGAATGTGACTTAGTCATTTTTTCAGTGTGAAATTGACCGACCGCACAGCCCAAATCTATGGAACTGTTTTGGGCATGAAAATGTGCCTGCGGTCGGTCATAAAAGGACTTCCAGCTAACTTTTTAACCCCTGGATGGAATTGGCTGAATTTTGACTATGTTTATAATTAAAGTGTGCTGAGTTTGAATATGTAATTTATGAAGATTGAATGTATATTTTTAAAGTTATAGTACATGTGTAAAAACTGTATTTCTCTGCCTGTGATAATTACATTAACCCTGGCAGAGGGGAGGATTTTGTGTTGGAGTGTCTGTGGGTATTGTACGTATGGATTGGTTGTTCTGCAAAACCCTGTGGGCGTTACTATGTTTATAGAATGGGCATAAAAGCAGAGTGTTTGATTAAAAGTTCAGTTCTACTTCACCCTCAATTTGGAGTGCCGTCTCTTATTGGGGGAATCTGCTACAAGGGATTGCTATGCTTGTCATACTCCCTTGCTAAATCACTACTAAGCTCTTGTAAGAGCTTGTTCCTGCCTTGCTCTCTGGAGGAGTCTACGGTGGTTATGGTGTCGGCTGGAGTGCTTGGAGCCCTCAGGAAGCGCTAGGAGCATCCATCAACGGAGGTACCCACTCGGGGTGCCAGGTGATCCATTACACATACCAACAGTAGTTTCCAGTGAAGCAGGAAGCCAATGGGCGGGGTAAAAGAGTATGCCACTGATGCGAATCACATGACCAGAACTGCCAAAAGGGGTGAACATGCCCAAAAACGGGGTATGTCTGTCCAAAGAATTGGAAGGCCAGCCTGGCATCAGTGTCCCTATGCATCACAGTGTCAGTGTCCCCATGTCGCCCAGTCCCCTAGTGTCTGTGTCCCCATTTCTCCCAGTGTCCCCATGTCTATGTGTCCCATGTCACTAGGATACTAGGAGACACAGAGACATGGGGACACAGAGAGACAAGGGGGCACTGAGACACTTGGGGAGACTGGGAGACATGAGGGCACTTGTGGATACAGACATGGGGACACTGGGAGACATGGGGACACAGACATTTGGGGACACTGGGAGAAATGGGGTCACAGACACTAGGGACACAGAGACATGTGGACGTAGACATTGGGTGACATGGGGACACTAGGGACACTGGCTGGTAGACATAGGGACACTGGGAGACATGGGGACACAGACACTGGCTGGGAGACATGGGGATACAGACATATGGGAGACATGGAGACACTGTGTCCCTATTGTCTCTGTGTTCCAATGTGTCTACCTATGTCTCACAGCGTCCCCATGTGTCTCAGTGTCCCCATGTCTCAGTGTCCCCTAGTGTCTCAGTGCCCCACGTCTCCCAGTGTCCCCTAGTGTCTCGTGTCACCATGTGTCCCCTAGTGTCTCAGTGTCCCCATGTCTCCCTGATGCCTTTCCCCTCATCCCTCACTTCCCTGAGCTGTAGGCTGTCTCTGCAGGCTGGGAGCTGCTGTCTGAACTCTCTGTGCTGTGTAGATGCTCCCCCGCGGATCAGTGAGTAGAGAGAGGCAGGGATATGCTGTACCTTCCTATCCCTGCCTCTCTCCATACACAGTGACCCCTACTGGCCGGTGCTGGTATTGCAGAGTAATCTCCGTTTATACTGAGAAAATTTTTTGCATTAGTTTTGCCGGTATTACTGCAATACCATCACGGCCAGGCAGCCTCAAATACAGGCTGTGCCTTAAAATACCAGTCAGGTGGCAAACCTAAGAGTAGTGTGTAAAAAAAAAAAAAAAAAAAAAAGTTCATTTTTTTTTTTTTTTTTAAATGGGCCTATTCCATGGGCCTGGGCCTGGGCTGGAGCTGCAGCTCCATCAGCCCCTATGTTAATCCGGCCCTGGTTGTACGGGACCATTTAGACTGCCTCGGGAAAGTAATTTCTATTAATTTAAATTCCAATGGGTAAATACTGATGTTAAAGTTAATTAATTAAAGTTAATTCCATTTACACACAGAGGAAACTGACACAGACACTTACCCATAGAGGAAATTGACATGCAAATTAACACACATAGGACACTGACACACACACACACACTCACTGACAGACACACTCTTACTGATTTGACACACACATTCACTGATAGAAACACACTGACACACACATTCACTGATAGAAACACTCTGACACACACTGATTTGACACACACGGACAGACACACACTTACTGACAGGCACACTCACTGTTTTGACAGTCCCTAACAGACACATACACATTCTCTCATACACACTCACAAATTATTGTTTTTTTAATGTTTTGGCACTGCTGGAGTGGATCCTTTTCCTGGGCTCCAGTGTGGCTGCTTCCATCTTCATGCTCTTGAAGCACTGCTACCTTGCCGGCTGGAGTGACATCATAACCTGGCATCAGGTAGCAGTACTGGAAGAACACAGACATCAGCGCTCTCTTGCCATCCGTCTTCATTCTCCCCTCTGGACACAGTACATTTGGGCAGAGTAGGCACTTGCAGTCCAGATAAGTAGATGCTTACTCTACCTTAGCGCACAGCTGGCCTGGGGGACCTTGCATGCGCACCACAGTTTGAGAAGTGCACAAATGCCCTGCCCGCTAAATAAAGGCACACAGAGCCTGGATGGTGACAAATGTATTCTTGTCCAGAAAGTTTGGTTAGTGTGCAGGGCCGGTGCAAAGAATTCTGCTGACCTAGGTTCCATTGTGTCACAAGTTTATTCACTAAACACCAAAAGGAAACATTCCACTGCCTTCTTTTAACAATTTAGTAGATATACCAACAAAGTAAATGTGATTTTTTTTTTTTCCTGCAAGCCCTCAAATCAGATTTTTCTCATTGAGAAGCCTCTGTTCTGGAGCTGCACACTCCATTACAGCTTTTCTAATGTTTCACATAGAGCACTAGTTTAACTCATTGAGAAGGAGGAAGGCAGACGCATGCTAGTATAGCTTGTCTGCCTGTTCTAGGCAGAGGCAGGCTAGGGCAGAGTTAAATGTTTAGGGTGGGGAAAGGCATGGGAAGACATGGGAAAGGTAGTGTTAAGGTTTTGTTAGAGGTGGTTTTACTATCACAAGAGAGATGCTCTGTTCAAAGCCTAATTAGCCTAATGGAAGCGCCGGCCCTGTAAGTGCAAACCATACCTTAATCCCAACAACTTTCACAGGACCTTAGAAGACATATTATAGAAAATGTGCAAATGCCTGGAAAAGGGGATTTGCTACTTTTAAAAAACCCTGGGTGCTGAGTCTAAAAATAATTTGTTGAACACTTTCTAAATCCCCACCTCTTGCCTCTCCCCTTAGCATTCCTCGTTGCACACTTATAGTTACTTATAGACACACACACGCAGACATACATATGGACAAAGGCGGTCAACCACAGATGTGCACAGGCATGCACAAGCACACATTGATAGGCACTGATACACACACGGACAAAAACAGACACAGGTACACACAGACACAGAAAGTAACGAACATACATAAACTATCACAGACAAATACACACAGATACAGAAAGGCACAAACATATACAGAAAGTTAAGGGCTTCCACAACAATTTTTGGATTGATCGGAAAGTTCAAATGAAACTGAAAAACTTTTGACCGAAATTCTTCAGCACTGAAAAATGTTGAAAATCAGAACTGTATCCATTTGGAAGAAATGAAAATTTTCGTTGTTTATGTGTCTATGTTTTACTATGTGTAAATGCTGAGAACAAACAAAATACAATATTATGTTTACAGTTGTCACTGAGATTAGTTAGTATATGTTTCCCATATGTTTTTCAAAATTAATTTCAGCCACCGAATACAAGGTGCTGCAGACTAATATGCTTTATATTGCTTTTTTATGTACAATAAAGGTCAACGACAACTATGTAGTCACTTTAATATGGGAAACACTTATTTCTAATCAACATCAATCCATCGCTGTCTAGACATACATTAAAGGGATGCTTATATGCATTATAAATTGATGATTAGTTGCAACGTACAACCATAACAGTGTTCACAAAAAAGCTCAAGTATATTCAAGGGAAATGTTATATTTTTAAAATTGTGATAGCAATGTCTTAATATTTTGAAAAGATATTTTTCTTGTAATAACATGTGATATGAGTATCCGATCAATTCTATATGAGATGTAAGTTCTGCTTCTAATTATAAATTTATAGAAGAAAAAATAAAAGGGAATTAGATCATCACAAATCTGTTTTTAAAGCTCCAGCTTTGGTGAAATTCAGTTCCCAGAATTCCCTGCCAGCTAATGGCACCAGAAAAGTAATATTTTTGGCTACTAGTGACTATTTGAGGAAAGCTAAATAGTAATTTCTATGCAAATGCAGTCCTCAAAACCTTCTGTATTGGTCTGCTTTTATATCCATCTAATTATTATAACTATTGTATCCCACAGGAAGAAATGTGTATATGTGGTTTACATGTATAATCATAAGAAAAATAACAATATATAAAACGTATAATTAAAGCATATAAATGACTTCCAAGTTGGATACCGTGTCCTAATAAATATACTTTACTTTTTTTTCTCCTATTGCCGTTTCTATCGTCACATGATTAGGAACATTTGCATAATTTGGATGACATTATCATGGCCCACGGGAAAAGGAAAGTGTTGATTGAAAATCAGACAGCATTTCAGGGTCCCCAGTGAAAAGAAAAATATACTTGATTTTCAAAGAACCAAAAAGTGATATGTTTGCTTTGAAGATGATTACATTTCTTCAAGGGAGGTAATTAGATTGGTAGATTGTTTAAGAATGTGTTTTTTGTTAGAAGAGAAGGACCTTAATACTCAATTTATATCTTAAGAGGTAAGACAAATTTAACGCCAGTACTGCAATAAAAGGGAGAGACAGAAAGAGAGAGAGAGAGAGAGAGAGAGAGAGAAAAGAAAAAAATGGAATAGTAGATTTCTTTGTTTTGTAGTTATACTTATGAGCTTCTCCACTCAAATCCGGACTTGTCCTAATTTAGCAGTCTTTAATCAAAGCCTATCTTAGCTTACCCCCTTCTGAGATAACCCTTAGAACATTGAAAGCTATTTCCATGTTATTTTTCAATGTTCTAGTTTAACTCCTTTGCTTCCGAAAACACTGATATCCACAAAAATAGACGCTGGTGTTATACCTATATAACTATCTGTTTAACAAAACTACATAGCTATCAATTCTGTATATTTCTCTTTTTCTCCCTGTATGTTTCATTCACTCAATCTCTGCCTGTGGATTTTTAGTATTCTATTTCTGTCTATTTATTTTGTTTTCTCTGTCTTTCTGTCTCTAAAATGTCTAGTGATGTAATTGTAAAATTTGAGACAAATATAAGGACTACCTACCTTGTAATATAGGTTGAAATATATATCAGCTACCTACAGGTCTAATCCTTAAAGTTGGAATTCAAAGGTTTTTTTTTAAATTTAGGGCTACAGTAGTCAAAATGGAAGCATAACTACCTAAGATGTATTTTCCAGTTTGTCTATTTCAATGTTAAATTGGAAATTCACTTAGAATTTTTACTTTAGTCAACAACTCTGCTAGAATTTAATAAACAGACTATGGCTGGGCCGTGTTTTCAAGGCAGTATCAAGGCACTCGTTTTTCTTAGAGATACCTGATAGTATCAGGTCATTAGATGAAGCTTGTCTACCCAGTCAACCCAGGCAGTTAACTAGTCATGATTGCCACTATCTATAGCACTGCTGAGATTATCCTTTAAGCAATGGTGTATGAGAGCAACAAAGGTTTGTGCGAGATTTAGTTTAATCGACAGCTTTCTTTTGTTGGAAACCAATGACAAAATATACAGCAGTATTTTGCAGCAACACGAAAAATGCTGCAAGATGGGAGGCAGGGGAGGAGATGGTGACCATATGTGGTAAAAGTTATTATTATAAAAAACCTAAAGAAGATTAATAAAAAATACACAATATAATTAACTGTGATCTAACACATGGTACCTATGTGTGGATGCCTAGAGTGCTTTAACTTAAATTTAGATGTAACTCCTGTTTAACGGACATGTCATTTGACACATTGTTTTCTGGGAGATTTTACTGGGGAAAATGTTTTGACTTTCTCTGGTAAAGCAAGACATTAAAAATCCATTAAATTATTTTAGTTTCCTTTTAAAATAATTGTTACTTTCCTCATTACTACTTTCTTCACTTCTCAATTCATTTACACTTATATTTTACTCTTTTATCTGTTAATTAGTTAGGGTCTTAAGATTAACTACACTTACAACAACAAAAAATGTAGTTGGGGCTGTAGTACATTTACTTCTTGCATAATTAAGCGATTACATACCGCTATTATGAAAATTGTGGTTAAAATCCGTTTTCTTTTTTATACTATCAAAGATCATTTTTGTCTTTTATCTGGTAAGATCGGATGTTCTCATTTGGAACAATTTGGTTAGTCAAGAGAGGCTAATTAAATATACATGTTGTCCACAGTGGGTCAACATTTGACTTTATAAAATCAGTTATGTAATCCACAAACATATGTTTGAATTATGGGAGATTAGAGTTATTTATATAGTGCCAAAATATTCCACAGCACTGTACAATAGGTAAACAAGACAAACACTATTTTCTTGAAAAACACAATTGACATACTGAAATACTAGGTAAAGAGGGCTCTTCCCAAACAAGTTATAACCTATTAATAAAACAATTCTTTCACTACCAAAATTGTGTATACATGTTCTTTGCTTTCTTTCTACTTTGTAAAACACACATTTAGTTTATATAGCCTACCTTATATTTATACCTTAAAACAACAAAACTGAGTTAAACAACAGAATTGAAGCCCATGCAGAAAGCGCAGCCTAGGGAATAGGGCCCTGACAGGGCTAGGAGGCGGGCTAGGGGTTGGGAGCAGTAGTGGGGATTGGTGGATCAGCATTTGGGGGTTGGTTGGTATAAAAGGTCAGCCATTTTGTGACCCCTCACTCTAATTTCTTACCTTGCAGAGTTGGTGCATGCTTGTTGTGCAATGATTGGGCCTGGTAAGCTTTTCTTTGTATTTCAGATGGCTGAATGGTCGGTGGAGGAGCTGCTTTCCAGCATTCAGGAAGCTGCTAGGAGGAGGGGGACAGCATTGCTGCAGGAGCAGCTGGCGGAAGTGATGGCAGCAGCGGAGCAAGGTGGCCGTGGAGGAGGGCACCCGGTGTGGCTGCAGAGGCCCCCACAGCACCTTAGCTCCTCTAATTCATGGGGGGGTCACTAACCCCGGGCAAGGGCACCTGGCAGCCAGCAGCAGGGGGTCCGTGGGAATGTCCACCGGGGGAAGCACGGCAGGCCTCTCAAGACAAGGGGGCGCAGCCAGGAGGGAGCGCAGTCAGGTGCGTGAGGGGTTGCCCTGGTTCAGAAGGATGTTCCCACCCAGCCAACGTCTCAGGCTCACCGTCCACGGGATGTTGGCAGCAGTGTCGTGGGGCGGGCATGGCACCGGGTGCAATGGCTTCCGCAGGCACAGGTGGCCAGGGCTTCAGGTGGCATAGAGCGAGAGACAAGGGAGCAGGTGGACCGCCGGTTTCACACCTTGAAAGTTACACCCTGCCACGGGGGTCGCGCCTCGTGCCTCGCCAGTGTTATTGGCGAAAAGTCCCAGGGAATTTGCTAGTCTTTGTTTTGCTACCTGGACGGTGTCTGGGAGGCGTATAGGACATACAGGGGCATGGCCTGGTGGAAGTATGATGAGCAATTCCGCCAGCGACTCGCGGGCAATCCTGGTATGCGGAGGGACCAAATGGACCTGCTGTTATGGATGAAGGTCATGATGGCTTTAAAAAGCGCCGCCCTTTCAAAAGGAGGCCGGCCCCCTGCATTGGCTTCCCACAGGAAGGGTTTTTGCAGGCTCTTCAATGAGGGCCAGCCCAAATGGGGGCAAGTTGCAAATACAAGCACGAGTGCTCCGGCTGCGGGGGTGGGCATGGACTCCACCGGTGTTTTAGAAAAGGAAGAAGGGGGTCGGGCAGTGGCGCGGCCCTCCTGGTGGCAGTGCCCGCTACCGCGGGGCAGATCCCCAGTGAGACTCGTCGAGATGCTGCCGTTGCTAAGCCTTTATGGTAATAGGGGAGACGTGGAGTTGTTGACCGCGGGTTTCCGGGAAGGTTTCCTTATCCCTTTCCGGTACAGGGACACTACGCTGAGTTATTGTAATTTGAAGTCGGTGGGGGATTTCCCGGACGTGGTTCATGACAAACTGTTCAATGAGGGCCAGCTGAGTCGGATGGTGGGACTATTTGAGGTCGCCCTGTTGTCCAACTTGCGGCTGTCCATCATCTATCTTACCTTAAAAGGGCATCCGTCAATGCTTTGCTCGGTCTCTTATGCATCATTCGACCAAGCGGTTGAGTTGGTAAAGGGCGCTGGGCGGGGGGCACTGATGGCCAAGGTGGATATTGAGGCTGCATTCTGGTTGTTGCCTGTGCACCCAGCGAGCCATCACCATCTGGGTTGCTTCTTTGAAGGGCGGTTCTTTGTTGACCTTTGCCTTCCCATGGGTTGTTCCATTTCTTGCTCGTACTTTGAGAAGTTCAGCTCATTTCTGGAATGGATGGTGAAGCAGGAATTTGGGAGCCGGGCGGTGGTACACTACCTGGACGACTTCTTATGCGTGGGTCCGGTGGATTCCCCAACTTGCCGCTACTTGCTGAGGACGATCGAGTGGGTGGGCTAGCGGGGCTTCCAGGTCCCTGGGTGGCCGCTTCCAGGTCCCTGGGAGGCCACATTTGGAGTGCCGCTGGAGGTGGATAAAACAGAGGGCCTGTCACATGTTTAAGTTTCTTCGGGCTGGAAATTGACTCCCAGCAGAGGTGAGTGCCGCCTCCCCTTGGCGAAACTTGTGGGGCTGCGGGAGGCAGTGGCGGCAGTTCCGGCATTCACGGAAGGTCAAAGGAGGTTGTTCCCATGGGGCAGATTTTCAGTGATAATAGGGAACACATGGGATGGGTGGCAGCATTGTAACCTAGCTGTGTGATACAAAAAGGGAATACTGGTTTGGTTTTTACTATATGTATTGGAGATGATGTGTACTGTGGTTGTTGCTGCCGCCCATCCCATGTGTTCCCTATTAAGGGTTAATAAGTATAATAAGTATAAAAAATACCCCTTTCTGTCTCATTGGAGATATCTTTGCCAGAATCTCAAGGAAGCAAGGTGAAGGGTCAGAGTAGGACCCGTCTAGGGGGGTCTGCCTTGACGTTGGCAGGTGGGCATTCCCTCCAGTGGCCATTGGAGTAACTAAATTACCTCCATTTGTTTAAATATACATAGGGATTAAGGAGAGAGCGCAGGTAACTTTTTTCTTTGGATTTTACTATATGTATTGGAGCTGATGTGTACTGTGGTCGTTGCTGCCGCCCAGGAGTGATGGGAGTGAGCGCAGGACTTTTCTTTTTGTAATTGTCTTGATGTAAATATGGGAGAGATGATACAATGTTGGGGTGTGTGGCAGGCAATGACCTTTATATATAATTGTAAATCATAAGTTATTATTATCATTATTATCTTTATTATCATTAAAGCTGTTGACAATTTAGACCCATAACCCTGAGTGTCGGTGTGTCTTATTGGGTTGGATTCAGGTCATATATCCCTGCCCATATGGCAACTATGCACCGGTCATGAAGCCCATGGAGAAAGTGCAGCTTAGGGAATAGGACCCTGACAGGGCTAGGAGGCAGGCTAGGGGTTGGGAGCAGTAGTGGGGATTGGTGGATCAGCGTTTGGGGGTTGCCTGATATAAAGGGTCGGCCATTTTGTGATCCCTTACTCTAATTTCTTACCTTGCAGAGTTGGTCCCTCCCTCCCTTTTGTAGTCTTTTTCCCCGCTTGGTCACAATATTGATTGGTGCTAAATACAATTTTTTCAGGTTTAACTCTTTCACTACCAAAACACACATTTAGCCCATAAAACATCACTTACCTTACCTCACATTTATACTCTGGTAATGATCACCAACTTGAAGAGGAATTATTTTTTCTGCCAGGAGCTCATTTAAATTTTTTTATATTGGCAAATATCCTGAAAATGATAACCACTCCCACATTCACAACTTGTGAAAATGAAGTTTCAAAGAAGGGCAAAGATATTTTAGGTACACGGTTAAAAGGTTTTTATAATTGTGGTCGCTGCAAGGCATGTACAGTTACTAATATAAGTCTTAAAAAACAGAAACATTCTCTTTTACTGGTACAAAAAGAGAGTATCACATAAATAATCGTATTACATGTTATACCAGCCACGTTTTATGGCCTTCAGAATACTGGGAGGACCACTAGACCTCTAAAAATTAGGAGTAACGAACATTTGAGGAACATTCAAAATAACATTTTGAATCATTCTGTCTCTGCTCTTGCTAATGAAGTTCAGAATGGTGATTTGAATGTTGCATTTTTTGGTATACAGAAAGTGGAAAAATCTTGGAGAGGGGATTACCATATAAAATCATTAAACAAAACGGAAATTAAACAGGTTTTCAATATGGAACTGTAACGGTAGTACCCGGATTTTAATATGATATGAATTTTGCTATTATTGTTATTTTTTTTATTTATTTTTTTTAAATTCTTTATTTTTGTTGTGCGTGATATAACAATGGGCTCGGTCAGCCACAATAGCAGTTCCAAGCAGTAATGTAATACAGCACATTTTTAGTTTTGGATGATAACATGTTAGGGTCCAACGCTTCAACAGTATATATAGAGTTAAACAGGGTAAACAGAGGTATTGGTAGGTACACAGCTTTTTATATCGATTTTGTTGTTATGAAAACATGCTTAGTACAACTAATGAGTTCCAGGCAATTATTCCAGCTTAGTAGAGTGTTACAGGATAACGTCTCAAGTTAAACAGGCTGGATGTGTGTGTGTGGGGGTACCCGTCTTTTTAAGCCGGTTGACAAGTAACCTCATATGTTAATTCGCTTGGATAGTTTAGTTAGTTATAACTACTACGCATTGAGGCAGCTAGGCTATACTTTTTGTGCATATAGCAACAATAAAGCTGGTTGCGCCACGACAGCGTCTGCCAGCATTTTGTCAACGTTTCAACAAGTGGCATTTTATACAGCACACTATTTTAGTTTCAAAACATGGAGTTAACAAGACAAACAAGGAACGGTACTTTTCTGTGAGGTGCAACGCGTAGAACAAAGTAGAGTATGGTGTGGTATATAAAGAGTGGTGCCTGTGGCTATGCGGCTATCTGGTAATGTTTTTGATGCATATGCGGTAAGTTGCTACAGGTTGTAAAAGAGTTGATGCGTCTATTTATGGTACATGTAGCGAAGGCTTTCCATTCGAGCATAATACATTGGAAGAGTCTTGTGGTGTCTAGCTTCGTGGCGTAGTGTCCCTTATGACTATGTCGTCTGAGGGTGTATGTGTCGTTGTTAGGGCTTTTACAAGCGGCCGTAGGCTCTAATGGGGTGGTTAAGTGTCTCCATTATGTGATGGTAGCAGCGGTGCTGCGGCATAGAGCCTCTTTGGCCATGTAATCCAGCGAGTACAAATAAAATGCAGGTAATAAATAATAAAAATTTTAGACCGTATATGATGAGCAGGAACAGTGTTTGTCAGACTGTTTGTTTTCTGGCCAGGGAGGTTCTTGGTTAAGATTGCGTGCATGTAACACCCTGTTCCCAATTTGTGAGATGCGCGCTTTAGGTATGTGCAGTAATGACTTGTTTAAGCTAGAGTGATGTCAGGCCCAGCGTTGAAGGCAGATAGGCTAGTGGGTGCAGTAATGTTTTGAAGGGTACGGCAGGGCCTATGTGCGTGTCTGTCAGCGTGTAAGAGTTAATCGAGGGCCTAACTTCAGCCCTGCGTTAATAGCAGCGTGACCGACACAACAAGCCTATAGTAAACTGGACATCAAGCTGTCTGTAGTATAAACTTAGTAACATGCTTATCTAGCGCCAACATTAAAGTGAAACTTATGCAAATTGTATGGTACATTTCTAACCAACTTTTTTATACCCCCAATCCCTGCATCCCCACGTTTTGGTGTGGTGTCGGGTCCAGCCATCACTGTCCACTTCAGCGGAAAGTCTCTGCTGTAGGTCACCATCCTAGTTCGGTCGGGGGATCTCTGGTTCAGCCGTCCAAACTGGCTGTGCATGTCCTAGAGGGAAGAGCGGACAATGTCCCTGCTAGTCTCCCGACTCAGGAGGTAGACTGTCACCGTCGGGTTCTTTTCCAAAGTCAGTCTATTTGCTTTAAGGAGGTGTGGGGTCGGCCGAGAGTTCTGCTTCGGGTCTGTGTGGCCACTGTTGGTCGAAAGCAACAAAGTCACTAGTAGTTTCTCCGTGGCTTTTATTTGCCTCTATCTATTGCAGTTGCAGGCTAATCAACCAGGGCGGTGGTTTTCACTTGGAAGTGGCTGGGCAATAAATTCGAGGGTACCTTCTTCGTCGGGGTCTCATTTGTACGGCATGTCAAAAAGGCTATTGGGCAACCTGCTCTTCTATCCCATCTGTCGGGAAGCCTTAAGTGGTGACTGCCGCGTAGGAGTTTGGCGTAGAGCCGTGCGGTATGAATGGAGTGACCCTCGTCGGATCCCAGGTGTGGGTTGGGGAAATGTTGTTGGGTGGTCCCTCTTGAGGGAGAGGATCTTGCGGCAGGCCCAGAGATCGCAGTATGGCTGGGGCGTCCTGGATATCTTGGACGGTGTGTGTGTTGGTCCCCTCCAGCACTATCAGGGTTCGGGAGGACCGCCAGCGGTATGTGATCTTGTGCTGTTGTAGGATGGAAGTGAGAGGGCGCAGCGACCTCCGCCATGCGAGGGTGCCGCTGGATAGATCTGTAAAGAAGGCCAGGTCCATGGCTTCGAAGCTGAAGGGGGTTTTGCCCCGAAGGGCTGAGAGGACCGCCACTTTATCCCTGTTGCTGCGGAAGGTGACTATTACGTCTCTTGTGCCGGTGGCCGGGGCCCTCAGTGGTTTGGGGACTCTGAAGGATTCCTCTGGGGTGATCGGCTTGCCCTGTTTGTGCGGCAGTATTGCTGTCAGCACGCGCCCCATAACTTTCGGCAGCTCAGCGTCCGGTATCCCCTCAGGTACCCCCCTAACCTTAAGATTGAGCCTGCGCCTGGAGTCCTCTTGAGCCGCCATGCGGCGTTCATGTTGTAGGGACTGCAATTGTAGGTTCTGCACTGTTTGTTGTAGCGCAGCGATGTCCTGGGCTTGGGAGTGCGAAGTTCCCTCCAGCTTTGTGATGTGGCCTGTCAGGCCTTTCAGGTCCGCACGTATCGCCATGACATCCTCGTGGATGTGCTTTCGGAGGTCCGCCAACATCGCCTTTAGGGCTTCTGTAGTTACCGGTTCCGAGCTCGCTCCCGTGCCGCTTCGTTTTGCCCGTTGTACCGGGGTGGGAAGCGGTCGGTCTTCCTCCTCCAAGTCTTCAGACATGTCTTCTGAGAAGTCGGAGCAGCCGCCATGCAGCGCCGCCATGTTGGCTTCACTGGCGCCTCGTGCGTGGCTCCACATCTCCCCGATCGTGAGCCCCGGGGCAGGCTTGTTTGGTATTGTTTTTTTCCCCTTACGCCCCATGTATCGTTGTTATGACTTGTGGTCGTTTTGGAGGGGTGGTGGGGTAGGGTTATTTGAGTTTTTCTCCGTTTGTTGCTCGGAGCGACCTGCTCGTGCAACCGTTCTCTCCTGCCTATTATTGTTATTTTTATAGCATTTTTCACTATATGCATATTTTGTGGTGCTGTTTTTTTTATTTAATTTTTTTATTTATTTTATTTTTATTGCATTTTCTGCATAGACATAGCAAGATGTCAAAAATAACAGATGATTCAGGGTATAGTACCATCAACATATGGTGACAGGCATAAATGAGCATACAAGGCACATACATTTCTTAGAAAATATAACAGTGCATATTTCATACATTGAATTTATACGAGCTGAACAGACACCAATTGAGCAATGTATTTCTCCTAAAGGTAGTATTCTTGAATTGAATCAATTGGAGAAATCTGCACTAAATGATACATCAAGCAGGAAAACGTAAGATCATGTGTAACAATAAAATAATTAACATAAACAAAATGGAATGGTACTTATCCTAGATAATAACCAGTGCATCTTTGTGGCATATTGATAGTTCAGTAGTACAAACATGTGTGTCAATCTGCTTGAGCCAGTGTGTGAGTATCTGCTTGAATCAACGTGTGTGTCAGTCTGCTTGAGTCAAGGTGTATGTGCCACTTTGCACGGGTCAGTGTATGTCAGTGTGCTTGAATCAGTGTGTGTGTCAGTCTGCATGGGCCAGTGACTCTGTGTGTGTCAATGCTTGAGTCAGTATGTGTGTATCAGTCTATTTGAGTCAGGGTATGTGTGTGTCTGCTTGAAGTCAGTGTGCGTGTATGTCAGTCGGCATGCATCAGTGTGTGTGTGTCAGTCTGCTTGAGTCAGTGTTTGTGTCTGCCTGAGTCAGTAAAATTTTGTGTGTATGGGTCACTGATAGTGAGTAAGTGTGTGTGTGGGCGCCAAAAAAATAGTCAATACTTTTAAAGAAACACTTTAGTGTTAGGAATACAAACCTGTATTCCAAATGCTACAGTGTCCATGTCTCTAGAAAGATTCAATAACTCCATCCCATTAAAAAAGGGTGTAAAGGTTCTACTTACTTTTTTAAAGCGCATAGACTCCCTCTGCACTGCTTGCTGCTCTGCTTCCTGTAATGCAGATCCAATCCAATGCTTCCCATACAGGATCATCGGGGACTTGATGCACATGTGTAGCGAACACTATGCATATCCAATCCTTCACCACAGGCGACTAGTAATAGGCTGAGAGTCACAGCTTATGCTCCCAATCTATCACTGACTGCCTGGCTGCACCTTATGGTGCTTGGAGTATTCCTTATGGTGCTTTGAGTATTATTTTAATGAAATGTGCATTTGAACTATGCTGTAACCGGGTTATTCATCAAAGTGGGAATTGATGAGAATCTAAAACTGAATCAGAGTGAATTTCAAATTTAAACCCAAAATAGCCAAATTGGAAAACACATTCTCCAATTACTAGCTATGTTTGCAGTTTGACTATTTAAACTTAAATATGAAATTTAGATTGAATTCCTGACAATTCTATGCAATGTCATGACATGGGCGGATCATGTGGGAGGGACATTGTGATATGACACCATGGGCGGAGCGTACAGAGTGTGGTTTATGTGATGTCTAGGGCAACAAAAATCCTTGCATCAACCCTGATGACACCCACATCAGGATAGGGGAGGTTTTATGGTGGAGGCATATCTACTAAACAGCCAGAACTCACTCCCCAGTCACTAGAAAGACCTCATGGGAATGGGGCCTGTGAAATAGCAATGGGCTCTTGCAAGCCCCCTGCCCCTCCACCCATGGGCATAGGGTGAGGGGTGACCAAATCAATGTCACTCCCTTCTCCCATCCATGGACAGTGGGTGTGTGCTACTTATTAAAGGGAACCTAGTGTCCCTCCAGCCCTGACCTATAGGGGGTGTGTGGTGGCTATAATTGAAAAAACCTGGGGAGAGGAGGGGACTATTGTCCCTGCCCAAAGCCCACGAGAGGCTTACATTGATTTTTTTTATTGCATCACAATTTTAATTATTTGTCTGTTTGTTTTTGGGTTGTTTGGTCTTTGTTATATTTTTATTAGTAAAACTATTTTAATTAGTTTAAGGAGAAGGTATCCTGTATGTTCTGGCATTTCTTGAGATTTACAGAAACATACAGATCATAATATGTTGTAATAGAGCATGTATCTCTAACAATAGCTCCCACTTTTGGCCCATGCAAGTTGTAAAGATGTCTTTCAGGAAAATCCCCACTGGATGTTATATCCTTGTGGTCAGTTGAGAAATATATCCTTTGTTAAATATTTATATCAGTAATGTTCTTGCTTCTAATCATACACTCACATACACACACATGAACATACTAAATAAACAAGGAATTGCATATTTGAAACAAGAATCAAATTGTAACAACATGTATTGAAATCACCTACTTGGAACAGGAGTGCACGGGGTTATGAAGAACTGAATTTGGAGAATTTGGAAATATCATATGAGGCCAGGACAACACAAATTAAAATATATGATCAAAAGGGGAAAGATATGATCAAAAGGGCAAATTACCCCAATGTCCTTCCAGTAGCCAGTTATACGTTTAGGTTTTAATCTCCTCTATTACTATTTTTTGCCTCATGATCACCATGTGTTCTTACTGCCCAGCTCATAAAAAAGCAATTCAGTGGGTCCCTATGTAGATTGATTGACAAGGGGTGTAAATGTGTCTATGCGCTAGTGCTTAATGTAAAGTTTATTGACAGATCCATTATCATTGATTCTGTGTCACTTTAGATATACATTTAGAGCTAGACTAATGTAAACATATTTGATGCATTGGTTTTAATATATCTGTTACATAACAACAATAACTATAAAGCAAGAATAATAAACTAAAGGTTGTATTAGATTTCAAATTACATCAATCCTCTGAATACAAAAAGATGTTCTTTGAAGAAAATGTAGCAGTATAACTTAAAAGAAAATATAACGAAAAAAATATATATACATAAAAGCACATTTCACTGTTCTGCGGGGGATATTTCACTGGTGGTACTGCTAGTATGATGAGAACAAACGGTGGATGAAAAAAATTGAAAGTAGGAAACAAGACACATGGAAATATAACATCAAAGATACTTCTTATCCTGGCGCTGTCAGTGGAAGGAGCTTCAAATCATAGTTGTCAGAAAAGTCATTATTCTAAAAGTTTGGCCAAAAGTAAGTGCTATTCTGTCCATTTTGCTACATGTATGCTCTGTGCAGGTATATTTTAACTCCTTTCTAACCACTCATAAAGCAGGAGAGCATAAACTATTCCTAATAAAATCGAGCATGACTGTTTCAGGGACAATCCATTAAAGAATGATTACATATTTTGTAAGATAAAAGGTTTTGTTGGATTTTCAATGCTGTACAGAAAAGTGTACTTAAAATAGAGTAGATAGAAAAATAAGTTGTATAAAAATATGGAAAAGTGAATGGTCATTTCTTGTGCAAACATATAGTATCAAAGAAAGAAAGAAAAATAAATTGTAACGGGTTGGAGATTGAGTAGCATCCTGTAATATTGTCATATTTTAAAGGCCAGTCTGCATATTGTAAGTCTTTCAATATTCTGAGTATGATTCCCACTCTTTTCTCCCTACACCAACAAACTTAATATTGACCAGATTGCTCTCAATAGCAACACAATAGCATTGTGTTTGCTAATGAGGCATTTTCTTAATTACTTTTAAAATATTTATGATGCAACGACAAGTAGACAAGTTCTGATTTATCATGACAGGTGCATGGTTGCCATATGGGCAGGAGGAGTTAAACCCAACAAACCCATCCCTATAAAACATACATAAACACTATTTGGAGTATTGGTCCAGAGCTTTAATAAATTATAGAATAAACATAATAAAGTAATTTGTCCCCCAACCCCGCCATACAATATAACATACCCCACATAGTCATAGAAAAAATGCAATAATTATTTAAACAATCACATAACAATATAAAACTATATTTAACATCATAGCCATAAATAATTAAAGTGCAACAACTTGTGCTTAAGTAACTATGGTAGGAGTATACTCAGATACTCCCACCCACCAGGTTCTGAGCCATTGATGAGCTCAAAACTTAACAAACTTATAACCAACAATTCTAATACAAAACATTCTAACCAGCTGAATTAGCTACCCTGTTGATTAACTAACTAACAAAGACCCATTTTCCCCCTAACCTTCACCTCACTAGTCCCACCGCTGTGACCAAATGGGAACCAAGAACCCCAACTAACTAAGAACTAAAGGGAGGAAGGGACAATACCAGTCAGGTAAGTTCATTAATAATTATTAAAATCTAAAATGTCTGACTTATTTATACCAGTCCAACTATCCATCACCCAATCACAAAACCACCCTCCACCTAAGCCTGCCTCCTAGACCTGCCAAGGCCTTTATTCACTAAGCTGCACACGTTACATGGGGCTACATTCCCTATTGAATAATACTGTCCCAATCCATTGTTAGTCTAATGATATCATACAATGCTATTACACTAGAAAAGCTCTTCTTGACTGTTGGAATTTCTTTTGCCACATCATGCCATATTCCATCATCCATCCATGAGAGGACCGCGCTGAAAACTTTGTTGAGCATGGTATGTGCAATTATTACTATCAATAGATAAAAATGATCATCTCTGTTGTTCATCTTGGATCTGTAGCACTTTAAATACCTGGCTACATCGAGTTTCAGTGCGCTGACGACCTCTTTGCTTCACTCTCTTTCCATTTGCTGACATCATCCTTACAGCTTACAGATTGGCAGCTCTCAATAACACTCGAAAACCTGCATATTGCTAGCTGCCAGCTCAGCTCCATAGGGACCATCCAAGTGCATCAACATATGCCTTCATCAAGCCAACAGCAGTGAATCCTAAAACATAAGCAATCCTCAAACTTGAGCAATTAATCCTATTCCACCATTCCAGTTAGTCCTAAGGAATCAATGTTTTTTTTTTTTTTTAAATTCTTTATTTTTGTAGTGCAGATAAGAACATACGTCTTGTCATGCCCCAATAGCAATTGACAAGAGAGTCAGGATACATAATGTACAAGCAGTAAGGCATTTAGTTTAAGATGCACCATTTTTTTTTAAAAGTAGGTATATCAGGATTATAAACATGCTTTTTTAAATCTCTCTAGTAACAAGCTAGGTACATGCCATATCTACATCTGTCATAGTAAACTCTTAAGTGAATAGTAACAGTAGCTTTAATCTGATCAGATCTAGTAGTATTACAATAGTACAATGCATATTTCTTAGAGTAGTTAATGCAATTAAAGACTATAGCCTAGGCATTGTGTTATCTAGCATGTCTAAGGTTTTTATGAAAAGGCCTCTTCGCTGAAGCAGGAGTGATTGCATTTTGATTCTTTCCACCCCGGGTAACCCACAGTCCAGCAAGGGGATAGGCATTGGTTTTGTGTCAGGAGACCCTATTGGGTAGCTTAAACGTGGCAGAAGGGTAAGGGCCCGGGAACCACTGTGTTAGACATAGTGAAAGTCCCCTAGTGGTGTACTTGCGGTTCCTTCCTCATCGTGTCCATGTGTGTCTTGCACGGTACCGCTAGAGATTCAGAATGTGGATCTAGGTCGTTGGGTCACTGTTTCCTCTGTGAGTTGGGCCAGTGGTGGTGTTTAGGCGATTGGTTGCTTGTGGTGCTGTTTGTGTTGGCGTTAGGAGGCTCCGGCTTTTCCGTCAGTTTGGCCGGGTTCTGGGTGGTTCTTTGCAGGTGCCCGCCAGTTCCCCTATGGCTCATGCCGGCCCGCTACCACTGTGAGGCGAATGCGTCCGTCTGCTGTATGTCGCGGGTGGCTCGACATGCGGTCTCCGCCATTTTGATTACGGCCCTTGAGGATTGGGCCTCACTGTCACAGCCTGGGGTGCTGTTGTTGCTGCGCGCTGGCAGGGTTCAGGTGGGGACCGGGATCACCCCCCCGGTCCAGAGGGGGGAGGACAGGACCGGTTCCACCTAGCTCTGTGCTTCGCTCACCTCGCTGGTGGGCAGGATAGCGGGGCAGCGGCCGTCTGCTCCACTCACCGCCCGAGCAGTCCCCATCGTGGGTGACGGAGAGCGCCCCTCCGAGGGACTAGAACGTTACAGCAAGCCTCTCCTCGGAACCAGGGTGGCTTCCTGCACTGGATCGCTGTGCCAGGTACTTATCAAGTCGTTTTTGTGCTATAAAACTGGTAGAGTTTGTAGGAGCCTCTCCATTTTGCGACCGTTCCGCATGGCGGTCCGGCCCCGCCCCCCAGGAATCAATGTTAATAACATAAGTAAATAAATAATAAAAACAGTGTTATAGATGGCTAGAAATTAGTTATAGAATGGACACTAAAACGTAAAGGAACGTAAAGGTAACGTAAAGGTAAACGTAAAGGTAAGTAAATAAATATGTGTTCCCATGTAACCGAACCAATACTTAAAGTGGTATCATTCTATTGATAAGTTTGTTAATATTGCCACCAGTACACAGACAGTCATAAATAAAATACAGTTAGAAAACTCTCAAATCTTTACTTAAAAAAAGAAACCAAGGCAAAAATTGATACATTAATACAATTAGCAATCCTTCAAAGATCGATAAAAAAAATTCTGTCCCAAGAAACCTTTTCAAAGTAGTCTAATGCTCCTAATACCACCATTCATAGAAGCTAACATAGCTTGTTCCTCAACATAGCCCTACCTAAAATACACTCTCTAACAGATTCTGCATTTAAAGCAGAAAATAAGGATATTATAAATGCGGAAATGCAAGAGGAAAGTGTATTTTTAAAATGTTTTAGTATCTGAATATTGTACAGACAGGAAGTATCATTTAATCATTAGGAAGCAGGAGTTGGCCTGTACCAGATTCATTGGATCCAATGTAACCAAATGTTTGATAACATATGCCCAAAACCATTTGATATTAAGAAAGGGCAAGTTATGAAGGTGGAGGCCTGCTTGAAATAGACCATAAACAGCTAATGGACAAATTATCACACTTTCATAAATGAATTGAGAAGTTAAGATGTCTGTGGTGGAAATATAGGGAAGACCATGTCATGGTGTCAAAAAAGGAACTGGGAGAGCGAGACCAAGTTAGATTAACAAAGATGTAGATCCTTGAAAATGAGAAGCTGAGATGTTCATCAAGGAAAAATAAGTATGTTATGGTGGCTTGAAGAGGACTTGTAGAGGCGCTTGAAGAGGACCAGCTTATGGTCAAACTATCACAGCTCTGGGAAGTAACTATGTGAGAATGGACAGGAGTTGCCCATAAAATGCTTTGATTTATTTCAGGTGCTCGTGGAAGAACAAAAAGGGATTGCGATGAATTTCTGAAATGTGAATTTTCTGACAAAGTTGGACTTTTTATACTGAAAAACATTAATTATATTGATCAATGTTATTCTGGTTTTGTTAGATTATATATATTTCTTTAATCTTTTTTACTTGGGTAAGTATTAAACAATCCATTTTTTTTTAATTAAAATTTTTTTGGTTAGGGCAAAACATATTTACTGATTTTTATTTCAGAGATAATAAAATATTTGTGGTTGAGTATTTCCTGGTTTGCTCTTGTTTTTCTGCTACATTATTTATATTTTGAGTATATATCATTCATTTTAACATACTTATTTATATTTTGTTATAGTCTGAAAGTCTTATATACAAGAACAAAAGTCCAAAATTGAATGTTTTGCATAGCTCCTAATTTCTAGACTCTAGTAAGATAATATTGGGACCAACATGTGGGTGTCAACCCAGTTGTTCACAACCCCTGGTTTTAAAAATTTTTTTTTTTACTTGTCCTCACCAGTTATGAATTGTTTGTAATGCCACTAAGGTTTTACAACAACCAGTAAACGTAATGACCAACTGATCCAGACAGAGTTCTGAGTAGGGGCAGATATGAAATGTGCTTGTGACAGGTTCATTGGGTTCAATATAACTTATCCCTTGATAAAATATAGTACACAAACATTTGTTATAAAGAGATCATGTTATGGAGGTGGAGGACAAATTAGACTGGGCAGAGCGTGAGAATGCATGAAGGTGGACTTGCTTGTAAAAGACCATAAACTGCTAATAGACAAAATATCACAGCTCCAGAGAGCAAAAGGAGAAGCTGAGAAATTCCTCAGGAAAGTCATTATCTCACCAACATCCCCCACACCCTTAAAAAAATATTAATTAATTAATAAATTGGCGAATCCACTAGCATACGTATAGGGTATTGAATGCTTCTTATATTAGCTAAAAATAGCTTGTGTCTCAAAAAAAAAACGTTGTAGACAAGCTCTCCTAATACCACTTTTTGTAACTTGTGCCTCAATATTACCCTATGTAAACTGAAACTCTCTGGCAGATTCTACATTTAATACAGAAATATAGGATTTTTTTTTGTGTGTAATTCTTTATATTTCTTTTTTTTTAATTCTATATTTTATTAGTGCAAAGGTAACATCATGCTTACGTTGCCACAACAGCAAGGTGCAAGCGAGGAAATATACATACAGCAACAGTGGCATTGAGAGTGACTGCACATTTAGAAATTATAGGTGAGGATCGAAAGTAGAGCCTCGAGGAGTAAATAGTAAATGTTTTAACATTAGCATTTTGTATCGAGTTGGAATATGAGTGTGTGTGGTCGTCTGGGGGACTGGCATGTTGATGTGTATACATAGAAACATAGAAACATAGAATGTGACGGCATATAAGAACCATTCGGCCCATCTAGTCTGCCCAATTTTCTAAATACTTTCATTAGTCTCTGGCCTTATCTTATAGTTAGGATAGCCTTATGCCTATCCCACGCATGCTTAAACTCCTTTAATGTGTTAACCTCTACCACTTCAGCTGGAAGGCTATTCCATGCATCCACTACCCTCTCAGTAAAGTAATACTTCCTGATATTATTTGTAAACCTTTGTCCCTCTAATTTAAGACTATGTCCTCTTGTTGTGGTAGTTTTTCTTCTTTTAAATATAGTTTCTTCCTTTACTGTGTTGATTCCCTTTATGTATTTAAATGTTTCTATCATATCCCCCCTGTCTCGTCTTTCCTCCAAGCTATACATGTTAAGATCCTTTAACCTTTCCTGGTAAGTTTTATCCTGCAATCCATGAACCAGTTTAGTAGCCCTTCTCTGAACTCTCTCTAAGGTATCAATATCCTTCTGAAGATATGGTCTCCAGTACTGCGTACAATACTCCACGTGAGGTCTCACCAGTGTTCTGTACAATGGCATGAGCACTTCCCTCTTTCTACTGCTAATACCTCTCCCTATACAACCAATCATTCTGCTAGCATTTCCTGCTGCTCTATTACATTGTATGCCTACCTTTAAGTCCTTAGAAATAATCACCCCTAAATCCCTTTCCTCAGATGTTGAGGTCAGGACTCATCAAATATTCTGTACTCTGCCCTTGGGTTTTACATCCAAGATGCATTATCTTGCACTTATCCACATTAAATGTCAGTTGCCACAACTCTGACCATTTTTCTAGTTTACCTAAATCATTAGCCATTTGGCTTATCCCTCCTAGAACATCAATCCTGTTACATAGCTTAGTATCGTCAGCAAAAATACATACCTTACCATCAAGACCTTCTGCAATATCACTAATAAAAATATTAAAGAGAATGGGTCCAAGTACAGATCCCTGAGGTACCCCACTGGTGACAAGCCCAAGCTTCGAATATACTCCATTGACTACAACCCTCTGTTGCCTGTCACTCAGCCACTGCCTCACCCATTCAACAATATTGGAATCCAAACTTAAAGATTGCAGTTTATTGATAAGCCTTCTATGTGCAACAGTGTCAAAAGCCTTACTGAAATCTAGGTAAGCAATGTCTACTGCACCACCCTGATATATAATTTTAGTTACCCAATCAAAAAAATCAATAAGATTAGTTTGCATGATCTCCCTGAAGTAAACCCATGTTGTCTCTGATCTTGAAATCCATGTGTTTTTAGATGTTTAACAATCCTATCTTTTAACATGGTTTCCATCACTTTCCCCACTACTGAAGTAAGGCTTACTGGCCTATAGTTGCCCGACTCCTCCCTATTACCTTTCTTGTGAATGGCACAACATTCGCCAACTTCCAATCTTCTGGGACTACTCCTGTTTTCAATGATTGGTTAAATAAATCTGTTAATGGTTTTGCTAGTACACCACTAAGCTCTTTTAATAGCTTTGGGTGTATTCCATCAGGTCCCATTGACTTATTTGTCTTTACTTTTGACAGTTGAAATAGAACCTCTTCCTCTGTAAACTCACGTGTAATAAATAACTCATTTATCCTTTTTCTTAACTAAGGTCCCTCTCCTTCATTTTCATCTGTAAATACAGAACAAAAATATTCATTGAGGCAGTCAGCTAGACCTTTATCCTCTTCTACATACCTTCCTTCTTTTGTTTTTAATCTAACTAATCCTTGTTTTACTTTTCTTTTCTCATTTATGTATCTAAAAAAAGTTTTGTCCCCCTTTTTTACTGACTGTGCTATTTTCTCTTCTGTGTGTGATTTGGAAGCTCTTATAAATTGCTTAGCCTCTTTCTGCCTAATCTTATAGATCACTCTGTTTTTTTTTTTATAATTACTAAATGCTAACTTTTAGTTTTTTACTATTTTGGCCACATCTGCGGAGTACCACAGTGGTTTCTTGAATATTTTGCTTTTACTGACAAGCCTTATGCAATTTTCTGTTGCCTTCAGTAGTGCAACTTTTAAATAATCCCATTTCTCTTGGACGCCATTTAAATTGCTCCAGTCTGATAATGATTCCTTTACACATATTCTAATTTTAGAAAAGTCTGTTTTTCTAAAGTCTAAAACCTTTGTTTTTGTGTGGTGTGACTCAGTCACTGTTCTTATATTAAACCACACTTATTGATGATCACTGGATCCTAAACTTTCACCCACAGTAATATCGGATACCAAATCTCTATTTGTTAACACTAAATCTAGTATGGTGGCATCGTAGTCGCGTGTGAAAGCGTGTCCATGCCCCCGGGCGACCTTGTGTCCTATGGGATTGGGTCGGTGGGCACTGGGTATTGAACAATTTAGGTGGGGAGCAGGTTCCGCCATTTTGTGTGAGGTTAGTCGGGAGTGTAGCGGTCTCCTCCGTCCAGTTGGTCGCTTGTTGGGGTGTCCCCTACAGTGTGTCGCCTCTTGGTTTGGATGGGGAGATCCCGAGTCAGAGTGGGGTGGGAGGTTCTGCGGGTGTCTGGTGTAGGAGGGGTGGGGGGTCATCAGCTCTCCCAGGGTGAGTCGGTCGGGTGGGTGCAAACGTTCCCTGAGTCCTCCTAAGGCAGAGTCAAAGCCGCCTTTGGTGATCGCTCTATCCGGGGAGAGTCTGCAACAGAGGTGCATGTCCTGCATCAGAGAGAGTGAGTGAAAAAAGAGAGGGCACTGATAGTAACATTTGAGCATCAGGCATAAGTGGGAGATGCATGGGACATGGTAGAGTCTTAGTGTGAGTCCTGTGGGGAACAGTTTAGGTTCAGGTGGTGACTTTGGCATACGGATCTGCGGGGGGCGCCGAGGCACGAATCAAAGAGCATTTGCGGCGTGTCTTCCTAGTGGGCGCATGGAGCCAGATAGTTGCACCACTGGGGCCAGTGGATCTGTGGGGAGGTTAAGTATGCTCAATGTCCCGGTAGCCTCCTGCATGTCGTGGACAATATGCTTGTTGCCATCCTTTTCTATGAGGAGGGTGCGGCCTGGTCCCCAGCGGTATCGGGTCTGGTGGAGGGGCAGGAGGGCTGTGAACGGGCTCATGGATCTCCTCCACGCCAGTGTCCCGCCCGAGAGGTCCGCGAAAAAGAAGAGGGTCATCCCCTCGAAGGGCTATGTTGACTGGCCTCTAGTGGCCTCCAGGACCGCTTTTTTGTCCCTGGCTGACTGAAACTGGATTATTAGATCCCCTGGGGCAGCAGGTGGGGCCTTCGCTCGTCGTGGTATGCGAAACAGTCCTTCCAGGACAATTGCTTTCGCTGCTTTTGGGGATATTAGCCCTGTGAGGAGTCTCCTGACAAAGTGTGGAAGTTTAGCCTCTGGAACGGAGTCAGCGACTCCCCTGAGCTTCAGGTTGTTTTGGTGGTGTTTGTCTTCTTGGGTGGCAAGTTGTTGCTCGTGGTGCCAGGTTTTTTGATGCAGGTCCCGGATCGCCGCCTGGAGGGCTGCAATCCGGTTAGTGTGGCTGGTAGCGGTGCCCTCTACTGCTCCCAGCCTGTCGGTTATGCCTTTGAGGTCCTCCCTAAGCAGGGACACATCGGCCGCGATCTTCTTATGGTGGTCTTCCATAAGCTCCCCGATAGCCTCCATGGTCACAGGAGCAGGGGACTTCGTGAGCAGCGGTATCCGTGGTGTCGGTGGGGTCGGCATGGCCAGTGTAGGGTCTCCCCCTTCCTCGTCGGACGGCCCGTCCGTGAAATCTGTATTCTTTATTTTTGACGTGCATAGAATAACAGATAGGCTTGAGATGCCACAACAGATGTTTTAAGTATGCAATTGCACCATGCTAGACCTACATGCTCCTTTTGCAGAATGCTGTGCTCATTTTTAAATAATGGACTAACCTACTTACAGCCTTTTTCATATACATAAAGGGATATATCTGGTCAATGGGATCTTAAGCACCTTCAGATTGTCTGTACATTTTCTGCTATGTGCCTTATTCTTATATAATGTAAAGTGTAAACTGTGCTGTGGTCTTTGCCTCTTAGGGCAGAAATTAAAGATTAAATCTGTATCGACACAAATCAAACAAATATCTGTGAGTTGCCATAATCTTGATTATTCATGTTGCAGGCATAAGGAATTGCTCTGCATGGTCAGATAACATGTATTAAGCTCCTGTATTTAGCATTGCTGTGACCAAGCAGGGGCTCTATGCAGTGGACATGGTTGGCAAGGTACCTCCTGCAACTCCTTTGTTCCTCCAAAGTGTCCAAAACTGAACTGACTAGGAGTCCTTCCAAGCTATACATATGTGTTTTTTAAGAATTTTCTAAGATCAACAGCCTGCTCAAGATATCTGTAGAATTCAATTTATTATATTTTTCTATTATGTATAAAATAGCACAACAGAACTATATTTTAAGGCATGCACGGAGATCATATTAATTAGCTTTACAGTACTAGTTGTAAAGCATCAGTTGTGCAATTGCCGATGTTCCTGGAATTTATGCATCTGTAAAATGTATTATTTTGCATTCCTTCTTTTGTTTGACACCTGGTCTAATTGCCTCTTTTTATAGAATAGACTCATCTAAAATTTCATAGAATAGACTCATCTAAAATTTCACTGATTTAAAGATTTCTTCCCTGTACAGCTTGCTGATGAAATTCATGGTAATAGAAATTTCCGTAACAGTCTGGCCTAGCCTAAGTGTAAAATGAAATTTTGAAATCATAATCCTCAGGAAGACAACTATTATGTTCTTTTTTTGTTCAATGGGAACATTAGCTAAAAAAAACAACTCTATATGTGAATGAACACTCTGTTGGAACCATTTCCTCTGAGCACATTTTTGGAAATACTTAGAATGAAATGTTTATAACAATCATAACCTTTTGAATATCTAATATCTTTTGTTGATAACGTCAACTCTATTGTGTTGTGCCTAAATTTTCCCTTTCTTAAAGAGTTACTCCAAGCAACATAACTTAACAGCCTGCTGTGGTTATAATGCCACGTGTACACTGACCCAGTTCCCTGGTAATGGGACAAACATTTTTGAGGGTCCACCAGTGTCCAGTGATGACATCCAACTTCTTCAAGCTGGAGAAGCTGGAATTCAATACCTCTGGCTATTCATTGGCTGAGAACATAAGCTCACCACTCTCAGCAATTTAATGCAATTCTGTGCATAGGAATACGCACAGAAGTGACATTCGCAAGCTCGGAACTCTGGCTCCAGGCTGGCTAATGATGCCTCAATGATGCTTCCAGAAGTTGAGTTAGACCTCCAGCAACAGAGGGGTTAAACTCTGTATGTGCAGTTTTTCAAAGTGAAACGCTGCACATACAGACTCCAGGCACTATGAGCACTATAAAACATTAAAGTGGTTGTGGTGATTGGAGTAACCCTTGAACTGCTCAGGGGGATTAGTGCTCACAAGAAAGAAAGTCCAATGAATAATGCATACTATATTTAAAGGGACATTATAGTCACCAAAGCAACTTTAGCTTAATTAAGCAGCTGTGGTGTATCGATCATGCCCCTGCAGCTACACTGCTCTATTCTCTGCCATTTAGGAGTTACATCACTTTATTTATGCAGCCCTGTGCACACACCCATGCATGTGACTTACACATTCTTCCTAAACACTGTATGCCACCTAGTGTTTACACTTCATTTATTGTAAATTCTGTTTAATTTAGAGTTTCTGATCTAATGCTCTGTTAATAGCTTTCTAGACCTTGCAGGAACCTCCTGTATGTAATTCAAGTTCCAATTAAAGAGCAGGAGATAAAAACTTTTAAAGCAAGTTAAAGCTTATTGAAAATTAAACCATTTCGTTCCATGCAGGCTGTGTCAGTCACAGCTGGGGAGGTGTGGCTAGGGCTGCATAAACAGCTGGGGAGGTGTGGCTAGTGCTGCAAATCACAGAGTGATTAAACTCCTAAATGGCAGAGAGTTGAGCAGTGATATTTCAGAGGCATTATCTATACTCCAAAACTGCTTCTTTAAACTAAAGTTCGGGTGACTATAGTGTCCCTTTAAATGTATCCTACTTTACAACTAACTGCATGTTACATATAACTTAAACCCCCGCCCCCTAAAAAATATATGTTATTAAATGCATTTAATGAATATGTGTAGTGCTAGTGGTCACTGTTTTCACAAGAGAAGAAAGAGAAGAGAACCCATCCTTTTTATCCCTAAAAACACGTTTTATTTACCATCTTTTCTTTTCTGAGTCTCCTCTCCCCACTTTTACTCATAAGAGCCTTGATTAACCACGTCTTGCTGCTAGACTCCCCTTTTCCCATTTCAGTATCCTCATCTTCCTCTTTCATTCTGTTCCTTTCTATGCCCTTTTTTTTTACATTTTAACCTATTCTGAATAAAATCAAAAAGTAGCATTACATAACCCTTTACACTACCCTTTGCTATCCTTTTCTATAAATAAATTAAAAGTAATAATTTTCTACCTACTGATAGAAAAAGAGGGTAACTGACTTAGTGGTTTAGTCTGGACAAATCCCAGTGAAAACAGTGACCACTGACACTACTTACTTCCCTGCTTCAAACTGCACACTGGGGTGCCATAGTGGAACACAATAGTGGAAAGAAATCCAGTAGGAATGCTACACACAGGATAAAGTCAAGCCATGTTTCATATATTGTGTAAATACCATAGTCTACTTGATTGAGGAACAAATTGCATATTTTCAGAAAAAAAAAAACAACCCACAAAAAAAAAAAAACCAAGACTACTGGTTGCTGGGCAATTCATCAGAAAAAAAGCAGTTTAGAAGAATTTGCCCACCTTGTCAACCTGCCCTTGTAACTTTGGGTTATATGGGTGCTATTGGTAGCAAAGTGGTGCAAAATGGTATGGCCCATGCACCTATTCTTGGGAATCTCCAAGCTGGTCATTTATAATGTGCACATACCTTTAGGGTTTGGAATTCAGGGCAGCTTGATGGTTTAGCCTGGACTTCTGGATGCAGTGGGGATGTAGCGCTTTGAAGTACACCAGGAAAAAAGATAGGTCACGGTGCAGATTTCCCTGATTCAGTCTCAGTTGCACATACTGTTTCACTAAATATAAACATGTGATACATAGTGAAAAGCTTATTTTATTTAAATGATAAATATGTATATATTTCCAAAAAATGCTAAATATGAATAAATCACATGAAGATGCATACCTAAAACAAAGGAATCCATACTAATGTTACTTTATTTATAGAGTTTGGCTTTGTTTTTCATTTTTAAACAAAAGTGAAATTTTAGGAAGAGTTCTTGAATATCATACATTTTTAATAGCATTGATATTTCTCTTTGTTTAGAGTGACTGCTAACTTCAGAATAATTTGTTTGTTCCTCTTTTATCTGCAGAGGCTTTTTTCAGTATTTATGTTGTTTGGGAGTTCTTTGTCTTAAAGAGAGACAAGAACAAAACATATAATAGAGATTTTATATATCACTATAAGAGGTCCATTGTGTGTTCAAAGCAAGACCTTCCTTCCTGTGGCAAAATACTTCACGCAGAGACTCTTGAAGAGCATGACAAAATTTTGAGGGCCTGAAGTCAATTTTAACAGTTTGCAACATTCGATGACAGATACATAATTACATGCTCACAAAGAACCATACCGAAATTTCACAGTTGTCCAGGTGATACTGAAACAACTCTTTATTCATCAACTATTATAGGGAAAAAAAGCCATTAAGTAATAGCTACTATCTAGAGAGTAGATTTTTTTTCTGAAGTTGTTTTTAAGCGTTTTATAAACTTGCCACAATGTAGAGGTAATTGATTAATACCATTTATGTAATGCAGGGATAATAAGATTTTTTTAATGTCGTTCCAGAATAATAAAAAATAATTTGTTAAGGGAAACATGTTAAAGCAGAAGTTAAATTTTATAGTTTGTTATGAAACACATGCTTGTTACAATGTATAATTGACTTTTTGTTGGAATATACATACAAATGAGTAACAAACATGGTGCAAGGTAATATGCGTAACGTATGCAAATACAAACAAACAAAACATTTTTAATAAAAATTAAAATAGTTATTCATTGTGAAAATGAGAGCAATTTTAGTTTCTCTTCTCGTTGTCTGCCTAAAGCTACAATTGACCTACCTTATTTTTGCACATAGTAATAGGACATTTCATACTGATTGTTACTTTTGTAAAATTAAGGTTATTAAATGGTTACTCCAACAAAGTACCAGTGTCTTCATCAAGCCCTGGTTTTGGCTAGAGTAATTTGAATAAAACAGGTCTTCCCCCACCCCCTCCACCAAATGCAGAAAATAAAAGAGCTTAAACATGCCATTTTTTTTTCAGTGCCTCAGCCTCGGCCTGAACTTCCTCTGCTGGCATACACAAGATTATGTTGGGGCACACCCACAACATGCATTAGTTAGTTGTGGTGCTGCAAGAGCCTAAAATGATCAAGGTTTATACATTATACAAAAATATGTCTTTGCACACAAAATAATCGTTTAATGCTATTTTTAAAGTAATGCTAAAGTGTTTGGAATACAAACTTGTATTCCTAATGCTTTAGTGTCCCTGTACCTAGTAAGTCCGCCCCCTAAAAGTGCCGCCCAAGGCAAATGCCTTGTTAGCCTCGTGGGAAATACACCACTGGTCATGGTACGTGGAGTAACCCTTTAAAAGAATAAAAAAGAACCACAAACCATAGATGATAGACACTTTCAAGTATATGCAAATTCATATATGAGAAGGCAGTAAAAAAATTCTAAATATGACTCCATTGCCTGCTCATGACATTCCAACTTCTTGATCAGGGTATGACAGTGAACTTCTTGATGATTTCAGGACATTGCATCTCTGTTGGTGGCATGAAATATCATAAGTATTAGGAAGTATTAATCCTGGCTAGATCCAGGGCTAGTCATTGACCTGGATCACCATTACACTGCAATTCCAAGGGAGATATAGAGTTCACATCATAAAAGATTGAATCCTTGAGGTCTGAAAAGACACTAGGGTATGTAGCAATGTTCTGACATAAGAGAGTAAAGGACCAAAAATAGAAGAAAATATAAAGAAGGGAAAATGAGAGAGGAGTATATCAGAAAGCCCATGTGAGAAAAAGTTCTTTCATTTGCTCCTCTGCGGCCTTTACTGGTAGAGTGACCAGCATATAGGACCCCACCTTTATTGTGAGCAAAGGAAGGTTAGGAAATAGAGATGGGCAACTCCATGTCTCTCAGGATATAGATGTTTCTTGCACTGCATCACTTGTCCTTCTGCATAATCCATGGTGTCTTAATAAAGGCAAATATGCACAGCCTGATACTGGAATTTAGAATTGCCAAGATGACTTTAATATCCTATACATGTGGTTCTAGAATATTGAAATGCAGTTGAATACATTTAGTTATATTTGTCTGTAAATGCATATTCAATAAAACAAAAGGAAAATACCCGAGGGCCCCAGTTACTTAAACTATCAAAAGTCGCAATTGGAGTAAGTAACTTCAGAAAGATCACTCACAGGTCTCCCACAACACACTGTAACAAATAGCTTTAAAGAATTAAATGAATCCCAGAAGTCAGATAAGGGAGGTGATTAGCCAAGACTTTATAAGCCTCAACAGGCTCATCTTCCTGTCCGCCTGCACCGCCCACGCCTCACCCTTCTGTCAATCCCTACATTGGCTTTCTGTAAGATATAGGGCTCAATTTAAAATTCTAGTTCTTGCTTTCAAATCTCTACATAATGCTGCTCCCACCTATCTATCCTCCCTAATTCACAAGTATGTCCCGTCTAGGCCCTAACGCTCTGCTGAAGACTTACGTCTATCTTCTGTCCGTACTCCCATCTCTGATGCTCACCTTCAAGACTTCTCAAGGGCTGCACTGTTCCTGTGGAACTCACTTACCTCCTCCATTAGATGCTCACCCAGTCTCCACTCCTTCAAAAAATCATTAAAAACCCACTTCTTCATAAAAGCGTATCAATTAAACTGTTAGTAGCTCCCGACTGATTCCTCTCTTGCAACTGTCATTAGTCTAATACTATCCTTACCTTTTGTGTCACTTTACCCCACTCCTTCTAGCATGTAAGCTCATTGAGCAGGGCCCTCAACCCCTCTGTTCCTGTGTGTCCAACTTGTCTGGTTACAACTACATGTTTGTTTGTCCACCCATTGTAAAGCACTGCGGAATTTGTTATATAAATAATAACATAATAATATTTCATTTGGATTACTAGTATTTTAAAATCACAAGTGATACAGTGATCATGCAAAAATACATTTTGAAAATATCAACATTTTGTGCTATAATTGTATACCTATGTTTTTTTCAGTGAAAAATATTTATTAAAACTTGACAAAAATACTCTTTTTAAATTTTTGTATCTTGTCATTTATGCAGAAAATGCATCCTAATTAAATCTCTAAACACAATTTTTATTACATGTACATAAACTTTTGATGTCACTTTTAATAATAAAATACTCCTTAATCCGGCACTGTTAAAACTCATATAGTATAGCATCAGTAATAATAATAATAATAATAATAATAATAATATAATCATCACAAAATAACTGCACAAAATAGTCATCCTAGGCAGACATAAGACATTTTTTTTAAAGAGGTTGATTTCTCATTTTAAATAATTGGTCCTATGTTTGTCTATGTATTTCTGGGGTAAATAGGAGCAATTTTCTTATCTATGCATAAGGCATTATCAGGTCATCACAACTGCTATTGTGATCAGAGAAGGATTAAAATCCCACAGGGCAGGCAAATTCATGGTTTTGGGATTCCTTTCTAGCTCCTGTGCCATAGGCAGGCGCCTAAGGTCAACTTATTATTAGTCCTGTTCTAAATGTAATTGGCTGATAGACACCTGGGCATATGACTCCTTGTTTAGAAATATGGGCTCTCTTCTTTAAATGATGGACCTTTACCACATTTTAGTGCTTACAATGGGTTAACAAAATATATTTTGGTCACTGATCATCCTAAAAGTAATCTAGTAGACAAGAGATTGCAGTTCTGTTGGCAATAACTTGCTACCTTGAGAGGGATGACACTGCTAGTTTGAAGGTTGTGTGTGATATGATAACTTTAGATACACCTTAATCACATTATCAGTGGTGGCTCTAGACTTGGCGAGGCATTAGACAAAACTCAAATATGAGGCCCCCCACTAACACCATTAGTGAAGAAAAATACCAGTTGTAGATATATTGAAGGGGGGGAGGGGGGCTTGCAGCTTTGGATATAGAGAGCTAGTCTCTGTATACATCGTTCAGAGGCTTGCATTGTTGCTGCTCACTTTGCTGCTGTGTTGTGAGCTCTCTGACTATAGTTATGGCATAAATTGCAATAAACAAATTTAAATTTACAATTATGCTAATTATTCATACACAATTGGGGGGTATGGTTGCATAGCCTGGTAGTTGTGTATACATAAGTGCTGGTGTGAAGGGGTTATTGGAAACAGACATTTTTATTTTGGTTGGGCTTTTAAAAAAATATCAGTCACAATGTGTATTTATCTGGCTATGTGTATTTCTGAGTGTGTCTTGCATGGTCTACCTGTGTGTGTGCCTGAGAATGAGTTTCTGACAGTGAGTATCCGTGTATCTGTATGTATGTTTCTCTGAGCATTTGTATGTTCGTGTACTGCCTGTGTCCTTTGGGCATTGAGTTTTTGACAAAGCTATGTTTTATGACAGTGTGTATAATGATTGCCTTCAGGGGGTGACAGGGTGAGAAAAGGGGTAACTGTGGAAGTATGAGTGTAAAAGAGCAAGGGGGTGAATAAGACAGGGTTGGGGCGTGAGTGTGACAGAATGAGGAAGGGTTAGTGTAACATGGTTTGAAGAGAGAGTATTACAGGGTGAGAGAAGGTATGTATGACAGGATTGAGGGGTTAATGTGATAGGGTGAATGTAGCATGCTTGGGACGTGAGAATCACAGGGTTGGGGTGAATGTGGCATGGTTGGAGGCAGTGGCGTACATACCGCAGTCTCAACCCCTGCGGCCAGGTGCACGCCGCCATGTGTTGCGGCCCCGGCTGCGCGGTATAATTGTAGGGGCCGCACGTGAAGGGGATATAAATGAATATCATCATCAAAGTGGGCCCGGTAACAGCATGACTGGGCCCCATCTGATGATGTCAGACTCTGGGAGGAAGTGACTGCCCCGGTCACTCCTCCCAGCAAACATCGGGAGCCGCACGGGAGGAAGGAGAGGGAGTCAGAGGGAGAACTCTAACTCCCATTAACCTGGGCCACTGGGTCCCAGGGAAGACACCTGCACCTAAAAGGTAGGTAATAGGAGGGTGATTAAAATATTGGATGGGGGGGGGGCATGGATCAGTTTTGCACCAGTGCCCCATGGATTGTGTGTACGCCACTGGTTGGACGAATGAGTGTGACAGGGCAAGGGGAGGTGAATGTGACATGACTAAAGGGGGTTAATTTAGAGGGCAAGTGTGACAGGATTAGAGGCATTATTGTGACAGGTTGAGTGTGGAAGGGTTGGGGGACTGTGACAGATTTAGAGGTGTTAATGTGACAGGGTGAGTGTGGAAAGGGTGGGGGGGGTGACAGAACTAGGGATGAGTATGGAGCGGTCGGAGGAGGGAGTGTGTCAGGACCAGGGGAGGTGAAGGCAGGATTGGAGGGGTTTATTTGACAGGGTGATTGTGACAGGGTGAAGGGAGTAGAGTGTGATAGGGCTGGGAGGTGAATTGACAGTGCAAGAAAAGAGGGGGGGTTGAAATTTACTTTTTTTTGTTAGACAATTCCCTGGTGGTCCAGGGGGCTCCCTCTGTCCCTGTTGGTCCGGTGGGCTGTCCGGTAAATGTCTTGTGATCTCCAGTCAGAGCGTTGCCGTGGTATCCCTTGGCAATGCTCTGATTGACAGGAGATTGCAAGACACTTCAGACTGCAGCTCACGCCCGTCGGAGCTGCAGACTGGAGGCTGGCTTTCCCCCAGGGCAGACCGAACGGAGGGGCCTCGCAAGCCGCCGGCTCCCCTCCTGTGTCAGGTCCTCGGTCACAGACCGAGAACCCAAAAGTTCAGTCTGCCCTATGGTGATTTAGGTGGCCGCAAGCTTTTTTTTGTGTGAACATTACCATGCTAATAACCTGTAGAATAGAGTAGCAAATGATCCTTCCTTCAATGAAAATAAGGGGGCTCATCCGCATCTAATAAAAAAGGAGGGGGTGGAGGGAAGGGGTCTTTAAACTTCATGAAACATGGTATGTTATAAATGTCATGATATCATTGTATTTTGCTAACTCCTGAAGGTATTAAGAGCCCCATTGACATCATGATGAAGAAATTCACTATTATTATCGATAGAAATATTTGGATTGCATGAGACCTTATTAAATTCATTAATAGTATACAAGCACTGGTACTGATTCACCAAACACAATCTCTGCAGTTTGTTCTGCTTTTCCAAATCACTGTTAACCTTTCCAGTATATAGAATGCACATATGAACTGTTATTCACATAAATGGACATTGCCAAATGAACAGAACGTTGTTGTCAGCATATTGTACAAAGCAAATGTATATTTTGTCAACAGGAGTAGTTGAAGACAACATTAATCAGTGTCCCACTGCCAGGATTATATCAAACACATTTCAGGATAATGGGAATAGTAGTCTGCCCATAGCTGGAAGCAGCCTGTAAAACTTGATTGAAAAGAAATATTATTTTACTGTATGATATAACTATACTTACAATTTTTTCATGGCACTCACAGACTAGCAATCAAGCTGTGTAGTATAAATGTTAGCGCACATTCTACAGTCCCTCTCTGGTGTCTTACTGATATTAAAAGTTTTCTATTAAAATGGTACCTTCTGTCACAACGCTACCAAACCTCTACGTTACGTTTCCCTGGTGGATGTGCACTCTAACTGAATTTTAATGGTCATTTATTCTCTGATCATTTCTAAAATATGGTAGCTAATATTCTGTGAATAGAGGATAATCACTGACCTTTCCTTATTTCCTCTGAGCTCTTTTAAGATCTCATGAGAAGGGCCCTTAACTTGTATCAGTTTGTATAATTTGTACAGTCGTAAGTTTTATGCAGTTACTGTTCCCTGTTCGACCAGTGGAGCCCTTGCTATGATCTTGGAACAAGATTACATTTTTGTTCTTTTTACATTTCGTTGAAACCACTAAATTCCATGTTCTTTTTCTCTTGTTTTTAAGCTATACTGCAGCTATTTTTAATATTTCCATTCTGCTCTCAAGTGCTCTGAACTATTCACTGTATTGTTAATGCAGAGAATCTATACCTTTGGTTTCTATGAGGTCAATTCATTTTTTTGTCTATTTTGGTTACTGTTTTCATTGTTACCTCTATCTGTTTTACCTTATCCCACCACAAAAATATTAGTATAATATATGCTATAGGGTCTGACGTCCATCCTGACAAAGGTAAGCTGCAAAGAGAAATATAGAGGTTTAATAATAGTGTCTATGTGTGACTGTTTGTGTGCATCTATATATATGAAAAAGTATATATATGCGTTTTTGTTTGTATGATTGATTGTGTTCCGAGGTGAATGGCAAGTTACATATGTATGTGTGAGGGCCGCAAAGAATATGGGGAAGACCTGAATAGCCATGACAGGCCTAGAACATCAAACTCCAGAATACATCACTAATTGTGTAGATAATGAAATTAAAATACAAAATAAAATCTATTAATAAAAAATTAAAAAAAAAAAAAAAACATTAAAAAAAAAAGTGAATTGTTTATTTGAAAATCCCCACGTTATGTCTAGGATAACCTTATGCCTATCCCACGCATGCTTAAACTCCTTCACGGTGTTAACCTCTACCACCTTAGCTGGAAGGCTATTCCATGCATCCACTACCCTCTCATTAAAGTAATACTTACTGATATTATTTTTAAACCTTTGCCCCTCTGATTTAAGACTATGTCCTCTTGTTGTGGTAGTTTTTCTTCTTTTAAATATAGTCTCCTCCTTTACTGTGTTGATGCCCTTTATGTATTTACATGTTTCTATCCTCCTCGACTCAAGCTTTGCCTAGTCCTGAAAGTAATTTGGACAATCAAGAGCCTCTCATTCTGGTTTATGGAGTCTGAATTGGTGAACATGTTTAACACAGCACTGAAAGGGCTAAATTGTTGCAAGGGACAATGGGGGTTTGTAACCAAATTACAAAGTTCCCTGTGTACAGCTTTAGCTCCACTCATAGCTGGTTTTCCAGGACTTGGTAGCTTAGTGAAAACTTTCTCAGTCTTCTAGCAAGATGCAATTGTGTTATCGACCCGGCAGGTGAGCATGATGGGACAGATAGGGAAGCTATATGCTGGAACTAGAAAGATTGAAGGAAAGGGTACAGACATGTCAAACAAGTTTTGTTTTTTTTTGCTTAAATTATCCAAAATTGGGCATGCAATAATTAAGCTAATTTAAACTATAAAAAGCATAAACATTGTGTTGGTTCAGGGAAATCAGAGAACAGACTGAGAAGTGAAACATGTTGGGTAAGCAAAATGAGTAGGGGCAGAAATTGTATCATATGGAATATATAACATAGGAGAAATAAAAATAGACTGGAATAAAAGCAACAACCACAAAAATTTGTTTAGAAAAAGAGAACAAAATATTGAAATAAATAGATGGGGAAAAAGCTTGTGAAGGAGGAATGGCAAACGGATGAATGTAGGGGGCAGAACTGTAAGACTACAGATATACATTCAGTTGTAGTAGATACTAAAAAGAATGGAGGAGGGATTGAGGGAAGAGACTTGTAAAGCGGGAAAGTTGTATAAACTAGAATGGGAGAATGAAGCAGGAAAAATTACATAGTAGAGAGAGAGAGTGATGGCGATAACGATGGGGAATAGATGAAAGAAAAAGGTAGCAGAGAAGAATAAAACGGGATAGACTGGGGAAGAATCTGCTAACAAAAATTACAAAGGGCCGTTAGTGTGTGATTTTTCTCGATTCATTTTGCGTTTAAGCCCAAGGTGCCTTTAGAAGCTAGCGATGCCCTAAGAAGGTCACTCTATGTGTAGAGTGCTGATTGTTATAACACTTTGAAATGTTTTGTAAGGTACTATTTCATCTAGAAATAGCCATATGTACTTATTTTTTTTTTTTTTTACATTTAACAGAAATAGCCCTGATGCTTCCTTTTAAGTTTACAGAGTTGGTGCTAAAAATACAAAATTCAACTTTGCAAATGCATCTTTAAAACAACAGAAAATAGTAAAACAAAGTAAAGATTAAACGACCGCTGTATCAATTCAATACACAGCTATATTAATGATAGTGAAAAATGCAAACTTTGTACCACGGCAAATTTTACCGGTGGGAATGAGGAGGGAGATCTGGATACATTCATCCAATGTTTCCTGAGGTAAATGTCGTCTTGGTTCAATACCTAGCCTTTTATGAATCTCACAATAAATGAAAGCAAGCATAGTCATCCTTATCATGAAAGTTCATATTAGCAATCACTACATCACTTCTCTCCTGCTTGGATCTGCTTCCCCCTCATCACCCCCCTTTTCCCTCAGCATCTGAGTACATGCCAGCTGATTGCTTGCAGCCTCCGAATGTCATTAATGCATCCGGGGAGAGGACTAAAATTATGAACAGAGTGTGACAAACACGTCTAGCTCCCAAAATAGCCCTTGCACCTGTGGGGTAGCTGAGCAGGTCCCTGTGCACCCCCTCTAAGGTTTATCTTGCTGTGATAATTATTGATCTGGTGTGTGCAGCTGGTAAAAGCTTTAACCTTTAAATGAAACAACACTGTTGGCTTCAATTGGATCTAAAACACATTTTAAGTTAAGTTACGCAAGCCGAGATATCAGTGGGGTGTGGTAGATCGTGATAATAGCCTATTTTGGTAATGATTTGCGAGTGTAATGTCAGGTAGCAAGTATCTGAATTACTACCTGTGCCTCAAGGGTTAAGTATCTTTCCTTCGATAAGATTATATTTGCATATGGCCTGCACTTGTAATCAAGAGCTTTTATGAAGTGTTGCTATAATGAACTTGAAAAGATCTTAATTCCAGGGCATGTTAGACGACAGCAATAATTCCAGGGCATGTTAGATCAATGTGCAAAGAGTATTCTTCCTACATAAGAAGCCCTAATCATTTACTTTTGATTAGGATCATATTTTTGGTACAGAAATACATAGATATTGACTAATTCCCAATTGCATGGATGAAAGCTTCAATTCTGATACATACAATGTTCAATGAAATCTGTACAATGTTTTACCTCTAAAGAAATCTGGTTTGTAAAATTTGCTGTGAATGCAATCATGAGCATCAAAAAGCACACACTGTGTACATGCACAGGTGCACACACAGCCTAATGTACAGGTGCACACACAGCTCACTGAACTGCCATAGTGGAAGATAATATTTCTATACCATTTTCAGTATAAAACGAACATATCAGCAATACTTGTGATGTTAATTTAGCTATCACAAAGTATCAGTTAAATGTTAGTATCTACAAAATGTCACAATATGCCTGTTGTAGCTGTTATTTAAACCCCTATACAGGGCCAGCCCGGTGGGACCAAAGCTACAGGTGGCACTCTGTCATTACATAACTACCAGAGGCAGCTCTCTAATTAGGCGATTTAGGCAGCTGCTTTGGGCCTCGCACTGACTGGGGGTTGTGGGCGCCTAAATAACCCTTAGAGCAGACTAACCTGTCAGATCCTCAGTCCCTGGTAACCCATGGCAATGCTCTGAGAGCTAGTAAGACATCTATCATATGGTCTGCAGCTATACACTTGGCAGAGCTACGGACTGGAAAGTTCCCCACTGGACCACTAGAGAATGCATTACTTTAAAAATAAAGGTATTTCAATGTGAGGAAGCTAAAACAGCTTCCCCACTCTGTCACCAACACGCACACTGTTCCCCCCACTTTCACCTTCCCACAAACTGCTCCCCTTACACTATTACCCTCTGACACACTGCTCCCTCACATTGTCACCAGCACAAAAACACACTGCCCCCACACTGTCACCAACTCACACGCACTGCCCCCGTACTATCACCAACACACATACACACTACCCCAACCACACTGTCACCAACACACACACACCCCACTGTCCCACAATATGCTCTCCCTACACTGTCACCCCCTGCACAGGCAGTCACCCTCTTCTTCACCCTGCCACACTCACATTAACTCCTCCTAATCCCATCACTATCATCCCTTGTAACCATACCACCTTACTTGCCCTCCGCAGGGCTGTAATACAGGCCTCCCCGGGGTCAGCAATACCTCAATGCCTGGGCCATACCCCAATCTGAGCCCCTGGCATGGCAACACACAGTGAGTACTGCCCCACAGCCTCCACCATGCATACAAGGGCATGGAGTGCACAGCTACACGTGCAGTTCGCACCCAGCCTACCCAGGATGACCCAAACAGGATGACACAGAAATACATTACCCAGTATTCTCAGCGGTAGGTGTATGAAATGGGAAACTGGCAGGCCCCTAAGGAGGGAGTGTACGATGTGCAGCCCAGTATCCATAGAGCACATGGCTGTCAATGAGTGTGTGTCTGTGTGTGTGTTTTGGTGGGCATGTTTTTTTTTTATTTGGGGTGAGGGGTAGCATTTAGTTTTTGGACCCAGGCAGCACAATGTCCTGCAGGATGGGCAGCAGTGCTGTAACATGACTGTGTAATGTAAATGGAAATACAAGAATACAAAATTAAGCCCTGCACTCCCACTCCCACTCCTCCTGAGTGTCAGTAATGACTATGGTACACATCAGGCCCAATATATTCAATAAAAATCCAAGAAATAAGCTACTTGCTCACTATCCCAAATACCTATGTACATTTAAATAACCAGAGTTTTTTTTCTGAGTCCAATGATTATTCAAGTGTAATCTCACCTCCCACTCCCACCTATTGTCTTCTCTTTTAGAAGTTAATACGTGTGTAGGGGTTTAGAAAAATAAAATAGGCCTCTCTGTCTCATTAGAAATTTTACCTTTTAGTTGAAAGCAGCAAGGTGCATTATTAACATAGGACTCACCTAAGAGGTTTTGCCTTAACGTGCAGAGGCGGTTGTCTAATTAGGCTATTTAGGCGGCCACCTAAGGCCTTGCGGTGTCTGGGGCCTCGCGGCCGCCTAAATTGCCATAGGGCAGACTGAACTGACGGGTTTTCAGTCTATGCACCTGGCAGCATAAAGGGGACCTGGCGGCAAGGGCCCTCTGCTCGGTCTGCCCTGGGAGAGAGCCTGCAAACTTGGTGTGTGCTGCAAACTGAAGTGTCTCGCAATTGCCAGCCAATCAAAGCATTGCCGTGGGTTACCATGGCGACGCTCTGACTGGAGATTGTGAGATTTACCATGTGGTCTGCAGCTCTGCACCTGGTGGAGCTCCAGACCGAAGAGCCCACCTGACCAACAGGGAATCGTTTAACAAAAAAAAAAGGTACATGTCAACTTACTCTTACTCTGTCACCCCCACACTATGTCACCCCCCTCTCACCCTGTCACTTCCCCTCACACTATGTCACCCCCTCTTACTCTGTTACTCACCCTGTCACCCCCCACACTATGTCACCTGCCTCTCACCCTGTCACCCCCTCACACTATGTCACCCCCTCTTACTCTGTTACTCACCCTGTCACCCCCCACACTATGTCACCTGCCTCTCACCCTGTCACCCCCTCACACTATGTCACCCCCTCTTACTCTGTTACTCACCCTGTCACCCCCCACACTATGTCACCTGCCTCTCACCCTGTCACCCCCTCACACTATGTCACCTACCTCTTACTCTGTCTCTCACCCTGTCATCCCTCACACTATGTCAAACCCTTTTAACCTGTCACCCCCCACACTATGTCACGCCCCTCTTACTCTGTCACCCCCCTCTCACTCTGTATCCCCCCTTCTCACCCTGTCATCCCCTCACACTATGTCCCCCCCCTCTCATCCTGTCACCCCCACTCACAGTATGTCAACCTCCCTCTCACTTTGTCACCCCTCTCACTCTGTCACCCTCCTCTCATCCTGTCATGCCCCACACATTATGTCACCCCATTCACCCTGTCATCCCCCTCTCACACTATGTAACCCACCATCACACTGTCACCCCTCTTACTCTATCTCCCCCCTACACTATGTCACCCTCCCTTTCACACTTTCACCCCCTCTTATTCTGTCACCCCCTCTCACTCTGCCACCCCCTTACACACTAATGTCACCCCCTCTCACACTATGTCACCCCTTCTCACTCTGTCACCCCCCTCTCACGCTGTCACCCCCTCACACTATGTCACCCACCCTCTCACAATATGTCACCCTCCCTCTCACACTAATATCACTCACTCTCTTACACTGATGTCACCCACCTGCTCACACTGATGTCACCCCACCTCTCACACACTGTCACCTCTCTCAGCACACACTGTCACCTCTCTCCGCAAAAACTGTGACCACTCTCCGCACACACTAACACCACTCTCCGCACACACTGGCACCCCTTCCATACACACATTCACCCCAACCATGTGATACTCACGTCCCAAGCAGGCTGCATTCTCCCCATCACATTAACCCCTTAATCCTGTCATACCTTCTCTCACCCTGTAATACTCTCTCTTCAAACCATGTCACACTCACCCCCCCAACCCTGTCTTATTCACCCCGTTGCTCTTTTACACTCACCCTGCCACAGTTACCCCTTTACTCACCCTGTCACCCCCTGAAGACAATGATTATACACACCATCATAAAACATAGCTTCATCAAAAACTCAATGCCCAAAGGCCACAGGCAGTACATAAACATACACGTGCTCAGAGAAACATACATACAGATACAAGGATACTCACTGTCAGAAACATTCTGAAATTCTCAGGCACACTCAGAAATACACACAGCCAGATAAATACACATTGTGACTGATTTTTTTAAAAGCCCAACCAAAATAAACATTTCTGTTTCCAATAACCCCTTCACACCAGCACTTATGTATACACAACTACCAGGCTATGCAACCATACCCCCCAATCGTGTATGAATAATTAGCATAATTGTAAATTTAAATTTGTTTATTGCGATTTATGCCATAACTAAAGTAGAGCTCACAACGCAGCGGCACAGTGAGCCGAAACAAGGCAAGCATCTGAACAATGTAAACAGAGACTAGCTCTCTATATCCATGCTGCAATCCCCTCCCCCCCCCCTTCAAAATATCTACAACTGCTATTTTTTTTCACTAATGGTGTTAATGGGGGCCTCATATTTGAGTTTCGCCTGAGGCCTCACCAAGTCTAGAGCCGCCACTGCTCACGCCCCAAGCATGCTACATTCACCCTACCACATTAACCCCTTAATCCTGTTTTATATACCTTCTCTCATCCTGTAATATTCTCTCTTCAAACCATGTCACACTCATCCTTCCTCATTCTGTCACACTCACGCCCCAACACTGTCTTATTCACCCCCTTGCTCTTTTACACTCACCCAAAGTTACCCCTTTATACACACCATCATAAAACACAGCTTTGTCAAAAACTCAATGCCCAAAGGCCACAGGCAGTACACAAACATACACATGCTCAGAGAAACATACATACAGATACAAGGATACTCACTGTCAGACACACACTCGTCTCTCAGGCACACAAACAGGTAGACAATGCAAGACACACTCAGAAATACACACAGCCAGATAAATACACATTGTGACTGATTTTTAAAAAAGCCTAACCAAAACAAAAAAATCTGTTTCCAATAACCCCTTCACACCAGCACTTATGTATACACAACTGCCAGGCTATGCAACCATGCCCCGCAATCGTGTTTAAATTTGCATAAAAGAGAGTGGAAAAGAGCTCAAAAAGCTTTTAACCTCAAGAGTGTAGCATTCAATGGTGGAAATGTGACCACCTACCCTAAATGGGGGTATATCAGAGTATTTAGTACTTAGCTAGTATTTCAGTCCAGTATGTATCAATGCATATAAAAAAGGGAAAATGGAGGGAAACACATAGCATAAATCTATGATAAAAAGGAAGCGTGTAGAAACTACAGAGTTCTAACTCAAATGGAGAAGAGCCTGAAATGGGACAGGCTTAAATCACGTCAACAGTAGTCAGGGCCGGTGCAAGGAATTTTGTCTACACAGGCGAAGGAGTATTTTGCCGCCCCACCCCCCCCCCCCCATACATTTTTCTTGCAGTTTCTAAAATGTTTTAGAGTTGTGACAAAACACTAGATTGTAAAGATATTTAGATAGATAAACACTTTTTTTTAAAGAGATAAAGCCATTTGACAGCCACTAGAGATGTCCTTAGAAGCAAATGTAAACTCTGCCTTTTCTTATGAAATGCAATATTTACATCTGTCAGACTGCAGGGACAAGCTCTTTTAACCAAAACCACTCCATTACGTTATAGTTATGTTATATATTTAACATGTGTTTTTTTGTTTGTTTTTTTGAGAAAAATAAGAACAAATTTGTGGTTTTGTAAAGTATATTTTATTAGCATTTATTCAACAAAACAAAAATTATAAAACAGAACAATAATAAATAATAAATTCAAGTGCATGTAAACTGCAATAACTATTACTCAAACTGCATGACGTAGTGCAACTAGTATCAAGGTGCTTTAATATCAACATAATTACTATAAATAACTTTTATACAATGAATAAAACTGTACGCTTTAGGCTTCTGCAAGTGCAAATTCACCTAAAGTGCAAAGTGCTTTAACAGATATTGCACACAAACAAAGTGAGAATGGTAGCCTACAAAAACTTAACCCTTCTTGCTTTCGCATTTACAAAATCATGAAGCAGAGTTTTAAAATCAATCTCTTTTGCAATCTGATTTTCAATGGAAATCATTGCAAGTCCCACCAATCTCTCTTGAGACATAGAGGACCGAAGATAATTTTTTATTAACTTCAGCTTTGAAAAGCTTCGCTCCCCAGAGGCAACAGATATTGGCAATGTCAACAATATGCGAAGTGCAATAGACACATTGGGAGCAAAGCCATTTTTAAGTGCATAGGCTAGAATCTGACTGGGTGTCATTGTAGGCCTCAAGATAGGAGCCAATATTGTAAGTTCCTCACAAAGTTGTGCTCCATCCAGGTCAGCATCTCCTGATTTATCATCAGTCAAAATATTCTGCAAGTCTGTACAGTACTCCATAACTGCTTCCCTTGGTACATCCTTAAGTTTTTGTATAGTATAAAGAAACTGGAAGTGCTTACTGTGGTGCTTAATTTGCTCAAATCTCTCATCAAGAGAATTACTACATACATCCAAAATGCTGTAAAAGCACTCAATTTTAAATTTTTTTGCAGGATCACAAATCGGATCATCCGGTGCTTCATAACAAAACATCCTCTTTTTCTTAATTTGTCGCACAATAGGAGGAAACACAGGATCTATTTCCATTTCCAATGATAGGTCTTTTGCCTCTACCAGTAAATCTTCAAACCCTTTATCAGAACGATAATTCTTCAAAAAAGTGGTTGTGGATTCCAGAATATGTATAACATCTGGAAGATACATACTTCTACTTTGGAGAAGTTTGCTAACAAAGTTTATTCTATTTAAGATGTTGTACCACAACACAATAAGACACAAAAATTTAAAGTTATTCAGTTCTTTTGAAAGCGATTCAGCATCAGACCGTGCCATTGCCGTGTGAGAGTTCTCTCTTGAAATTTCAGAGAGCGCATCAAAAATTTATCCAACCTGGAACCTAAATGGGCGAATAGCATCTATTCTTGAAGACCATCTGGTGTCAGACAAAGGTTTAAGTGTAAGTCTGCCAATGTGCTTCTTCAAGACACTCCATCGAACTGTGGATCCTGACAAAAACACATAGATTTTCTGTACAATAGAAAAGAAGGTTGCAGCATCCCTGCATGACATGGCTGCATCATTCACAACTAGATTTAATGTATGAGCGCTGCAGGGAATATAAAAGGCACGCGAGTTTAAATCCAGGATTCTTTTCTGAACACCTTGGTGTTTGCCCTTCATATTGGATCCATTATCGTATCCTTGTCCTCTCATATCACCAACTGGGATCTTAAATTTTTCAAGTTCAGACAAAATTGCCTCAGTTAAACCTTCCCCAGTTGAACTTTGGATTTGGATAAAACCTAGAAATTTTTCCTCAATACAGATCTCTGGTTCAGCAGTTGGAAACTTGCCTTCCTTGATAGACACAAATCGAACAATTATAGTCATTTGTTCAATTAATGTAATGTCTGGTGTGCAATCAAGTATTATAGAATAATACTTTGCATTTTTCAACAACTGCAGAATGTGTTTTATGATTTCTTTCGCTATAAGGCTGATGAGTTCGTTTTGAATGTCTTTCCCCAAATAATGTTGGAAAATTTCCTTATTTTTTATTCTTTTTAAATGTTCCTGCATAACGGTGTCGAATGTGGCTAGCATTTCCACAAGTTGCAGATAATTCCCATTATTGTCACTGTATAATGTATCTCTGCTACCTCGGAAAGCCAAACACTGGCGACCAAGATATTTTACTATGCCTATAAGGCGCTTAACAACATCTTGCCAATGTTGTGTTTCAGTTGCCAACAATCTCTGGGAAGCTGCATCTATTGTTTTTCCACAACCAAATCTTCTCGAGAGTTCATTCCAGTCTCTTACAGCGACAAGATGAGAGTTAGACTTTTCATGAATGGAAAGATTTTGAGATAAGTTTTTCCAGTCATCATAACCTCCACGTGTCAAACTTGTAGTGATTTTAGTTGCAAATAGCTTACAACAAAAGCAAAATACTTTGTTCAATTTGACAGAATAAACCAGCCAGTTTCTAAAGGTTTCTTCTCCGTTTGGCAGCCGTCGCTTGTAATTGGCTTTAGTGAAACGTCTATTCACTGCATCTTTGGGGAAAATGAAATTAGTTTTTTGCTTTGCAGGACCTTTCCTGACAAGAGCATCCCTTAGTGAGGTGGTGAGAACAGCAGGCCAATTAGCTGGATCAGACAAATCCAGTATTGCCAAAGAAGTAGATTGTTCCTCCTGCTGCAGTTCCTCTCTTTCTTCTTCTTCGTCATTTGATTCTTCTGGGTCAATAGTCTTCTCAAGGTAGACAGAGTGTGATGATGTGGAAGGTTGCTCATCATCTTGTTGTTCTGGTATTTTTCCAGTGTTTGTATCATCTACCTTAACAGCCTCTTGGACTGTGATGGGCTGTTTGAATGATGATGATGAAGATTCATCGATATCGATTAGCACGGGTTCGCTTGCAACATTGGAAACGGGTTCTGATGCAGCAGTATCTTGCTTTCTCCTTTTGTGAGAAGTCAAGTACTCCTTTAAAGCTTCAGACATCCGCTTCCCAGCTTTCTCTTTTTCTGCTCGTCTTTGTCTGAACACTGCCCCTGATGATTTCTTTTCCTTAAATAGTTTCGGCATTTTGATTATACTTTTCCAGCTATGTAAAGAATAAGAATGAAGTTTAATTTCACACACACACAATTAGGAATTTTAACATTATAAGGAAAAGTGAAATTTCATCCATAGGTCAACCTGCCTTCCTCGCTCTGGTCATGTTCCTTGATGCAGGTTCTTTCCTTCTCTGCAGCAGCCAGAACAGGCCAGCCTTGTCCAAACCGTTCCTTCCTTTCATTGTGTTCCTCTCAGAGTATCTGCTTTGCTTCTCCACCAACTCAATAATCCCTCAAAGTTCAAACCTGCTTGTTGCAGGGCTTGACAAATTTGTTTGCGATCTAGGAGCCAGCTAAAAAAGTTGGGAGCAAGGTTTTCCAAAAAAACAACTATAGTCACCAGAACCACTATAGCTTAATATTCTGTTGTCTAAAGCCTGCCCATGCAGGCCTTTAAATGTAAGCATTTTCAGAGAAAAGGCAGTGTTTACATTGCTGCCTATTAACACCTCTAGTGACAGTCACTCAGATGGCCAGTAGAGGCGATTCCTAGTTCAGTGCTGCACAGTGTGCATCTTTCCGAGTAGATTGTTGCAGTGCAACGTTTTGTAGCACATTTACAATGGACTTACCAATGCTCCAATGCATGTCATGTGTCCTTAAGGGGTTAAAGGGACACTGTAGGCACCCAGACCACTTCAGCTCATTGAACTGGTCTGGGTGCTGTGTCCCTTTTGCACGTAGGAAAACTGCAATGTTTACATTGCATCACTAAGTCTGCCCTCAGTGGCTGTCTACCAAAAGGGACGCTTCTGGAATTGAAACAGACTTTTGGTCCGTTATCTGATGCTGGACGTCCTCAAGCTCTGCATGAGGACCTCCCGCGTCAGATTTTTCCCCATAGGAAAGCATTGAGTCAATAATTTCCTGTGGGGAGGTCTAATGTGCACTCGGCATTTGCTGTGCGCATGTGCATTAGACCCCGCTAGGTGCTGCGCTGAGACAAGGCAAGTAAATAAAGGGTTTTTAACCCTTTATTTAAAGGTGGGGGGGGGAGGGAGGGAAGGAAGGGGTAGGCAGAGGGTCAGTAGTGCAAGGAACACAGCTTTGTATTCCTGGTACTACAGTATCAGTTTAAGGAGATACAGGAAATCAAGACTAAACAATTAGGGAACCTGGCGGTGAGTGGAGTGGATGGTCGCCGCTCCGCTATCCTGCCAAACATAGCCCGACAACCACACTGCATCTGTGCGGACCCGGTCCCCCCCCTCTGGGCCGGGGGGGTGATCCCGGTCCTCACCCCACAGCCATACCTGGAGGCCATATCATACCAGGCCGTGGCGTAGGCCTGAAGCCAGAATCCAAGATAGCGGAAGCCACACATGGAAGAGCTGACCCACAGAGCCCAGAACAGACCACTGACCCGTACTGCCCTGACACGCGAGAGAACAGACTGCCAGTAAGCACTGCAGGGCCCCAAATAAACAACTACCATCAAAGGTCGAAGGGAAAAGAGAAGAGGAGACGCAAAACAAATGGCGGCACCACAAACGTCGCTTCCGGCGCCATGCACCAAACTACTTACCTAATGAAAGAGTCAAGAGGACGGAGCCAGAGGCACAATGCTGCGTCCCACTCCAACACACCAAACAGCATCACCCACCCAACGGTACCTCAGAAACAACACCCTGAGACTATGGACGTGCAACAGGTCAGTGAAGTGCCCGCGGGAGGCACGGAGCGAGCCACTGCACAAGGGGAAGACGAGCAGACACACAGAACCTGCACTGGCGAACAACAACACCAAGTAGACCTAAGAGAATTGCATATCATCTACGACCCAAACTCACGGAACACACTCATGATGAGGCAACACACTGGCCCATTAATCAGGACTATCCCAGGCCCAGCCGCGGCCGAGAGGCCATATATACTGACACCAACTGTCTTGGGCTAGATCAGAGACACTCAAAGACGCTTGCTATCCTTTATTAACTACAGTGTTCGGGTGTACCTAATTATGCTGATGATACTGAACGTTTGGGGGCTGTTATTACTTTCATTTTCATGGTTATTATTATTATTGTTGTTACTTTCTCTATCACCTTCTTTAGCGCTCCTCATACCACCGACAACCACTATCATACCCTAACGCAACAAACATGTCCGCGCAAACACACACAGTCCAGAGGGCACAGACACCAAACGCCTACACCAGGCTCTGCACAGACACGCCGCGGCAGACTGCTTGACCACTCAATCTTATACACGCGCAGGGGCTCCTGCTACTGAGGGCTTGGGGTGACCGACTTAAGCCACTGACCCACTCTACCTGAAAGCAATAAGTTTATACAAAGATGTTTAATCGACTAACACCCATGACATAAAAATATGCATAGTATAGCGTTCAACCAAGCCTGATACACAAATATAAAAATGTGCGACTTTTCATGCCACTGCCTAACTATTGCAAATCTGGAAACACGCTGTTGTGGCGGATGTCGATACCCTGTAACCACCTGCACATCAAAAATAAAGAATTCAACACAGGAGCTACCAGAGAGCATTATCGCTGTGCTGTGCTTTACCGTTAACGTCACATGAGTTACCAGAGAGCATTATCGCTGTGCTTTACCGTTAACGTCACATGAGTTACCAGAGAGCATTATCGCTGTGCTTTACCGTTAACGTCACGAGTTACCAGAGAGCATTATCGCTGTGCTGTGCTTTACCGTTAACGTCACATGAGTTACCAGAGAGCATTATCGCTGTGCTTTACCGTTAACGTCACATGAGTTACCAGAGAGCATTATCGCTGTGCTGTGCTTTACCGTTAACGTCACATGAGTTACCAGAGAGCATTATCGCTGTGCTTTACCGTTAACGTCACATGAGTTACCAGAGAGCATTATCGCTGTGCTTTACCGTTAACGTCACATGAGTTACCAGAGAGCATTATCGCTGTGCTTTACCGTTAACGTCACATGAGTTACCAGAGAGCATTATCGCTGTGCTTTACCGTTAACGTCACATGAGTTACCAGAGAGCATTATCGCTGTGCTGTGCTTTACCGTTAACGTCACATGAGTTACCAGAGAGCATTATCGCTGTGCTTTACCGTTAACGTCACATGAGTTACCAGAGAGCATTATCGCTGTGCTGTGCTTTACCGTTAACGTCACATGAGTTACCAGAGAGCATTATCGCTGTGCTTTACCGTTAACGTCACATGAGTTACCAGAGAGCATTATCGCTGTGCTTTACCGTTAACGTCACATGAGTTACCAGAGAGCATTATCGCTGTGCTTTACCGTTAACGTCACATGAGTTACCAGAGAGCATTATCGCTGTGCTTTACCGTTAACGTCACATGAGTTACCAGAGAGCATTATCGCTGTGCTTTACCGTTAACGTCACATGAGTTACCAGAGAGCATTATCGCTGTGCTTTACCGTTAACGTCACATGAGTTACCAGAGAGCATTATCGCTGTGCTTTACCGTTAACGTCACATGAGTTACCAGAGAGCATTATCACTATAACAAAGCAAATATAGATATAAATGCTGTGAAAGTACTCACTATACCATGTTACCTGTCAAAGAAATGCTTGCAACAGCTGTTGGAGCTGTGCAAGCCCAATGTTATTTTATGCACAACCAAAATAAAAATAAAGAATTAAAAAAAAAATAATAATAAAGAATTTAAAAAAAAATTAAATATAAAAAAAAAAAAAAAAATTAAATATAAAAAAAATTCAATCTTACCCCCTTCAAGTGCTGGCAGACAGTTCTAAAGTGATGGGGATCTGAGGAGACTGCAGGCACTCCAACACTATGGGGAGCAGTCTTGCAGAAGAGGCAGCTCTTCCAAAGTAAGTCTGCTGCCGCCTGCCTGCAGGACTTTGACAATATGGAGTCAGGAGAAGGGGGAAGGGGGAGGGGGCGGAAGTCAGGCCACCTACTCGGCTCACCATATTAAACTAAAGTCCGCCTGGGCTTATCTGCCTATCTCCCCCCCCCCTCCCCTTCCCTTACCTTCCTCTTACAATTTTCTCTGGCTGGCCTGGCTCCAAACGCGGGTGGGCTCCACTCTGTCATGGGCGCCGCCATATCGGAGCCGGAGCCAGCAGAGGGAGCCCGGCCCTGATTCATCCGACGGTGGACCGCAGGGGACTCTGGGGGAGGTGTAAGTCGCGCCCTCCACCCGACATCATCAGGAGTGGGCGGCGCAGCAGGAACTTCACCTCCGGTCCGGAAGTAAGGGAAGCAGGCAGCCTCAGCAGGGCAAGGTAGGCTGCGGTATTATAAAAATCCGAATCCCTAGCCGATGGCTGGGGATTCGGATTTTTGCGCCCCCCCTGCTCGGGCGCCCTAAGGCGGCCGCCTGGGCCGCCTTATGGACGCGCCGGCCCTGACAGTAGTGCCGTCAGGTGGCACTCTCCATTTTGTTCCAAATAGTATTCCTCAGAGAATGAGATAAAAGCAACACAACAGTAGATTGGTCTGGTGGCAATCTCCAAAAGTAGAGAGTGCCACCAGACCAATCTACTGTTGAAGAGATTTGAGCCTGTCCCATTAGAGGCTCTTCTCCATGAGAGTTTGCACTCTGTAGTTTCTACACGCTTCCTTTTTATCATAGATTTATACTATGTGTTTCCCCCCATTTTCTCTTTTTTGTATGCCTTGATACTCACTGGTCTGAAATACCATCCAAGTTCTGAATACTGTGATATGCCATCATTTAGGGTAGTTGATCACATTTCCACCATTTAACGCTCCACTCTTGAGATTGAAAGCTTTTTGGGCTCTTTTCCATTCTCTTTTATGCATGTTTTTGGTGGGTAAGAGGGATTCCCACTAGAGTGTTGTAGCGCTATTAATAGTGATATTCTTTGTCTTTTAAGCACCTCTATCACACAGACCTTTGTATATATATATATAGCAAATTTAAATTAGTTTATTGCAATTTATGCCATAACTACAGTCAGAGAGCTCACAACACAGCGGCTCAGTGAGCCGCAACAATACACGCCTCTGTACGATGTATACAGAGACAAGCTCTCTATATCCAATGCTGCAACCCCCCCTTCAATATGCCTATAACTTCTTATACACACACAAGTCAACCACTATTTTGTTTTCACTAATGGTGCTAGTGGGGGCCTCATGTTTGAGTTTCGCCTAAGGCCTCGCCAAGTTTAGAGCCACCACTGTTAACGTGGCAGGTGAGCTTACACTTGAATGACCATTGGAGTGGTACTAAAAAAACACCAAACCTATTTTCAAGCAGCATGATAAAAACAGTGATTCTCCTGGTTCCTAAAGCCTGTTTCTCCCACAGTTACTTTTGTAATTTGAAATTTCTGTAGCTGCCCTTATTACTTTATTGCACTCTGTTGTTAAACTCTCTTTTCATATGGTGTTTCTATCATTGTGTCCAATCTTATACATGAGCTGCAATTAGAAAAGATCCAGTATTAGCTTGAAACATCACTTTTATTGTTTATTGATAATAACAAGAAAGTAAGAAATCCCATTAAAATTTAATTTAATACTGTATGGAAACAAGGCATTTTAAAAGAAAAAAATCTCCTTAATGGTTTGAGAAAGACTGTGGCTTTAATCAGTGATCAAAGAATTCACTGAGATAAAACAACTCACTTCACTGTGATAATCAGGAGGCAACATTAAAATGGTTCATATCTCATTTAGAGATCAAGGTGGCCATTCTAAATCTTCTTGAGATACCATTACCAAACCATTATACATGTCAGCAATAGGGATGTGAGTGAGAAGGCCAACTAGAACTAGCCCTTAGATAAAGATAAAATAAACCAACATCATACTGATAAATGTTATTTTTTTATGCATTGTAAACCATAAACCTAACATAACTAGCATATGTTCTACGACTCTCTAAGAGGACCCTAAATTACAAGCTAATTACATAAGCAGAAACAGCCACATGCTGACCATTTCAGTCCCAGTCTGTTTAGTGAATTCTTCTGACCAGGCCAGTTTTGAATATTTCATTATCTTTTAAAGAGAAAAGGACACAGAGTCCTTTGACAATTACCCATTAGCATCGTTTTCGTCTCTTTTCCAGACTTCATGTTATAAAAGGCACCTAAGGGACACTCCAAGCACCTTAACCACTATAGAGGCGGATGTGGTTATAGTGCCAAGAGTGCCCTGGTGTCCTCCCTCAGTTAGTAGTCAAAGTGTTTGGTTTGACAGGTTACCTGGGGTTTGATGTGGTCTGTCGCCCCCTTTGTTGCTGGAAGCTCAGCCAATGAGCAATGCCTAGTGGTGCAGTGCTGCTCTCCTTGGTTGTGTGTAATCAGCTGACATTCCTAGTCAACGAGCTGGCCCTGCATGGCAGGGCTTAACTCAATGCAGCCAACGGAAACTCTTTGCAGGAGCTTCTGTGTCCAGGGAAAGAGGAGACAGGCACCCAGCATACCCCAGGTAAGGTGATGTTTGACTACTTACTTTTGAAGGGCACCTGGGCCCTTCAGTGGGCTGTATTGATTATAATGCATAGAGGTGTTCTTTTAAGAGGCAGTAACTAAATACCAGGCAAATGGTAATCTCATAAACAGGAACATATTATACAAATGGTTGGTTAAAGGCAGAAGAAAGAGAACTAGCTGGGGTCAGTTTAAATTTTACAAGGCTACTTAAAATCCTCTATCTTAGCAAACTTATATGGGAATTCATTTGCAGCATATGGCCATATCGTGTTAAGCCCACCACTATGTCACAGTACCCCAATATCGGTGGGTCCTACACTATTTTTAACGTGGCAGATTAACACGCTAACTGCAATATTTACTGCTCAAACTGCTTCTTTGACTCTTCAATTTAGACTTTCCTGTAGTCACTTTCAAAGTGACAGCTGTAGTAGATAGGTGGTGTGCAGTTTAAGCAGTAAGCATTGCAGTTAGCATGCTAATCTTCCATTAGTGTAGGACCCACCAATATTGACACAATATGACCATGTGGAGTAACTGAATCTCCATATTTTCTTGCTGTGATAGGTGATTTTAAGTATTTAGTATAAATTGTAGATTTTGTAGATTTTTGAGTGTGTTTGTATTGTTCCCTAATCTGTATTTTGTACATATGTTGGCCTTTATGGCAGTATCACTACCTAGAAATGCATTTTTCAGGTATGCCCCCAACCCCCCCCCCCCCCCATTTTTTTTTTAAAGGAGAACAAACCTAGTAACATCTGAATATTAGAATAACACAAGCACACTTTTAAAATGTTGTACCACTCAAAATGCAAGGCATACACCAGAAAATAAAAATAAAAGAGCAGGACAATGCTAAGGAGATAGGAAGAAGTTGTTATTGCATAGCCAGATGATCCTTAAAATGGTCATGTTTAATAGAAGTGGTGGAAAACGTAAAGTCAGATCAGGAAAACAGAATGATACAAACACTGCCGGCCGTATATAGGACAATGGCCTCAGGCGGCACTTTAACAGGGGCATCATTTTGCTGCCCCGGGCTGCCTCTGCTGCATATATATGCAGCAAAGCGGCTATCTAATTGGGCAATTTAGGCGGCCGCCTACGGCCTCACGGTCACCTTCCTACACGCTGCCCCTCCACACTATCACCTTCCTGCACACTGCTCCCCCACACTGTTACCTTCCTACCCACTGTTCCCCAATGCTGTCTCCTTCCTACACCATCCCCCCCTTCCAACCCACAGGTAAGGGGGGGTAATGGGGAAGCCCAATTTAATTTAAACTGCTCACTACCCTAGCATTTATTGAACACTACGCACACTACATGCACTACACAGACACATATATACACATAATGCTTCCACTACAAACAATGCATACACTACACACACACTGCATAACATAATGGATGTTGGCGTGCTTATGGTGTGGAGCGGGGGCAGCATTTCATCTTGGACCCAGGCAGCACAATGTCTTGGGCCGGCCCTGGATTCAAAGATGGACAGCCATAGATTAGATTCCAGAAGTCAGTAGGTAAAACAAGTAAAGTCCCCCTAAAAAAAACTGAAAAAGTAACTATAATCAAATATGCTAAAAAGTTATAGTATCCAAAAAAAAAAAAAGTAAAGAGTTCAGTTTGGTTTAGGATTAATTGATCTTATGGGGACTATTTTGAAACACACAGCTTGATATGTGCAGAGATGACATATATGAGTCACCATATATGGTGATGCCTTTTGAGATGACTCTACAAAACAGAAGGGGAGAGCATCCAACATTTAAACTGACACATGGTCGGTGCAGTAAGGTAATTATGCATGGACACTCTTAGCCACTTCGATTGCCACTATGATTGCCATGGTCTTCACCAATACCTAGCAATAGTGTATACGCGAGTATAATCATTGCAAATGAAATTCAATTATTGCAAATAAATTGCAATAGAAAATCACTATTACTGCCTTTCAAGCACCATCTCTGCTGATCTACAGATTTACCTGAATGGCACTGTGCTGCTGACTGTGAGGGAGGACTGAAAGCAGCTATCTGGAAATACTCCTTCTCAGTCAGAGAACAGAGAACAGAGAACAGAAGGGGGCATTCCAAGGCTTCTACTATCAGCTAGAGGACAGATTCCACAGGCAGCCTACCAGACCACCAGGGAAACTGGATACACTAGGACACTAGGAAAACTGCTGGAGCACCAGGGAAAGATTATGAGAGCCCCCTCACTACTTAAATATATGCAGGAGGGGCACCCAGCTAAAAATAAAAACAAAACAAAAACAAACAATGTGTGGGGAACAGCCTCCCCACATGCAATCTACTTCTCAAACAGTCACTCTCTCACATCAACGCCCCACACACCCACCATGTGACATCACACACACTCACCCTATCACATCACACCCTTCCGTACACAAACTCACCCTTTCACATTGACCCCTTCCCCACACACATACTCAGTCTGTCACATCAACATCAACACCTACACACACACACACACACACACACACACAGTCACCCTGTCACATCACTCTCTCCCCCACATACACAATGTACCCCTGTCACATCTCCCCATTCTCCACATTCAGTCACCCTGTCACATCACCATCACATCACCGTGCATACCTTCACAACATGTGCTCCCACACACAGAGATACACAAAGACACACAGACACAGATGTACTTTGTAGGCTTGGAAACACATACACACAGGTATACACTCACAGATGTGCAAGGATACTCACGGCCAGACACACACTCTGAGGCCCATACATGCTACACAACGCCAGACATGCACACTCAGGTACTGCCAGACACACACTTGATTGTGTGACTATATCTGTCATTGTATGTATGTGTGTGTCTGTGTGTGAGAAGTGGGTGCATATTTGACAATGTATAGTTGAGAGGATTATAGCCTATGTGAGAAAAAAAGTCTATGTTACATATTGAGAAACGTTATTTATTTACAATTCTGTTTTCCTAATGAAAAATACATTTACACATTACACATCGATGACACCCAAACTATTCGGATTCATGGGGTGTTTTTTCTGCAAACTGCTTGGTAGTGATGGGATTAGGGAGGTATAACCAAGAGAGGAGCCAATGCCTCTGCTAGCTCAGACCAAGAAGTACAACAACAGAAGTGTGTGACACATATGTTTTTTCAATGTCTCTTACAAATCCTTTGGAGTAACTCAAGGGCTAGACTTACAATATTCCTTATTACTTAATATCAAGCTGACCAATATGACATTTACACCAACAGCTTCCCTAGGTAAACTTACACTCACTTTGCTCCTGATTTCTCATTGGCGGATTATTAAGAAAATATAAATGCTGATCTGTGACAAATGCATTTTAAAACTCATACAAACTTGTTAATGCTATTACCCTGAATGTATCCAAGATGTAGTAGTATTGTTGCAAACCTCAGCTTTTTACAGTCTGTATAATGCAGATTCTGACAAACTAGAGAATTTAAAAAATATCCCAATGGAAACCTGTGCATGAGATTCCATATGAGTGACCTACTGAGATGGGTAAATTCCTAAATTACCAACATGCCCTAATATGATTAAATATGAACAATAGGTGGTGGAAACCTGCACAAGTTATTTTATAACATACACTTAAAAAGGCTCATCTCCCCATGTTTAAAATCTTCACATACCCATGTTTCTGTTGCTGCATTTGATGTCTTTGTTTTTTTGTAATGCAAAATATTTACACTTAATTTGTGTATTCTAAAATGCATTCTTTTTTGGTAACACCAAGTAGTTTACTTAAAGATACTCTGTAAGGCAAGCATGTCAAACTCAAAGGCTAGCACAGGCCAAAAAACAAGGTTTAAGTTTATATGGGCCGCAAAAAAACCCCCAAACTTACATTTTCATAGAAACGTAGGTTTATTTTGAAAAGTACAGTATATAAAAAAAACAGCATCCCCCTGTTGTATACCCCAGCACACTCCTCTACTGAAGCCCAGCCCCACATCACTAAATCCCACCCCCCCCCCACCTCTATACTAAATCCCAGCACCCCTCTCTATTCTAAATCCTAGCACCTACATCAACTAAACCATGGCCCCTGTTTAAAAAAACAAAACAAAACAATATTAGCCAACAAGCAGACTCAAATCATCCCACTACTCCTTGAAACCCTGTGAAGGTGGAGCATGTTGACGTCATGTCTGAATGTGACGTGGCGTTGCGTTGCTCTGTGCACCTCCAGATCCTCCATTGTCCAGCCGCGGCCATCGCAACACTGGCCAAAACACACTCACTGACAGACAAACACACACACTGACAGACACTCACACACTTACTGACACACACACACACACACAGTCACTGACAGACACACACTCACTGACAGACACACACTTACTGACACGCACACACACATATACTGACAGACATGCACACACACACACACACCGACTGACAGACAGACAGACAGACACATACACTGACAGAAAGACACACACACTGACAGGCACACACATTTACACAATCTTGCACACACTTACAAATCATTTTATTTATTGCTCCTTGCCTTTGGGAGTTGGTGTGGGGCCTCTCCCTGCGGTCAGTTTAGTGATGCCAGGCCGAAATTACATCATATACCTCTGTGTGCCTCCAGGTCCTCCATTTTCCAGCCGCGGCCATCGTAACACTGACCAACATGCACTCACTGACAAACACACACACACACACTGACAGGCACTAACACAGTTACTGACAGACACACATTGACACACTGAAAGACACACACACACACACACTCACTGACAGACACACACACTCACTCACAGACAGACACACATACTCAATCACTGACACACACACACACACACACTCACTCACTGTCAGACACACACACTGACAGACACACTCACTGACAGACACACACACACACACTCACTGACAGACAGACAGACAGACACACACTCACTGACATACACACACACTGACAGACAGACACACATACTGACAGACAGACAGACACACACACACATACACACATTTACACAATCTTGCACACACTCACAAATCATTTTATTTATTGCTCTCTACCTTTTGGAGCTGGTATGGGGCCTATGCCTGGGGTCAGTTTAATGATACCGGGCTGGAATGACGTCATATTCTGGCACCTGGCATAACTACAGTGGGCTCGCAAGGGAGCAGTGAGGAGCAGGAAGAATACACTGAGCTCCCTCGCTGCTGCCAGCGACCTCTTCTCACGGTCGGATACATTTTAGCAGAGTAGGCATCTGCAATGTGGAGAGCAGGTGCCAACTCTGCCTTAACATGTCAAACTTGCAGCTCGCTGTGCCGCAAAGATATTAATTGTGGCCCGCATGTGGCTGTGGGCCGCAAGTTTGACATGTTTGCTGTAAGGTGCTATAACCATTTCATCTAAATGAATTGGTTATAGTACCTGGTGTTGTCCCTCCATCCAGTTTAACACTAATTCAGGGTGCCTCGCCACCCACAACAATACCAATTAATGACAGCAATGGGTGTTGGGATTGGGTGAAAGCAATCAGCTGACACTTTCACCCACTCGCAACCACCCATTGCTGTTCAATGAGTGGTTGCGATTGGGTGGTTAGCCTGAACAGCAGATTGGGTGAAAGTGTCAGCTGATTCTTAATTAGCTTGAGCAGTACGGGGTGGATGGGCTGCTGGTGACTCTTGTCCAGCAATAAAACATTCAAAATGGCTTAACCCAGAATAGATGGACAACACCAGGGGACAACACTACTTTGACCACTTTAATCAAGTGAAGCAATTACAGTAGATACAGTGTTCCATTAAATGAAACTGTCATAAACTTTTTTGTCATCTAATAAAAGTTTTGACTTTTTTTTTTAAACCCTGTGTGCATTTTTTTAAGTAAAATAAAAAAAAAAATCTTAAGCAGGGAAGATTCTGGATCCAAACCTGTCATTGTAGAAGACAGCTAGAAGGTGTACAAAGTATATAAAGCATAATATTAAAGCCAACCAGGAGCCAAATATAAGCCAATTTGTGTCTCATCAAGGGCATTTAGTAAACAGAAGGGGGGGGGGGGCCGTTACCAATCATGCAGTTATCAGCCGATCATTATTTGCTTCCTCGTCTGCTTTGAGACCTCAATTATCGTGGCTGCTCAGGGCTACCCTAGTTTACAAGGATCACAACGGGAACTGATTTTGTTTCCTTCTCTAAGCAGCCGCCATTATCACTGTCTCAGAGCAGTTCAATTAGTCTCAAAATGTAGGTTGAAGTTGTCAAGTTGGGTCTATAAATCAATTTTATAACTGTAGCTAGTTTACTAATTCAGTTTTCAGTTCACCACAATTTCACATTTAATGAATAAACTCGTCTGTGGTTACTTAACACATCAAATTAATATTATTTTATTAAGAGTTATTTTGTAAAAATGTGATCTATTATTTTAATGTGTTTGTGTCATTTTCTAGAGGAAAACACCAGCAATAAATTAGAAATGGTGGTTAGGAATTCTGTACTTTTAATATATTTAAAGACAAGTATTACTATCTCTTGGGGCCTTCTGAAGTTTTGAACCAGCAACTCCAGTCATTATGGAAGTATAAGTGAAAATAAATCCATGCCAGCATTTGATTCATTATTTAACATTACACTGATTGCTTTTTTAGAGTTTGGTTTAAGAGTTTCTTTTTTCCACAAGGAGCAATAGCAGAGATAAAGGTACATCCATTTTAAACTGTTCCTTTTGAGGCCGAGATAAAGAGAACTCTGCAGTTTTGTTGTGTTGCTGCAATAAATTATAGCCATAAAGCAGGCTGGTAAAACTCACAATGGAGGCCATCTTTAATGAGCCCTAGAAATATAATTTTCCTTCAAATTTTCCCCATGATAGAGAACTACTGGAGAGTTGAACAGTAAGGTATGTGACCAGGATATTAAAAGCAAGACAAAGGTGATTTGTACAGAAAGAGAACTCATTTTTGGACTCCGCTAGCAGCCTTTTTGGCAGAGCAATCAGAAAGACTTATATAAGATATAATTTCAACACTGCTGAAATATATTTGTCTTTGGTACATTGCAGGCCTAACACATTGCTAATGCACTCCTGCCAAATTACTCCAGGTCAATAGTATAATAATGACCATGCTCTGCCTTTGTGCTGATTTTTTAGTCTTTAATAACTTTACAACAGTAGCGTAGTGCATAGGAATACAGAATGTGAAAAAAATGACTCAGTAGCTCTGACTGTAAATTACATGTGCCATGTTTAGATGGGCTAAAAAGGCAATATTTAGTTAATATGTCTTGAGCAGAGTGGATGTTGACTATGTTATAGAGAAACATTATGTAATAATTTAATTTAAGATAAAAAAATGATGCTCTAATGCTTTGTAATCAGAAATATTGAGTGAGAAAAGACAAGATCTATTGATAATTTGGGCAATTCACTAAAGCGTGTGTTGTCATAAATTTAAAGGGAATTGAAAGTGAATTTCAAATTTGAGGCCAAAGTAGCCAAACTGGAAGCATAGCTGTCTTTGATTCTTCACATTACGCAAAAAACAAAAAACAAAAAAAACCATTTGATTTTCCAAAGTGGAATGAATATAAAACAACTTTTAATACATATAAAAACCAAAAAAAATGTGAAAGTGAAGTATTTGAGTGTTTAATTAAGTCGGTCTAGTCCAGTGGTTCCCATACCAGTCCTCAAGACACCCCTACCAGGTAAAAACCCAATTGGGTAAACCGTGAAAAAAAATATACTTAACATTTCCAATACATGTTTCGGCAAATCCGGCTTCCTCAGTTGATCACACCTATCCAACCGAGGAAGATTTTAAGTATATTTTTTGTTTACTGTTTACCCAATTAGGTTTTTACCTTTATTATTTAACAATAAATAGTCTCTATTTTATCAACGGAGTGCTGTACCATCACTTTGGAACCCCAGCTATACACAGAGGGTGCTGGATCCACAGGCTCATACCACCAGAGCCAAGTGTGCACTTTTGGCTCCACCTTTGTGAGTGATTCCAATAATCTTGTTTTACAATTTCATTGTCATACAGACTTACACGATTGGTTTCTTTTATATGTTTGCATTTTATATCTTATTTCTACCTATTATACAAGGAAGAATCGGATGTATAATATCTTTATTATTTATGTTTATTGTGCTCCACTCCCAACTGTATTACTTTCCAGTCTTAAAAAGCTTCTCTGTAAAGTCTCATAGGACGTGATAATATAATAAGTCATACCTGAACTATCCCTCTCGATAGTGATTGGTTATAGATTTCCTGCTGAGTGTTTAAAGTTGGATAATGGTCTAAAACTGGTAGGGGAGGTGATGGGTGTTTATCACCTAAACTGTGAATTGTGTTGCTAATGTTAGAGCAAGTCGATCTGTGATGAGTACATAAGATATCCGTATATAATGGAAAAATGTTGAAACTTTGTTGTGAGGGGTTATTACTGGATAAAATGACATGTGAGATATATGGGTGGATGCAATGTGTTTGTGTTGTCACAAAAAGTGTGACTTTGGAGTGCATTCTGGTGCTCATTGCAGTTATTTTAATATCTTATGTTTTTATTTTTAAGCTATATTTCAAAGTCCATGCCATTTTTTTTTATATGACAAAATTACATAAGGTAATATGTCTGGAATGCAAGATCATGCCTCCTAACCATTCCAAATTCAGCTGTAAAGTCCTAATTTTCATGTCTTTTCTCCCTTAGTTCCCAGGTGTTCCGCTTTTGGGGGCACCAGGGAACTGTTCCCAACATTCATAGCACTAGTGCAACAATAGATGCTCTTGCACTATGACCAGGGCACTAGGATCCTGAAGGGAGCACTGAAATTGTGCTCCCTGCAGGGACTGACCTCAGAGGGCCGACCTTCATCCTGGACAGGCAGTCATGCATGCATTCACGCCAAGCTGACCTGCCGTTAACTTGTGCAGACCCTTACCCTTTCTGGGTGGGTGTGCCCCTTTAGGGGCAAAGCTAGTGACACAAACACATCACTTGTCCACCCCCTTTACCTCCCTCCAACAGGAGTCCCGATTCGCAGGATGCCAGAATTGGAGGTATGCAAGATGGATGTCCACTGCAACCATATTTAGCTGGTTTTGTGTTTTTATCTTGGTCATCTACTAATTAAAACATAAATAAATATTATAATGAGAAATACCTTAAAATAAATATATAATCATGCTCGACACCAAAGTGGCAAAGTCATGCGATTCTATCTTATTTCTTCTGTTTAAAAAAAGAAAAACAATCTTGGATTTTCCACTCATTTTTGAACGTATCTTATATATTCATCAAAATCCCCTCACTTTATTACAAAAAAATCCTTGCAATTCCTGACCTTATTGTAAGAAATTCTTACATTCATTGAAGGTGAATTATTCTTTCTGCTTATCATAAGAAATGACTTTGTGCTTCATTTAAAGCCCAGCATATTGACCTTGAATATATTGTTATTATCTCTCTTAGCTTCATGTAGATACATCGTTCTTTTGTGTGAGCAAATGCAATTTGTAAAGCATAACTAAAGCTAAACCTGTGCTTGATTCTTATTAACTATTTTTGCTACATGAACCAAATATTTAATAGAAATGCATTTTCACTTTCAGGACTGTTACAAAAAGTCCTTGTCCTCAAACATGTTATGCAAACTATTTATTTTGGTAAATCTTGTATAACAGTTAACAGCCTGTAAACTAAGTTTTAGAATATTTTTCCTTCAATCTTATACATTGTTCAACAAACACTAATGGTTTCTAATCATGTACTATTGAATATTGTGTTGTGTTAATATGACAGCCAGTATGCAAAATATATGCAAATATAGCCTTGTGAGAAAAAAAAAAAAGACACTTCTAAATTGAAGTCCTATTAGAGCTCAACTATTTTGGACTAAATTATGATAGTTGGTTGCCATCTCATTGTAACACTGGGCTCACTGTTTCTCACTGCTCCTATATTTAAAAGTTTAATCAGCAATTTTTTATTCCATCTTATTTTGATCTTGCTTGTCAAGTAAGAGCTCTTGTAGTCAGGGCTGGATAAACATAAGGGCTAATGGAACTGAAGCTCCAAGCCCGTGGTATAGGCCCCGCAATAAAAATAAATAAATATATTTCCTGGCTAATCATGGCAGCATATACAAATGGGTTAGCTCTGCCCCTACAGCTGACAGGACAGGAAAGAATCTTTAAAAGTAGGGATACATCCAATGGTCTCCAGGCCTTTCGTGTACATCGAAAAAGTCTTAGATCTTTGAGTTCAGTTAATGAAAAATTGGGACAAAAACAAGTGTTGCGTTTATAATTTTGTTCAGTGTAGTGTGTGTGTGTATGTGTGTATATATATATATATATATATATATATATATATTTACTGTTTCTTTCTTGTCTCTTACAGAGCTTTATTTATATCTCTGTTCTTTTGAGCCTGTCATTATTAGGGATTTCCTTCCCTTTAGCTACTTTCTCCTCTCTCCTTGCCTCACTGTTATTACTGACTCTGTGTGTTCATGCCCACTCGGGAATCGCGGGAGACTGCCTGTTAGCCGCCTCCCTCGATTCCCTGAGCGTCGGGGGCGCGGAGTACGTCAAGTGTTGGCTCTCTCCTTGTTTACCTCACACTCTCTAAGCGCAGGAATCCAACAAGGAGCCTCTCTGCTCCTTCCTGCACCCACAACCCGTCACCGAGGAGGGTGCGAGGGGGGAAAGAGCGGAGACGCCACGTGGGAATTGCAGCTCCTGGATTTCTCTTTCGGCGCACGGTCACCTCGTGACTACTTCCCCCCTCCCCACAAAGGATCTGCCTCCAGACCGGGTGCTCGTGTGTACTGTCCCTTGGTGGGACTTGATGCTGGCAGGCACTGTTTGGGACTAAATTTCTTTGGCACAGTCCCCCTATCTTGACAGACTGGTGCCCATTACTACCTGCATTCTAGGGGGATCATCAGGATACCCTCTCCCCCACCCACCCCAATTCTGGAATATCTCCCTTTGGGGTGACGAGTTTATACACTGGGGGGGTCACCTATCTAGGAGCATAGCCCCCCCCCCCCTCCGCCCTGTATGTTGGTGCTCAGTTTCCATCCCTGCTACAGCACCCAGGATTGGCCTGCTTTGCCTCTGCCCCATGATTGGCTTGCTCTGTCTGTACCCCATGACTGGCCTATTTTGTCTGTGCCCCAAGATTGGCCTGCTTTGTCTGTTCCATTACCACTGAGCAACTCCAGTTTGGCTATAATATACATATATTTATATACACTGCCTAGCTTGCCACTGCCGTGATATTTGGGGTGCTGCCACAGCTATTCACCTGGTGACACTTGTTTTATTCTGCCCGTAGGTGTCACGCTGCAAACAGGATCTCTCCTGCTATGGATTCCTCAGCCCAAGGCCAAGCTTTACAGGCCATTATTAATGTGGCAGTGGCTGCCTCTGTGGAGAAAGCCCTGGCTAGGGCCCTCCCACAAGTGCCACAGGGCAGGGGCTCTAGAGGTTCCCCCCACACGGCAGAAGACTCCGCTGATTCGGACTCCCCAAGGAGGGAACAGGCAAGAGCGCCCAAGTGCTATTGGTAGGGTGAAGGCCCTGAGCCATGCACCCTGAAAGGCAAGGCTACTGCGAAACGCCTGAGTCAGACGGGCTCAGACTCGCCCACCCAGCTCAGAACGTTCTCCGATTGGGGAGTAAGATTTTTTTACCTCCCCCACCCCTTTCCGTGCTAGACGAATGGTGGGCAGACCAGTCACCACCGGAAAGCCTGGTTCCCGGAGCTTCTGGATCTCTCGCATCAGGACCCACTACTCTTACCATCCCTGCAGACACTCCTCTCAGACCCGCAAGGCAACCCTCATCCCTTCGTGGTGGATGGCCACCTCTCCTTAGTGGCCTGGACTCTTTCAGGGGATCCTGGAATGTCGACAACCTATCGCAGTCGGCTAAGACCCTCCTCTGGGACTCCTGGGCTCCTGGGACTAGGAGATGTTACTTATCCACATGGAACTCTTGGTGTCGTTGGTGTCTGGAATGGAATACCGATCCCTTTACAGCCCCTGTATCCAGTGTTTTGAACTTCCTCTCTCACCTTTTTGACCAGGGATGGTCATATCATTCGGTTAAAGTTGGCAGGTCGGCGATCTTTGTGGCTCATGTGCCTCTCAAAGGTTCTCCCATTGACCAAGACCTATTGGTTTGCAGACTTCTCAGAGGCATCAGACTTACATGTCCTCCGTCACCTAAGTACTCCTCACTCTGGGACGTACGCATGGTCTTATAGTTTCTACAAGATTGGCCTGACAATTAAGAACTGTCCCTCCGACAGCTTTCGGCTAAGTTTGCTCTCCTGCTATGCCTCATCTCCTTTCACAGGGTCTCCGATGTTCAGGCGTTCGATGTCGATGTGTTCTCCTTTTCACCAGAGGGAGTGACCTTGTCAGTATCTAGACGTGCCAAGTCGGACTTGACGGCTATTTTCAACCCATATTTCCAGGACTCACCTAAGCTCTGCTCGTTATGTGGTGATTACGACTCTTCTTCGCCCTTCTCGCTCGGGAAAATTACTGGTCTCCTACGTACGACCTAACAAACCGGTCTCTTCTACAACCTTGGCTCGATGGATCAGATGTTTTTTTATTGTGCATTACCTTTTTTCTGATTGCTTGTTTTGTCTCTTTGTTAATGTGCTGCTGTGGAGTTCTAGTAAAGAGAGACTTATATTTGCCTCCTGTCATTGAGAAAATTAAGATTATAGGTACAGTAAAGCTATCATAATCTACAATTCGGCATCATTGATATCACCAATCAGAACTTCGTGGTCACATATTTAACGGTTGTCATAGCACCTAGTAAATTGTCTTGATAAAAGTCTGAGTAGACTGAAACATCTACACTGTATTTGATCGCTGAATAAAGCAACAGTAAATTTACCTTAAAAGACTCCAGAATGCTCTCTATTTGGAAGATATATATGTATAACACTCTTCACCTGAACTAGCACTATATAATGCTAAGCAGAGAGAATTAAGTATAGGAATTTAGGGGAGATGCAGGGAAATAAAACGTGTGTGAACTGGCTTCCTATAAATTAGTTAAGGCAAAGCAAAGTCTACCAGACAGCCACTACAGGGACTATGGGTCGTTAGACGACTCTTGGTTGCCTATCTGACGCTGGACATCCTCACGCTATGCAGAAGAGGGAACTATAGGGAGCCAAATTGCCATTTGTTTTCCTCTCACTATAGTTTACCTTTAATTCTGAGATGAAAGGGAGAGATTAACACACGGGTAGTGTATTCTTATAAATGCATCTCGTGAGTTTACCTCAAGAACCACCTCCACCAGATACATGACACACGGGAGAAGTGTTTTATGTCTATAACATTCTGTAAAAAGGACTATCATGATTGCCAGTTCCAGGCCCAATAGGCCCTTAATCCAGACCTCCTGTAATGGCTCAAGTCCATAGCAGCACTGACCACCCCCCTCCGGCTAATAATTTGGTTGAGAAATGATACTTATAGGAATTCCCATTTTTATATTTCCATCGCCTATCCTATCAGGTGAGAAGGGAGGAGCAATAAGTTGTCAAATAAGTTATGGACAGATATAAAAAAGTATATTCTTGTTCAAAATACTGTGGCAATTTTTAAAGTAAGAAAACTACAGGATAACCGAATTATAACAAGTATTGCAAACAATAAATACTTAGGTATATTACATATTTTATATACACAAAAGGGTAACACACAGTTTTAAATTTCATATATTCCAAGGCTTCTTCAAATCACCTACCTAAAATAAAAAAAATATTGTAATTTGTTCCTACTATGTATATGGCCATAAGCTGTCAAGGTCCATTCCTATGTTAAGTTAAGGCCAGTATTGACAAGTCCAAGTCTAATTTAAACTTTGGAGAAAGCCATACTAGGTAATTTCCTTTATTTTGGAATATACAACTTTGCCAGAAATGTCAAATATTCAATTTTTGTGTACCTTTGGCAGAAATCCTACAATTGATAAAGACATAACATTAATATGTCAATCAACAAGCTTTTAGTCCTGTAAGAATGTGCGTAACATCAGTGATGAAGACTACATATTTGTCTCTTTGAGCATAAGAGCAAGATATGCTCCATACACTGTACTGGCAATTAAGATTATCATCCAACTGTACTCATATCTCCCTTTATTTGTGGAATGGGGGTCAATAATGTATTTTGCTTTATTAAGGAAAAGGACATGTGGCCTGTTGTGGGTTTACTCATGAAACCACTGCTTTGTAGCTGATTTAAACATTAATGAAGGCTCTTCAAACTTGTACTGGAAACTAATTAAAATTGTTATTGTAGTGAGCTCAATCCAGATCGCCCAGGTGTGAATCATTATCCTAATTAAAACAATCAATGTGACAAAATGTGACAGGAGAACAGCTGTAGGTTTTAACAATAGATCGAAGACGGGGTATCTATTAGGACACCCCAACATTTGTACTTGACAGCAAGTGTGCCAAATTTGATGAAAAGTCAACTTATCTAATATTTTGTATATTAATAACTAGTTAACATGATAAGTGGCAGATCTTTTATTAAAGTTAAATAAATAATTCCAAATAAGGCGATACTGCTGCTGTCTAGATCATCTGATGGGGTATTTCCCCTGGTTTAGACCACGGAGTGCAATATTGGTTCATGATAACATGCTGTAAAATTAGTGTAAGAATGGAAGGATGGGGTTCTACTTTGAGGACTTTATTTGAATGAATAAAGAATGTTGAAATTGTATACTACACGGAACCCACAAGAGGAAGACATTCCTGCTTGGAGACTCAGCATCTAACCCAGTAGCTCATCTGAGGGAGCTGCAGTAAGGGTTTTACTAGTACAACTAGTGATATGATTCCATTATTGTACTAAAATGTGAGAGTCCATTTTTATATGTATAGATATGTATCCGTTTATTTGATATACTAGTCTTTGAACATGTTTCATACTGTCTTCCTCCTCTGTCGGTCTCTTCTATGTTAAATATACTGAGAATGGAAAACAAGACATAGATAAGACACACAGTGAGGGGAAAAAGTATTTGATCCCCTGCTGATTTTGAACATTTGTCCACTGACAAAGAAATTATCAGTTTATAATTTTAGTGTTAGCTGTATTTTAACAGTAAAAGACAGAATAAAAAAAAAAAAAATCCAGAAAAACACATGTAGAAAAAGTTTTAAATAGATTTGCATGTCAATGAGTGAAAACAGTATTTGATCCCCTATCAATCAGCAAAATTTCTGACTTCCAGGTGTCTTTTATACACTTAACATGCTGAGATTAGGAACACTCTCTCTAAACTCTCCACCATTGCCAAGACCAAAGAGCTGTCCAAGGAGGTCAGGGACAAGATTGTAGACCTACACAAGGCTTGAATGGGCTACAAGACCATCGCCAGTCAGCTTGGTGAGAAGGTGACAACAGTTGGTGCAATTATTCGCAAGTAGAAGAAACACAAAATAACTGTCAGTCTCCCTCGGTCTGGTGCTCCATGCAAGATTTCACCCCGTGGAGTTTCAATGATCATGAGAATCAGTCCAGAGCTACACTGGAGGTTCTTACACATTATTAATACATTAACGGCAAGTAAGAGGTTAAGAATTCTATTCCCCTTCCCTCAATTGTGGGATGGGTGTTTACTTTGGTACTTTGATTTGAATTTGCAGTTGACAGCTGCCAGTTCTGTTTGATTGTCACAATACATGAGCAGGTCTCACAACAGTTCTGATTTTGGTTGGACAGTCCTAATTTTGGGGTCCTGTTCCGCCATCCTAATTTTGTTCTCTTATGTCCCGCATTCAGATACGCTGAGAACATGTTCATGTCCCATTAGCATTCATACAATTTAATTTTTATTTTTTCTGACGTTGTACTAATAAGAGGATAGGACAAGGTAAGTTTTCTGGCAGTGTTTCTGGGTGACTGGGTAGGAAGGTAAATTATTATTTAATTAATTGTTCCCATAAATGATAATAAAAATGGCTTTACTGCTGCTTTAACTGGAACAAAAATAAATAGGCTTCTGTCTCATGTCTTTTTGAGATAATAGAATTCATTGATTGACATGTCTATTGACACTGGGGCCACAACTGAAGGTCTCTGTACAGACTGAAACATCAACCATTAACGTTTAACATTAAATCACTTTGAGTGCTCTATCTTTATGTTGTTCACATACACTTTGCTTATAAGTTTTTATTAGAATTTTTAGTTAATTAACTAAATGTATGGGAGTTAAATACAAGGATTAGGCAAGAGTGTTTGACAGCTGCAGCAAGGAAGCATTTTAACCATCCCCAACCAACCATGTGTATAAACATTGGGCTTGTTTCCATGGTTGTTGGAACTTGGTCTAAATGCCACAGTACCAAACAGGACAAAACATCCAGCTGTATAGGCATCCAAAAAAACTTAAGTTAATTGCCATGGTCATGGTGCCAGAGTACCATCCCTGCACCATAATATTTGACTTTGACAAATTTTCCAAACTGACAACATAAGACTTGAATGTAGAGCTTCTAGCTTGTAAGTAAATTAATTGAGAATTATACTCCCCACAGTGTATATTAACTGTACCAATGAGTAGGAATGCGACTGCTGACATGGAAGGAATTACTGAGCACAGCTCCATGGAAGTGAGTACTTGCAAGTCCCAAAACTTCCCCTGTCTCTCTGATGATTGATGTTAAACATGGCATAAATCAGATAGACCGTGGCATTCTTTGGATTTTTGACTACTTGCTCCAGAGGAGCACTATATGCAAGCCATTCCATGCCAGCTCACTATGTGGACTAACTCCCACCTCTGCTCTGTTTGGCTGACAGGGTTTTGAAACAGAGTTTTACAAATTAGTGAAAAAGCTGTAAGGACAATTCACCTGCACCATAACCCCTTCAATACAGTAATGGTTATGATGCTTAGAGTGTCCTTTTATATATGTATTTTGTGCATTTGTTAAAAAAATAAACTATAGGCACTGTAACTTGTTTATCTAATTGAAGTGGCTATAGTGTCTGGAGTCCTTTGGCTCCCTTGTCCTTCCATTTAGCCAGGGGCCCTCAATCAGTGTTGAACTACATGAAAAGGGTTTAACACTGAATGATGGGACATTGCCAGTTGACTCCACACACTAAACCAATTTAATAGCTATAGAACCTACAGAGTATCTTTATGTAATCTTTTTGGTGTTACCCAAAAAAGTACAGGTGATCCCCTTTACCGACCGAGTTCCGTTCCTCAGCCGTAAAACTAATTGGTCGCTAAGTATGCAGAGTCTTGCGTGCACTAGAGAGCAGGTCTATGTTCGGGGAAATTCCACCTAACAGAGACCAGCTCACTAGTGCAAGGAATCCATCTAATCTATGTTTGGGGAATATTCCCCGAACATAGATCAGCTCTCTAACATGGGATATCCCTCGAATCCCTGTGCTAGAGCTAGTCGTAAGTCCAAGCCATTGTTATACAGGTAGTCGTATAGTGAGGACTACCTCTAATGCATTTTAGAATACACAAATAAAGTGTTACATATTTTGCCAAACAACTGAGGTGTGTAACATACCGTAGTTTGCAGTCATAAACTGGTCATTTTGCACATAGATAATGCAAGCGTAATTTCAATTCAGATATTGACAAGTGATCATTTTTAACTTCCAGCATGGAAACTAGGTAGTAAATACTGCTAAGAAGCTCCTATTAATCTCTACATGAGAGATTAAAATTCTTGGCAGCTGATAATTACCTGTTGCTAAATGTTAAATTTTGTAGCATACAAAGTGCTGGTAGTCACTAATGTTAGCAAAAGTCATTTTAGTTATTAGCAACATGTCGGCTATGGTTGTAATCAAAATTATTCCCCCCATCCCAGTGAAAAACAGTTATTTTTTTGTCAAAACATACAGACTTTCAGCTGTTTGCAATGAACAAATCAAACAAAAGCAATTGTTTGTGTATTGAAAGAGCTTAACACAACAAATGCTTCAAGTGGTTTTCCCAACTATCTGAAAATGCAACTTGTAATGACTTCTCCAGTTTCAACATTATTTAACCCCTTCATGGCAAGCATCTTTAGTGTTGCGGACCGTTTCACTCACAAGGGGATAAAAAACGTTTAGGCGATAATCCCCTTTTCCATAGACCAGCAGCTACTGCAAGCACTAATCTCCCGAACTGCAAACTGTACGAATTCACCAACTCCCAAACTAGAAACACACGAACCCTGGAATCAGCCAAACAGGAAAAGCATACAATCCGCTTACACTCCTGGCAGTCAGCATACAATCCAATCCCCCCAAAGAACGAGATGACACATCGCTTTGAGGGTTAAGCAGGAACTGATTTACTGAGGGCTACCTGCCCAGTATTTATGCAGGTCTCCCACCTGGTGGACACTCCCCTAAGGGACCAAATGGGAGACTGAAACAGCAGACAGACATGCATCACTTTAGTACATACAGCCACAATACTTTCCCACAATGCATCCTGGCTTCCTCCCCTCTGTCCTGGAGATAATTAGAGAAGTGATTCAATTATCTCCCAGGACAAAGGCAAGACTCCATTATGCACGTGGTGATACAAATACAGTATATTACTTTAAAATATACAGTAGGACAAATGGTACAGAAAATATACACATTTAACATATCCCCAGATAGCTCAGGTCTCAGTGCACATTATTAGGTGAATGGCACTCAGACCACACGAATACAGTTTAATTGCCATGGAGCTAAAGTCTTTAATTATACGAACAGGCTCCATGACTGTGCTATCTGGGTTAAAGCATTCACATGAAACAAACTACCGAATTTCCATGCATTCGCCCAATCCATACGAATAGAACCAGGGGTTGGAAGTTCAGTGGTGCCTGCATGCAAAAGTGTCCGGGTTTGGTGCATGAAAGCCGGGCAGACAAGCGCTGGCTGCCAGGGAGCTCCAAAACACCGCCATTGTGTGGCGGCTGAATGTAACCGCGACCACCGAGTCACAATCAATTAGGCTGCGGTTAACCGCAGCTACTGGGTGGTCAATTGCCGGCACACGCTTGTTAAGCTGCGGTTAACCGCGGCTTCAGGGAGGTCAATAGGAGGCACACTCCAGCTGCTGGGTGGCCCATTAACAACGCCGGCCGGCTTCCCACGGCTCTGGGGAGGTTGGTAAACGGCTGTGCAGAAAGGGAGAAATAAATCCTTCTGCACAGTGCAATTAACCCTTTAGCTGCCGGTCCATAATCTAAAGGCAGCTGGCGAGCAACCAGGCTTCTCCAGTTCACAGTGGCGAGGTTGGTTTCGCCACATTTAGTACTTAGTAGACCACTCTTTTATGACCTGTTGCAACTGAGATGCTTAGCCAGACACCAGCTTCTGGCAGTGTTTCTGAGGAATCTGAGCCCGTTGCTCATTAGTTGCTGCAACTACCTTCTTCAAACCCCACCAGAGATTTTCTATGGGTTTAAGTCAGGTGACTGTGATGGCCACTGTAGAATTATTCAGGACTTCTTTTGCACCAAACCTTGGTAGAATTTGAGGCATGTTTGGGAACATTGTCTTGTTGGAAGGTCCAATGACGCCAAGGTTTTAGTTTCCACACAGACTGCATGACATTTTCTTCTAGGATTTCCTGATACTTCAATGAATTTATCTTGCCTTTCACATGCTGCAGGTTTCCAGTGCCAGAGGATGCAAAGCAGCCCTAGAGCATCACTGAGCCACCACCATGATTAACTATATGCAGTGTTCTTTTCAGCTTGTAACTATATCTTCTTCCTCCAGGCATACCACTGATCCATTGGGAGGAAAAGTTCTAGTTTTGTTTCAACACTCCACAGAACAGAATCCCAAAACCTATGTGGCTTATCTATATGATTTTGAGCATACTGGAACCAACTTTTCGGTCAGTAGTGGTGTATGTCTTGGAGTTCTGGCATGGAAACCTTTTACATTTAGTATACTCCTTACTGTGCTCACTGAAATCCCAGTTCCAGTTGCCACCAAGTCTTGCTGGATGTCTTTTGCAGTCACTCAGGGTTTTTTCACAACAGACTTTCTCAGAATATTGGTTGCAGCTATTGATAGATATACTACTACTACTACTACTACTACTAATAATAATACTAAAAATAACAATTGATAAATATAATAATAATAATAATAATAATAATAATAATAACAATAATAGCTTTCTTTTTTTCTGCCACATCCAGGTTGTGTAACAACTGTTCCTTCAACTTTGATCTTGCGAACTATGCTTCCATTGGTATCTCTAGGAACATTCAGTGCCTTCGCTAACGTTTTGTATCCTGTTCTTTGTTTGTGAAGGGAGATGACTTTTCTTAACTTGAGGTCCACTTTCTTAAGAAAGAGGACTATTCTTTAGACTTATTTAGCCATATTTCTAATATGCAGTGAAACGTGACACTCAACAAATCCTTAGCCAGTTCAGGTATTTCAAGTGTTCCAGCTCAAGCACACCTGGGGCAACTAATGAAACCCTTGATTAGTTGCATCAAGTGTGCTTGAGACAACACCTGTGTTGTATATTTGTGCTGTTTTAAGGGATTCTATTCAAGGGGTTTAGTAATTTTGAGACTGGAGGAGTTATTATACGTTGCATTTTTATTTGAATTTGGGGAAACTACTTGAAGCACTCGTATTGAGCTATCTCAATTGCTTTTGTTTGATTTGTTAATTGAAAACAGCTGAAAAACTGTAAATATTGACAATAAACCTGATTTCCAATGGGGGTTGAATCACTTTGATTATAACTGTAAAGTTACTGACAACATTAACAAGCCCATAGTTTGTTACATTTTTCTTATATTGCTTTTCTAATTGAAGTATATTTCAATAAACCCCACCTATTTTTCCCACTCTAGTGGTGGAACTTTAGAGAAACTATATTTCAGAGCAAGAGGTCTGAATAGCGCTCACTGCAGCAGCTGCAAACCGCTAGAGATACTGCTTTTTAGCATCCACCTGCTACTCATTACCATGCCTGTCGCTACTTTTAGAGAATATCGTCTGCTTAGCAACTGCCAAATTTCACAGGTAATTGTCAGCTGCTTCTACTGAAAGCCAGTTGCCAAGTATTGGCCAATTGCTACCATTATTTTCTATGGGAGTCTCTACACTCTATTTTGCAATTGGTTTATAACCTTGTTGCTACTTATTCCTGGCTACCACTAACCCAGAACATTAACACCAGCGTTTGGCCTAATGGAAAAAAGTTAATGACAGCTAAAACTCTATAAATCCTACACAAACAGTCTTAATCCAACCCAGCTTGTACTTGCCTGTTGCTGCTGGCCACACATGGTGAAGCATTGATGTTTTTAGTTCTTTTGTATTTTGCATATTAACATATTCTAGCATTTCAGTAGTGTGCTGATTTTGGCTGAGTAGGTAACTCCTATTATCTACTCTCTGCATTTGAATACACAGGGATCGAGGGATGACTCTAAACTACTTAATTTCTAGTTCAATTTACTACTTGATCATGCAAGCACATTGACAAATTAACCGGGGTCCTCCAGGCGCCCAGACAACTACAGGGACGTTTTTAAACTTTTCATAAAATTCCATACTCTGTGATGGTGTCAGGGCACACCAGACACCATAACCACTGCAGGCTGGCTGTAGTAGTAATGTACCTTTATGCGATTCTGGAAAACTCTCTGAGCATTGCACAAACCAGCTCCTGTTAAACCCTCAATCCAGATCACTTTACCTTCTATCTATTCTTCTCTGCAATAAAAGATGCAGGCTAAACAGCCATTTAGTATATGGATCTTTAAATGTGAAATCGTCGTCTAGAGAACCTAATTCTGCCCCCAAACGAACATTCCTATAATTATCTGCCTCCGCGTGTCTTCAATTTTTGTTAATGTGTAGTGTACTGTCTAGTGTGGAATTACTGCTTTTTCCTCATTTTAAATGTGTATTTGTATAATATTAAACTTATGCTCCCTAGGACATACTTAAAAACAAAAGAAATCTCAATATATTTTTCTTAGTAAAGCACTTTATAAATGAATTGAATAAAGTAGAAATGATACTAATCACAGAATGTGAATTACTTTCTCACCTAAGCACATCCACACATATCCATGCATCCATATATTACAACTAGATAGATGTGCTGACCTAAGTAGTTATGCATGTATTAAATTATATAATGCTTAATGGAAATGTTTTTGCATAGGTTGGATACCATATTCCTGACAGTTGTAACCATGGCACAGCATTTTGTCTTGACTGCAAATTGAGTATTGCAGATTGCTTATTGCTAAATTAACCAGTAAAAATCAAGGAGTAAGAGGTTTTTACAAGAATGGTAATACATATATAACGTCATCGTTTAGCTTAGCTCAGCCAAAGTCAAGTAATTCACGTGGCAAAAATGATGAAACATTGGTAGATTTGCTTCCAATAATAGTTTTTACACTGATTTTAAAGGATTTTGCAGCAGTTATTTCTCCCATACACCTGTGCTACAAGAAACTGCTGAGGTTGTAAATCTGATTTTCAGTCAACTTGTGAACTTGATATGACCTACAGAACAAAAGAAAAAAGATATTCATAATGTGTGGACATTAAGTGAAATTTTGTATTCATGCACATATTTATGCTTACTGTATTTAAGGGAATGTTAGCAACTATGCAACAAATAAATTGTATTGATGAATCATCAATCATGATCGCTGTCAGACAGACAAGTAGAAAGATAGACAGAAAAACAGAAAGGTAGAGACAGACAGGTAAATAGACAGACAGCCAGAAAGGCAGAGACAGACGGACAGACAGACGGACAGATAAATTATATATATATATATATATATAGAGATAGCAATCTAGCCCCCAAATCTAAGACAGATCAGGTGTAGGAGCTGCATGGTCAGGTACAAAAATAAAAGATAGTGAGTAGGCGCTTCTTAAAATGCAGCAGAGATAAATGTAAAACAGGGTTTGATACAGCATTGTTTCCCAGACACTAAATCAGAGTGAGTTTAAGTAAAAAAGTGTATCAAAACCACATAGGGAGGGGAAATCCCCAAAACAGGTGTAGTGGTAAACAATAACCATAAGATACGACCTGAACATAGGCGAGTGGCAGAGTCTTATCTATAAAATATAAATAAGAAACATAACATAGTGTATACTGTATAATACAAATATGTAAATAATATGAAGATGGACTACCACTCACATTTACCAGAGCCGTACCAGGCTCTGTATAGCAGGCTCAAAGGTGCCAATTCAGGCTAACGAGACTCCAAGGCAGAAATATGAAGAATTCCGTAGTAAAAAAGGATTTATTTTATAAATAAGAATAAAAAATCAAACTCCCGGTTACAAGGGGGTGGAACCCAAATAACAAGTGGTATAGAAAGAAGGTATTCACTTACCCAAACAAAGTAAACCGTAGGAGTAAATATAAGAACAAATATAAAATACAATCAAATGATGAAGTAACAGCAAACGCGTTTCGGCTTGGTAGCCTTCTTCCAGTGCTGATTTTCGGATCCTCGTGGCTTGCTTAAATGCGCCCGGCATTACAGAAAAACACGCACAGGGGATCTGTAATGCCGGGCGCGTTTAAGCAAGTGTCATTGTGTGTATATGTCAGTGATTGTGTGTATGTTAGTGATTGTTTGTGTCAAATCAGTGTGTGTATGTCAGTGTATCTGAGCGTATGTCTGTCAGTTAAAGTGTGTGTTAGTTGTTTAACAGGAAGAGGTGTGGCATTGACAGGAAGGGGTGGGGCAAATGTAAATTAGGTGGTGCCCGAGTTCTGTCATGCCTAGGGCAGCACAGGTACTAAATACATCACTGTTTATAGTAATAACATGCGGAAAACACATTTTAAGAAAATTACCATTTGTGTATTTGACATAATGCTACTAAAAAATTAATTTAACATGATGTGGTTAATATTCCCGAGTTAGGTATCTCAACACTTTTGCAATATATCCTAAACCGAATAGGTGAAAATTAATTAAAAAAAACCCTGGCTTTAATCAGTGGAACAGACTTGGCAGTACAGTGCGGTAGCTGGAATTACTGTAAGGTAAAAGCTTTTAGCAGTGTAGTGCATATTCTGCTGTTTTCAGTAAGTAGAATTATCTGTAAGCAACATTATTCCGAAAAATGGCATGGAAATTGTGGACAGGTACAATCTTTTTGCAAATAGTCTGATAACATCATGCTCCTTATTGGTGCTATAAACTAAATGAAAAATTACACATATGAACAAAAACATTATATACATAGAGCTCTTAATAAAAAACCTGACATTTGAAGCTCTGATATTCACAGTAGGCTTGGTGAAAACCCTTGCATTGAATTCTATATCTTTATACAATTATGCTAAAAAAGTTACTATGGCTTATGGCTTACTCAACTTTTTTCAGTGACAATTATAAGTTTTTGAAAAAAACACTGACTTCTAGAGCTCTTGGTTAAGGCCAGTTCAGTTCAGTTCTAGAATAAATGCCTCTTCTGGCAAGAATATTTGGGTCTGATTCAGAACCATTATTTGTTGTCACATTTCCCAGGAGAGCAGATTAGACTTGTGAATACAGTTTTGGCTGAATTGTGATGCGGCACGAATTTGGGCCTATCGGTTGTTTAGACAAAATCCGAATCTGAAGCTGCAAACAGACATATAACTTACGTGATGGCCGGACATGTTAGCTTGATTTAGTTTCAAGCTAACAAAAAAAACAGATGGTTGATGGAAAAAAATTATGATTGATGGCTAAGGGACAGACTCTAAATGTACAATAGAGGGGAAAAAAGGAGTAGTTGTTAAAAAAATATCTATTTATATATTTATATATTTTTAAAAATTAAAAGACACATTTATATATATATCTTTTTTTGCTCCTTCTCTTTTCCCCTCTACTGGTCACTTTTCCAACTTTCTCTGTGAACCAAATGGTGGGATAATGCAACTATTAGTATACTGCAATATATATATATAAATATATATATATATATATATATATATATATATATATATATATACATAATATTTAGATATGGTTTCATATGTGAAAATATTTGGAAGTCAAGAATGTCCTTGAGAAAAAGGTGTATCATCTAGATGATCATGCTAACAGCCAATGGTTGCGATGAGAAATAAATACTTGTGATGGTAGTCACCATCACTGGGATAGAAGACAGACACTATGTGTGGGTCCCCAGATTCCTTTTGTGTTTTGGTCACCCTGTACCCATTATTGGTGCAGGGTATGTTGATTTAATATATTGCTTGTCTGTGCCTCTCCCTCTCCCCCTTTTTCCTGTCCTATTGTTTCCCCAGTGGGGTGTTGTCCATGAACGTTAGTTGCTGTTTTAACCTTGACCAGGTGTCATCTGGTGTTTGGGGAAAGATATATAATCTGCTGATAAAAGGGTGTCCAGGGCTGTAAGCACATTAGCCTGGTCCAGGGTGGAAAAGGCCCTCAGTGATCCCAGACAAGCCTCGGTGACTGGATATGAAGTGCTCCACGGTGTCAGGATCAGGACAGGGATCCAACACGCAGAGTACAAAGTGTAGTAGGTACGTATACCGGACCTTAGAATGGCTGGACTTAACGTAAGGAGTAAGTAGAGAATGGTCAGAGACAAGCCGAGTTCGAGGGAACGAGAAGACAGGTAAGCGAGAGACAAGCCGGGTCAAAGGATAACAGAGATAAGCAGAGTAATACAAACAAGCCGGGTCAGAACCAAAGAGACAATAGACATACAAGAGCACTGAGTGACTAGACTGGCTAGAACCACGACAGGGCAATGAGCAAATGCGGGAAGCTCTATTAAATACCCCGGTTCTAGGAGGTAATCACACCCCCGACGAGTCCTGGTTCGTGTTCAGGGTTTGAGTGACAGGTCGAGCAGGCTTGGCGTCATGACGTCGGCTACTGAGCGTCACGTCATAAAAGGGCGTGGATCCCTCGCGGCCGGCGTGTAACCGACCGGAGGTACCGCGAGGAACGGAGGAAACAGCCCTTCTGAACGGGAAAACGTCTAAGTCTCTCCTCTTATCAGAGGTAGAGACTACAGGTACCCTGACAGTACCCCCCCTCTCAGAAACGCCCACCGGGCGGAAGCAACCGGGACGAGATGGAAAGCGGGAGTGAAAAGCCCTGCGGAGGCGAGGAGCATGTACATCCTCCTGAGGTACCCAAGTCCTCTCCTCAGGACCATATCCCTTCCAGTCGACAAGATACTGTAACCTCCCTCGAGAAATTCGAGAATCGATGATGGAGTTGATCTCGTATTCCTCCTGACCTTCAACCTGAACAGAGCGAGGGGAGGAAACAGTGGAGGAAAATCTGTTGCAAATTAACGGTTTCAGCAAGGAAACATGAAAAGAATTAGGGATGCGTAAGGCAGATGGAAGTACTAGGCGATACGCAACCGGGTTAATACGAGTCAGGACCCTGTAAGGACCAATGTAACGAGGAGCGAATTTCATAGAAGGAACCTTTAAACAAATGTTTTTTGTACTCAACCATACCCTATCACCAGGAACAAAAACAGGAGCCGCCCTTCTGCGTTTATCAGCGTGTTTCTTGAACAACATGGAATTATGTAGGAGAATTTGTCGAGTCTGATCCCACAACTTCCTCAGATTGGCAACATGAACATCAACCGACGGTACCCCTTGGGAAGGAGAGACCGAGGGAAGAATGGAAGGATGAAAGCCATAATTCATGAAAAAGGGGCTAGAGCGAGTGGAATCACAAACAAGATTATTGTGTGCGAACTCTGCCCAAGGAATCAAACCGACCCAATCGTCCTGATGTTCGGAAACAAAACAACGCAAATATTGTTCAATTTTTTGATTGGTACGTTCAGCAGCTCCGTTAGACTGAGGGTGATAAGCAGAAGAAAAATTCAATTTGATGCCTAATTGAGAACAGAAGGATCTCCAGAAACGTGAAACAAATTGGGAACCTCTATCAGAAATAATTTCGGAAGGTATCCCATGTAAACGAAAAATTTCTTTAGCGAATATTTCCGCCAATTCAGGAGAAGTCGGAAGTTTAGGTAAAGGCACAAAATGAGCCATCTTAGTAAACCTATCGACTACAGTGAGAATAACAGTCTGTCTTTTAGAAATAGGCAAATCAACAATAAAGTCCATGGCCAAACAGGACCATGGTCTCTCTGGGATGCCCAAGGGCTGTAATAGACCACATGGAAGAGTATGAGGTTGCTTAGTCTTAGTACAGATCTCACACACTGCAATTAAATCCTTAATATCCTTTCGTAAGGAAGGCCACCAGAAATCTTTAGAGATTAAGGAATATGTCTTGCGAATGCCAGGATGCCCCGCCACCTTACTCTCGTGAAAACACTGTAAGAGCTCCCGTTGGAGTTCAGGAGGAACGAAGTGTCTTGCCACAGGAGTCTGCCCAGGTGCCAGATGTTGCAACTTCATGATTTGGTCAAGCAGTGGAGAATGAATTTTAAGACTTGTGTTGGCGATAATATTGCACTTGGGAACTATAGAGGATAACACTGGCTCAGATACAGTAGAAGGTTCATATTGGCGAGACAAAGCATCGGCTTTAGAATTCTTAGAACCAGGTCTATAAGTGAGTACGTAATTGAAATGGGTGAGAAATAAAGACCAACGAGCTTGCCTGGAGGACAATCGCTTGGCCTCCCCAATATAGGACAAGTTCTTGTGGTCCGTCAAAATAGTAACAGGATGTAAGGTCCCTTCCAATAAATGTCTCCACTCCTTTAAAGCCATGATAACTGCTAGTAGTTCCCTGTCACCAATGTCATATCTGCTCTCCGGGCCAGATAGCTTTTTGGAAAAAAAACCACATGGATGTAATGGTTTATCCACACCTAACCTTTGGGACAGGATAGCGCCTACACCCGTCTCTGAGGCGTCTACTTCGAGTAGGAAAGGCAGAGTAGTATCAGGGTGAACTAAAATTGGTGCGGAAGCAAAAAGTTCTTTGAGAGTTTTGAAAGCAAGAAGTGCTTCAGTAGACCAATTCTTAGTGTCAGCCCCCTGTCTGGTCATATTGGTGATAGGAGCAATAATTGACGAGTAACCCTTAATGAAGCGCCTATAATAATTGGAGAATCCAATAAACCTCTGAATGGCCTTGAGACCCTTAGGTAAGGGCCAGTCTAAAATGGACTGGAGTTTATCCGGATCCATCTTAAACCCTTCCCCAGAAATCACATAACCAAGAAAGTTTGTCTGAGACTGATCAAAACTACATTTCTCCAGTTTGCAGTACAAGCCATGTTGAAGAAGTTTGCGCAAAACCCTTCTGACTTGTGGTGAGTCTCAATGTCCCTAGAATGTATAAGTATATCATCCAGGTATACAATAACACAGTCATGTTGAAATTCCCTAAGAACTTCATTGATCAAGTCCTGAAATACTGCCGGCGCATTGCAGAGACCAAAAGGCATTACGGTATACTCGTAGTGCCCATATCGAGTGTTGAACGCCGTCATCCACTCGTGACCCTGGTGAATCCTCACCAAGTTATATGCCCCTCTGAGATCTAACTTGGTGAAAATCTTGGAACCCTTTAAACGATCAAAGAGCTCGGTAATCAAAGGAATCGGGTAGGCATTTCTAACGGTTATTTTGTTCAAACCTCGGTAGTCTATGCAAGGTCTCAGCGTACCATCCTTCTTTTTAACAAAAAAAAACCCAGCCCCGGCAGGGGAGGAAGATCTCCTAATGAATCCTTTGTCTAGATTTTCACGAATATACTCCTCTAGGACTAAGTTCTCTTTAGTAGACAAAGGGTATACATTGCCCCTGGGAGGCATAGTACCAGGGAGTAGATTAATCTTACAATCAAAGGTCCTGTGTGGAGGTAAAGTATCGGCCTTCTTTTTGTCAAATACCGCCTTTAAGTCCAGGTACAGTGGCGGTATTTGTACTTCTGTAGAGTCGGTAGACTGAGTGGATGTATTAACTATGCAAAGCGGTGAGACTTTCTGTAAACACTTCTCCTGACAATTCTGACCCCATGAGATTATCTCCCCTAATTCCCAATCAATAATAGGGTTATGTCTCTTTAACCAAGAATACCCCAGGACTATGGGAACAGAAGGAGATGAAATGAGTAACAGAGATATGTCTTCCTCGTGTAAAATACCAACAGTTAAGTTAACGGGTATGGTTTCATGAAAAATCACAGGCTCAACTAAAGGTCTACCATCTATGGCCTCAACGGCCAAGGGCGTCTCCCTTAACTGAGATGGAATAGTGTGTTTAGTGACAAAAACTTGGTCGATAAAGCTTTCAGCAGCTCCGGAATCTATCAATGCCACAGTCTCTACTACTCCCTTCTCCCAGGTTAAGGAAACGGGTAGCAGAAGCCTATGATCTTTATAATTATGAGTAGAGGACAAAATAGAAACACCCAAGGCCTGTCCTCTAGAGAAACTTAGGTGCGAGCGTTTCCCGATCGATTAGGACAATTTAGGCGTAAGTGACCTCTGACTCCACAGTACATACACAGCCCCTCCCTTCTCCTGTACTGTCTCTCCTCTTCTGAGAGATGAGTATTGCCTATCTGCATAGGTTCTGGAAAAGGTAAGGTTTTGGTCTCAGGACTTAGAAATGAGGGAGCTAGTTTGAAGGAAGGTCTACAGGTTCTATCTCGAGTGTTCTGCCTCTCTCTTAAGCGTTCATCAATGCGAGAGATAAAAGAAATTAAATCCTCCAAATTCTCAGGAAGCTCTCTAGTAGCAACCTCATCAAGTATTACATCTGATAATCCGTTTAAAAATACGTCTATATAAGCCTGTTCATTCCACTTAACTTCTGCCGCCAAGGACCTGAACTCTAGTGCATAATCCACAAGTGTTCGGTTATCTTGTCTAAGGCGCAACAGTAATCTAGCTGCATTGACCTTTCTACCAGGAGGGTCAAAAGTTCTTCTAAAAGCAGCTACAAAGGCATTATAATTATATACTAACGGGTTATCGTTTTCCCACAACGGATTGGCCCATCTCAGAGCTCTCTCAACGAGTAAGGTGATAATAAATCCGACCTTCGCCCTATCTGTAGGATAGGAACGGGGTTGTAATTCGAAGTGGATACTGATTTGGTTTAAAAAACCTCGACACTTCTCAGGAGAACCACCATAACGTACAGGTGGGGTAATACAGGAGGAGGCACCTACAGTGGCTACCTCTAAACCTGAACTTACAGGAGAGATAGAATTATTACGCATCTCTTCTGGTGGATTATTAGGACGAGATAATAACGCCTGTAGCGCTAAGGCCATCTGATCCATTCTATGTTCCATGGCGTCAAACCAAGGATCGGAAGGACCAAGCTGACTACTTGTACCTGCAGGATCCATTGGCCCTGTCGTAATGTCAGGATCGGGACAGGGATCCAACACGCAGAGTACAAAGTGTAGTAGGTACGTATACCGGACCTTAGAATGGCCGGACTTAACGTAAGGAGTAAGTAGAGAATGGTCAGAGACAAGCCGAGGTCGAGGGAACGAGAAGACAGGTAAGCGAGAGACAAGCCGGGTCAAAGGATAACAGAGATAAGCAGAGTAATACAAACAAGCCGGGTCAGAACCAAAGAGACAATAGACATACAAGAGCACTGAGTGACTAGACTGGCTAGAACCACGACAGGGCAATGAGCAAATGCGGGAAGCTCTATTAAATACCCCGGTTCTAGGAGGTAATCACACCCCCGACGAGTCCTGGTTCGTGTTCAGGGTTTGAGTGACAGGTCGAGCAGGCTTGGCGTCATGACGTCGGCTACTGAGCGTCACGTCATAAAAGGGCGTGGATCCCTCGCGGCCGGCGTGTAACCGACCGGAGGAAACGCGAGGAACGGAGGAAACAGCCCTTCTGAACGGGAAAACGTCTAAGTCTCTCCTCTTATCAGAGGTAGAGACTACAGGTACCCTGACACACGGTCCCTGATAACTAAGAGATAGCAGACTCGGTCGGAGTACTGGAGCTCGGTCACATTTGGTGGTGTAACGAAAATATACCCCAACTCGCAGGATTCAACTCGACAAAAGACAACACAGAGGAGAGATACGTCTACCGGACCTTAGAATGGCCGGACTCGACGTATATGAGAGGAGACAGAGTCAGGAACGATCCAAGGTCAAGGGCACAGAGAGACAGCGTAAACTAGGACTAGCCGGGTCTGGTACACAGTAAACAGCAAGCCGGCAAACAGAACAGATAAGGATAAAGAGATAACGTAGTCAGAAACAAAGCCAAGGTCAATACGAAGGAACACATCTGAATACAACAAGTGCTAAAGGGAACTGCAACAGAAACCACGATAGGGCAAGGACTAAGCGAAAAAGGTGAGTATAAGTACCTTCTAAATTAATTAGATTGGCTCCTGTCATATCCACACCCCCAAAAGGTAAGTGTATGGGGAGTGTGGCATGACAGGGGCCAATGGGAGCCTTTTTTCCAATTTAGGCTCCCACTGTTTCTTTAAGAGCGCGCCCAAGACTCGCGGCGCGCTCTTAGATTCAGGCGGGACACGTGACCGCTTCTCGCGGTCACTGCCCGCCTTCTTGTTGCAGCCGTCGGATGAGCCGCGCACGGCTCGTGCAGCAGCAGGACCGCGCGCGGCTCGAAGAGAGGACCGCGGCCGGCCCCTGGATAAGGTAAGTAACGCTACAGGTGGCAGCTGCGGGATCGACTTCCTCCTTGCAGGATACCTCTGAAACCTTGATAGACCTGATGGAGAACCATCAGTATGGCAATTTCTCATCGGGAGAGGTTAAGGAATCAGAGTTCCTGAAAGATGAACTATGGAAATAGTGATGTCCTGAACGGATCGCTGGCGAATAGTTCCTGGCGAACATAGCTTGTTCGCGTTCGCCACGGACGGCAAACATATGCGATGTTCGGTCCGCCCCCTATTCGTCATCAATGAGTAAACTTTGACCCTGTACCTTACAGTCAGCAGACACATTCCAGCCAATCAGCAGCAGACCCTCCCTCCCAGACCCTCCCACCTCCTAGACAGCATACAATTTAGATTAATTCTGAAGCTGCATTCTTTTTTTTTTTTTTGCATTCTTTTTTTTTTTTGCATTCTTTTTTTTTTTTAGACAGAAGTGTGTTATATTTGAGCATGCTAGGCTGAACGTGCGTATATAATGGCTAGTTGAACTGAGGGTATGAGTATATAGCAGTACATTGTTGTGAAAGATGGGTACATTGTTGTGAAAGTCATGTTTAGGGTGTAGCTTGCATGTCAGAGGCGGCTCTCTAATTAGGCGGTTTAGGCGGCCGCCTAAGGCCTCGCGCTGGCTGGGGCCTCGCGGCCGCCTAAAACGCCTGTGGGCAGACTGTGTCAGGTCCTCAGTCACTGACCGAGGACCTGACACCAGGAGGGGGCCCGGCGGCTTGCCCGGTATGCCGCCGGGTGCGAGGCCCCTCCTGGCTGTCTCACGAAAACCGGCCAATCAGAGCGTTGCCGCGGGTTACCACGGCAACACTCTGATGGTCTCGCGAGATTACATGGCCTGCAGCTCTGCGGAGCTGCAGACCGGGAGCAGTGGCCACCGGACCACCAGGGAGCCCACTGGACCACCAGGGACTAAAGGTAGGCTCTCTCACCCCCCACCACACTCAGCCTCCCTACCACCCTCCCCACCACCCTCAGCCTCATCACCTTCCCTAGTGATGAGGCTGAGGGTGCCCTCAGCCAGCCTCACCACCCTCCCCACCACCCTCAGCCTCACCACCCTCCCCACCACCCTCAGCCTCATCACCCTCCCTACCACCCTCAGCCTCCTCACCCTCCCTACCACCCTCAGCCCCACCACCCTCCCCGCCTCATAACCCTCCCTACCACCCTCAGCCAGCCTCACCACCCTCCTCACCACCCTCAGCCTCACCACCCTCCCCACCACCCTCAGCCTCATCACCCTCCCTACTACCCTCAGCCTCCTCACCCTCCCTACCACCCTCAGCCTCCCCACCCTCCCTACCACCCTCAGCCTCCCTACCACCCTCAGCCTCACCACCCTCCCCACCACCCTCAGCCTCACCACCCTCAGCCTCCCTATCACCTTCAGCCTCACCACCCTCCCCACCACCTTCAGCCTCACCACCCTCCCCACCACCCCCCACCACCCTCAGTCTCAGCACCCCCCACCACCCTCAGCCTCACCACCCCCACCACCATCAGCATCACCCCCTCACCATCCTCAGCATCAACCCCCACCCCCCTCAGCATCACCCCTCACCCCCCTCAGCCTCACCCCCCCCGCCTCACCCCCTCACCACCCTCAGCCTCACCCCCTCACCACCCTCACCATCAACCCCCCTCCTTCTCACATCAACCCCTCCTTCTCACATCACATCACCCCCCCTCACTCTCACATCACCCCCTCACTCTCACATCACCCCCCTCACTCTCACATCAACCCCCCTCACTCTCACATCAACCCCCCTCACTCTCACATCAACCCCCATCCTTCTCACATCACCCCCTCCTTCTCACATCACCCCTGCTCACTCTCACCATCACCCCGCTCTCCCTCTCACCATCACCCCCCTTTCCCTCTCACCATCACCCCCCTCACACCATCACCCGCCATACACACAACACACTTCAGTCTCAGACAAAACAGCAAACATGCTCACAGAGACATACATTCTCACACACAAGGATACTCTCTGCCAGACACACTCTCAGGCACATACACAGGTAAACTGTGCATCAATGTGTATATGTAACACTTTTTTGTTAGTGGGGCCTCATGTTTGAGTTTCGCCTAAGGCCTCATAAAGTCTAGAGCCGCCTCTGTTGCACGTTATCAACTGTGTATTTATATCAGCAGCTCCACCACTAGTTATAAATCAAGTGTGAGTCGCCCCATGAGATGAGACTAGTGAATAACATAATACATGAACGGTTAAGGTAAAGGCATGTAAGGAACTACAACAATAAACTCTTTAGGAGGTGAAATAATGACATGTTTAAACGCTTGCTACTTTACGATTAGTTAATGTGCAGAGAGACGTTCATGTGATCAAAGGCATGGTGTGGAGGATCGGCTATAGTGGGACATGCTTGGCAGGCTGCTGTTTACTGCTTGTGCTCATCCGATCCCTTCTGGGCGCCAGGTGCAGACCTTGGGAGTCCCTGATACCTGGAACAACAAAGGCAAGTCTCTGGCTGAGTGCCGGGTTCACGGCTTGAGGTGGTGGAAGCTTGTTTTGTCGGATGGTCGGATCTGTCCCGGTGGTGCTTCACGTCCGGTGCGGGATTGTGGTGGCTTAAGGTGGAGGCGAGTGCATGGGGCAGGCTCTGCATTTCTGTTTGTGCCTCCGGTCCCGTCTTCGACGCCTTTTGCATTGGTGGATTTTAATGGGGACTGCTTTGCTTAGCTGTGGTGGAGCTTGTTGGGGCTGTGGTGGAGCTTGTTGGGGCTTCCTGCTTGTTATTTGCTTCCAAAATTGATTAAAGAGTCTGTCCAGCTTAGACTCAATATCCTGCCATGCTTTGCTGGTACCAGGAGGACACGCGGCTGCCGCCATATTGGGAGAGTCGCAGATGAGTATGTCAACCTGGGCGGCTGTGCTCTGTGCGTCCATTAGCTCCAGACAGCCTCTCAGGGGTGGACCGGGATAACCCCCACCGGTCCGAGGGAGGGGGTAACGGAGCTCCTGCCGGGAAGTAGCTGCTCCTGGGCATCCCAGGATCAGGATATCGGCCGCCTCTCCCGCCCGGTGAGCACCAGGCCACACTTGCCACGCGGAGGTAAGTAAGACTCTGTCGAGTTGCTGACCGCTATTAAGCATGTCGGTTCGGTCAGGTAGGAGCAACATTGCTGGGTCATCCCCTTCTGGGGTGAAATTCGCTTTTTGATAGCTGCTTAAAGTGAGATATTGAGGGAGCTCACACAAAGTGCGTCTTTCCTCCATGACAGCTAGGCCCCGCCCCCCGGAAGCTGCATTCTTAGTGAGAGGAGGGACAGTGTAGCTGCTGCTGATTTAATAGGGAAATCGATAGCTAGGCTAGTGTATTCAGTGTCCACTACAGTCCTGAAGGACTCATCTGATCTCTGCTGTAAGGACAGCACCCCAAAAAGCCCTTTTTAGGGCTAGAACATCAGTCTGCTTTTTTTTTTTTTTGTGTGTAATCTAATTGCAGTTGCCTGCCTACCAGCGTGTGTGTCAGGCTCACAGTGTATACTGTGCCCACTTGCCCAGTGCCACCACTCATATCTGGTGTCACAATAGCTTGCATTTAAAAAAACCCAAAATGTTGACTGCAATATAATAGCAGTCAGATTCCTTCACACGTGTGCGTTTCAGGGCCTGCCAGGGCACAATGTCACACCAGTGCAACTCATATCTGGGGTAACAGTAGTGTACATAAAAAAAAAAAAAATTGAAATTTGACTGTGAAATAATAGCAGTCAGTTTTCTTCACACGTGTGCGTTTCAGGGCACAGTTTCCCACCAGTGCAACTCATATCTGGTGTAACAGTAGTGTACATTTAAAAAAAAAAAATACAGGGGGCTTGATGTCACCTTTCGGGGACCCTTGGTGTTGTACGTGGCTGGGTGGAAGAAGAGACCTTCAATGACATCAGTGAGGACAAGGAACGGGACATGGCTAGCTTGGTATCCAACCTTGTGCAAATGGGGAGTTTGTGGTTGTGCAAATGGACTGTTTGCGGTTGATTGCGGTGCGTTAAACGGGGAGTTTGGTCTGTCACTGTGAAGCGGGCATAACCCTTACACTACCTGATCGATACAACATCATACCTGATGTTTTAAAGCACGTTATTCCAAACAATTGTGGAATTGATTGATTTATGCCCTTTATGGATTAAAACCAGACTCTGCATCAACTATGTAATTTTCCATGGGAGTTTTGCCATGGATCCCCCTCCGGCATGCCACAGTCCAGGTGTTAGTCCCCTTGAAACAACTTTTCCATCACTATTGTGGCCAGAAAGAGGCCAGAAAGAGTCCCTGTGGGTTTTAAAATTCGCCTGCCTATTGAAGTCTATGGCGGTTCGCCCGGTTCGCCCATTCGCGAACATTTGCGGAAGTTCGCGTTCACCGTTTGCGAACGGAAAATTTTATGTTCGCGACATCACTATATGGAAACTATCCCTGTTTGGGCCAAACATACCAGCAAAGATAGTTATTCAGGTTATGGCAATGGCTACAAGAGCAACCATAGCATCTGAAATCCAGAGTCGACTGCGGTAGGCACTTAACCTGCTCAACAAACCATGTTCAGAGGAGGAGACCTTGGAGTTTAGGAATCAGGTACGCTTGGAGCTCTGGGAGATGGCACTCCAGTTTAAGAGGATATATTGCAACCAATATCTCCAAACTACAAGAAAACAAGCCTGAGTTCAATGGGAGCTGAGGATACCATTACTGGGAAAGCAGTCCCAGGAGAAATAGGTATACAAATTACAAATTGAAAATGCTGGTCCAGGAGGAAATGGAGCTGGACAACCGGTACCGTGTTTTGCAGTGGCAGGCAGAGCAGCAATATTTAGGGTTTGAGAGTGACAATTCCCTAGAAGGCTATGGCTTTGGTGGCTCAGGACTATTATAGGATAAACTCCAGGATGCTGACCTGTTTATACAAAGGGGATACCCTTCAATGTGGTACACAAAGATACACAAAGATATGGTGCCAATGTTTGATTGTTTGCCAGCCCTGATGTTTGACCTAGATTATCTGGTCAAACAAGAGTGGAGTCTGAAAAAGAGTTATAGGAGGTTACAGGAGACTGTGCATCAGTATACCCTGCAAGAAAAATAAAAAAATGCTTGTTAATTTTCCAGCTAAAGCACTGGTCTCTGCCCCCAACTTGCAGAAGCGCCAGAAATTGTCAGCGGGAAGGACAGACTTTCGATGGTGGAACTTGATGAGTACACCACCGCCCCAGCTGAAAATCTGGCATTGGGCCTCTTCCCTCAACTTTCCGCAACACCAGAAATTGAGAGTGGAAAGGACAGCCTTTTGGTAATTATGGAATGGCGGAGTACACCACCCCCCCAGCTGAATCGCTGGCATTTGGACAGAGCTCCACTGGCCTCTGCTCCCAACTTGCAGCGATGCTGGAGCTAGAGAGCAAGGAGATCAATCTTCTGGTGAAGGAGTAGTGTGAAACTCCCCCACATGAAGAGCTGGCATTGAGGCAGAGAGCAACTGGCCTCTTCCCAAATCCACTGGTAACCTAAGAGCCTGAGGCATCACACACAGCTGGCCACACAGAAGAGTGGATCCCAGGGCAAAGCACTGCTTACCTCATCCCTTTTCCACAAGCTTTGGGGGATCTCAATCCAGTGCAGATCGGTTATGAGAGCTCCATGCGCATGGCCGGGACAAACTTACAAACTATGTGGAACTTTGTCGAGGAGGCTGCCAGGATGGATTGACTTTTTGGGACTTGTTACCCGACTTACTCAATTATTGGAGGTCTGGTACCTGGTTAGTCTACCTTTGGTGGGGGGGGGGGGGAGATATATGACGGTAGTCACAGTCACTGGGATGGAAGACAGACACTATGTGTGGGTCCTTAGATTCCTTTTGGGCTTTGGTCACCCTGTGTGTTATTGGTGCAGGGTATGTTGAATATATTGCTTGTCTGTGCCTCTCCCCCGTTCCCCTTTTTCCTGTCCTATTGTTTTCCCAGCAATGTGTTGTCCCAAGTACACTGCCAGACCAGTTTGAACTAGATGCCCTGTCCCTCCTCAATCTCCCATCAGCCCTTACTATTGTCTGACCCCACTCTTCCTAGAGTACTGGAGATATAGTAGACAAGAGTTCACATCCCCTCACAAAACCATCTAGGCTCCAATACTTGAGTGAGTTTGCATTGAGTTTGCATTATAACAGCCACTCACATACCAGTAACCATATACTCCTGTAGTCACAGTCATTTACATAACAGGTTTACATACCCCTTTTAACCCAATAACAGTCACCTTGCCACCCACGCAAAACACATATAGTCACCCACCCAGACACATTCCCTCCAACTAGCAATATAAAAAGTCACCTAACCCAATGCCTTAATCCTAAATCACCAACCCTTTGACATACCAGGTCTCCTACCTTCAGTCACAGGGATCTTAACAGAAACAGCCACACACCCAGTAACTTACTCATATATACCTAGTCACCTATTTTTACCAACTCACATGATAATATACCAATTCATCTACCCCCACACAACAAAAAACATTCACTCACCAAATGAGCTCAGATTTTAAATCACAAACAATGCCATATAAGGGACAAGGCTATTTCAGTTTCTATAGTTAGAATTTTCCTAGATGGATTTGATGGGCCTATATCTCATTTTAGGTTATTATAGCAGTGTGACTCTTCAGATAACCCCACAAAGGGCTTTCATTTGATAAAGCAGACACCCCAGGGTATCTATTATGGTGTATATTGTGCCTTAACTTGTCACCATTTTTTCACCAATTTATGTCAATGTTTGTGGTGAGGGGGGAAAAAAATGCATTTTTACATGTATGTTGCATTTTTGCTGAGTATTTCTTGCATTTGATATGTACCACTGTCATAAAAAATCCACAAATTTTGCTCAGCTAAGTCTTCTGAGTAAAACAATATGTCCAATGTATGACCTAGACACTATTTTGTGAAGTTACAGAGCTGTAAAAGAGACGTGACAAGTTCAGGTTTTTAAGTGTGAATTTTCATGGAGGGTTTTGATGCGTCCATGTCCCACTTTAGAGTACTTGAGCAGGCTACATATTACAATTACACCATAAAGGCATACCATTTCTTAAAGAAGACATCAATTTAAAAGGCATATTTTGAACCTTAGCGTGGGTTAATTTTTCCGCTAGCTTGTACCAAGTGTAGTGGTAATAAGAATTTTTTTCTGCCTTTTTGACACACAAAGTGAGTTTGTGCAGTATATTTTGCAAACCTTATGTGTGCTACGACTGTATAATACTTCATATGTTGCTCAGCTATGTTGGCTGAGTACAGCAATACCTCCACATGTACCTTTGCCAGGTATATGTGGACATGGAAGGGGCACATTTGAGACACAGCCATTAAATTTTTTTTCAAACTTTTAATTTTTACGCTGTGTCCATGTCCCATTTTAGAGTATTCTACCAGGCTATATAATCCAATTACCCCATAAAGGCATACCATTTCTTAAAGAACACATCCCAGGGTAATTCAAAAGGCATATTTTGAACCTTAGCATGGGATAATTTTTCCGCTAGCTTGTACCAAGTGTAATGGTAATAAGCATTTTTTCTGCAGGGGCAGTGTGATCGGGTGCTCCCGGTCTGCCTCTAATACAGAGGCAGACTGGAGCACCATTAACCCCGCGATCGCCGCGATTGCGGCGATCTGGGGTTAACTTTAGTAAATGACGGAAATCTTCAATTTTACTCCAATTTTTCGGTGCAGACACTCCTCCATTGCAGCCTCCAGCATGTCTTTGTTGATGTCTGCATTCAAGCTAATGTCACTCACTATATTGTCAAACACAGTGCTTCTCATAGAGAATCTTTGGATTGGAGAATGCACTGCAAATCAGTAGCATTGTATTGAGGACCGGGTTTCACAGGAAGTGACTCTAGTGACAACCAGGAAGACAGCTTATAGCATTGCAGTATATTTAAGCCTGCAATGTAAACATCGTAGTTTCTGCAAATGACAGGACAACTGCACCTAGACCACATCATTGAGATAAGGTGGTCCTGATTACTTCAGTGGTCCTTTAAAAGGCTTTTTTTTGTTCTATTTCAAATAAACTAATAGCTCTTCGACAGTTAGTTCATATTTTTCAGTGAATAGCTACTGACTTCAGAGCATGTTTCATATAAGCAATGTACTAAGTTGTATCTTTATCAAGTTGACACATATGCTTGTAGAACCGCCAACAACTTATTGTGATTACAACTCATGTTCAGCTATGCTGAATTGTCCAAATAGAATGCAATGGCATATAATCAATATCATTAATTTCATTGTCAAGGCAAATCAGGTTTGAAAGACTAATGTGTTATGTTCTCATATTCTGAGATGGCTTTCGCTATGGAAATTAAAAGCTAGTATAGATGATATCACAAATCAATTTTGAAATCTCAACTATGGCTAGTTATATCTATGCATAGCTTTCTTGCAGAAAAAACTGCACTAGGCAATCATAATAAACCGGACAATATATAATAAAGGCATGTATCAATCATTTAAGAACATTCAATAAGGTAGGGATGCCATTTCTTCTGTTAATTGTGTCAGGCAGACTGGCAGAGACTGTTAAAGTGCCAGGTCTAGCTTGTGTGAGCCAAGTCAGTTTCCTAAATGTAGGAATATGGAAAGAGAAAGGTAAATTATTAACAGTTTTTTAAGTGACGGCTGGGCGTATGGAAAAATAGCACCCAAGTTGGTGCAGCAATATTCCAGAGAACAATAAGAGGGCACAAATGGAGAAACCAAAGTAATTAAAAAAACAAGCCATGTCAGGAAGAAAGCCAGATGCACTGTTTTTGTTACATGGGCCATGACTGCCTTTTTGCCTGTCCAGGGAGAGGACAGTTATACAGGGTAGTTATGGATTGTATATTGGTTTGTAAGATGTATAAATTCTTGAACTTGAAACTTACCAGCTCTCCTCCTTTTCTTTTTCTTTGTAGCACTGTAAATAATGTTCTGCTCTCTGCCTGCAAGAAGAAAAGAGAATCCATTTAGCATAGTTGCTCTCCAGTTAGCTCACCTGCTCACCCAACTGGAGGAATACACCATGGGCCTGCTGCCCTGCAGCCCCTGTTGGATAGAGATGTAATTCGGAGCAAGGGGACCCCTTAGTTGCCTGCTCAGCTGTCTTTATAGTTGGCTGGATGGAGGGCCCAGCGGTTGCAGCCTCCTTTGCATCTGAGCCCCAGCCCAAGCAGGTCAAGGATGCCTGCTCCTCACATTTCTATTCTTTTCCCATGGGAGGCTGCTGCATGGAATGGCTGCCCAGCCTGTCAGCTTCCAAAACAGCCACCATATGGCATCTGGTGGCACTGGGGACAACGTAACCACACTGGAAGGCCTCAGTTCTGCCTCCTCTCTCCAAGCTATGGATCTCAGACAACAGCAACTAAAAGAAGACCAAGAGAATCAGAGAATCTAAACCCAAGCCCTGGAAAGAAGCAGGACCTCCTCATGTCACAGTGGTCGTGTTGGTGAAAGATCCAGGACCCCTCTTCATGATGCATCGACTGCATGTGATATCACCCTGACTGATGAGCAATCTGTTTCCTCTTGTGAGAGTGAATGAGCGGGTGAACAGCGGTGTTCTGGTTCTAGTTCCACAAATAATCTGCATAAGGGTGTCACTCCCACCTCTGGCCACGGGGGGTTGGGATCACCATCTGGGAATGTGTCTCTTTTGCTGCACTTTGCCTACAACTATGTGTGAGCTGTATCTTCTTAGTTCAGGGGTGCCACGGGATGTTAGGGAGTTAATTTGGCATAGGGAGTTTATTGATCTAATTTCTATGGTGTCATTAGATCAGGAGATGGCTCATAACCTGCATAGGGCTGAGGGTAATAAAAGTAAGCAGTTTCTGCGTATTTTTTTTTTTTTATTATATTTTATTTTTCAAAATTTCACAAAAGACATCAATACATACAGTACCTCAAATTGCAAAACAGATATACAATTATAAAACGTTTACCTCAATACTAGATAAGAAGCAATAAAAACAGAATGTCTATATATTACATAAATACATACAGTATCTCAAATTGCGGTGCATATATTCAGATATAGTTCGTATACTTTGAGGCTAGGAGAAACAGCGGTGGGAGAAAAATATCTGTAGACTACATGTATTGCAAAATTAAGGTACCTTCATGAAAAAAGGAAAAAGAAAAAAAGACACAAAAAAAGACAAACACTATCTAACACATTCACTGTCCCCAGGGGCTAGCGTTTTTTATGACTCTTAATTCATATCCGTATGTTAGTTACTTACCAACTGGGCGCAACCCTACAGCTAGATTCTCTCGGGACACAGACACACCACAGAGGTGTCACCTTCCATCTTTAGTGTGTACATTAATTACTGACCAGGAGCTTTTCCACAATTTTTATCCATCTGCTGATTTTCGACAATCCAACTGAATTCCCTTGAATTATTCCAATTTCCATTTTACATTGATATATTAATTGTTTTTTAATTTCATACCACTCTAAAACCTTATTGCTTTTCCAATGTCTTGCCAGCACTATATTAGCTGTCATCAAAATGTGAGTTATTAGCATACTTTTTTCTGGGCATAGAGGGCCATCCCTGGTGTAAAAGGTGTATATATCTGACAAGTAGCATACATCTGTTCATAAATAATCTTCCATAACTTACTTAAATGTTTACATTGCCACCATATATGGATATAGTCTCCTTTCCCAGCAGCACATCTCCAACATTTATTATTCTGATCATTGTATATTTTAGCCAGTTTTTTTCAGGGACCATATACCATCTATTTATGAGCTTATAAAAATTCTCTACTATATGCAGGCAATGTACCAATTTGTTCACCTTAACTATCGCCCTTATCATATCTTGCTCTGTAATTTCAATATCTAAGTCCTTTTCCCACTTAGTCTTGGATTTCCACACATGGGACTTCTGAGATTAGAAATTCATAACATCTAGTTATATGTCCTTTTATTCTATGACTTTCGATAATATTATTTTTAAGGTTATTCATATTTTTATCCACCTGAAATTCCCAAAATTTCCCCAAATAGAATTTAATTCTTAAATATGTAAAAATCTTCTTGCTGTCAATTCCGTACTCTGTTTGTAACTGGTTAAAAGGCTTTATTTCCTTTCTGTCTATACAATCTTGAATATTCTGAATTCCCTTCTGTAACCATTTACTGATATTAATATCCTCAATATTCCCCAGGATCACCTCCATAGGTAAAAAGGGAAACAGTCTATATTCTATTTTGAGGTCCTTTTTGATTTTATTTCAGCGTCTCAGAATACTGTCAATAATAATCAAATTTCCTGGGAGAACTGGTTTACTCTCAGTTTTCTCCTTTTTATTATCCAAAATAGTTCAGAAAGACTATCTGCCTCCACTAATGCTACCTCTATTTGGTACCAAGCTTGGGTCTTTTGGTCTCTACTTAAGGTGGTAAAAGCGTGTGCGAGCATGCAAGCATTATTGTATTCTATTATATTTGGGGCAGTGGGTCCCCCATCTTTTTTTTTTTTTTAGATAACACATTTAAACTTATTCTGGGTTTTTTCCCCTTCCAGATAAATTTAGAAAAAGCTGACTGTATAATTTTAGCCAGGGTATTGGCACTTGTATTGGTAGCATTCTAAAGAAATAGTTCTATTTGGGCAAGATATATGAACGGATCGCGTTTATACGCCCTATCCAGGAGATCTCCTTACTGACCCATTCTCTCAAGATCTTATTTGTGTATTTTATAAGGGGGGGGGGAGTGGGAAATTAACCTCTATTTCTTTATTTATGTTTCTTGGGATTTTATTACTCAGGAGCGTAATATTATCCTTTTCCAAGATTAAGTCATAAGTTGTTGTTAAAAAAGTTCCTGTCTTCACTTCTTCACTAAGTATCTTACTTGCTATTATTGTAGTCTTATTTATATTGAATTTATAATTTGAATATTCGCTGTATTGACCCAATACCTTTATCAATTCCGGCAGCGAAGATCTTGGATTCTGTAGCGTAAGCATAACATCATCATCGTATAGATTGACCTTGTGTTCTACTTTATTTATCTTGAGACCCTCGATCTTACCATTTTGCCTTATGTCTTTCACCAAGGGCTCAATGGTTAAAACATAGAGTAAGGGGGACAGGGGGCAACCCTTCCTGGTGCCGTTCGTAATGTTAAACCAATCTGCCTCTATTCCTGATCCTACCGTCCTTGCTGAGGGGACCGTATATAACGCCATAATCGCGTAGACTGCCCCCACTAAACCATACGACTTCAAAGCATTCCCCAGGAAATCCCATCTGACCCTGTCAAAAGCTTTCTCAGCATCAAGTGACAGGGTCAGAAGGGAGACATTCTTCCTCTATGCTGCGTCATGGACATCTAGCACCTCTCTGAGGCTACCTGATGCTACTCTGCCGGGAATGAATCCACCCTCATCCTGATGTATCAAAGTCGAGATATAAAGTTTTAAACGGGGGGGGGGGGGGGGGGGCGGGGCCCAACCACCAAGCTGGACGGATGTGGAGCACCACGGCTCCCTGAGGAACCCTTAATAAACGGCAAAGAAACACCCCTACTCGCCTGAAAAAACACCAAGCTGCTGTGAGAGGGTAAAGGGGACCCGAGCAACAACCCTCGGGGTAAATGTCAACTCCAGCTCTGCAGGCGACACGGACCGATGGGCAGATGGAATTAGGGCCTGCTGTGAGGCTCTGGTGGGAGAGACGGACGCTCCCCCGTGCTTAGTCCGGCGGGACCTCCTGCACGCTTATTGAGGGCCCTGTTCTCCCCCCCTGTGGGCCGGGGGGATATCCCAGACCCCACCGGGGACGCATGGACCACACATGACAGCCGATCGGCAGAAAGCCCAACCTGTGACCGCATGTGAAAAAACAAAATGGCCGCTGCGCCTAATACAAGACGGAGAAACAGGGTGCATCCATTCCTCATCACACAAGATCAGCTAACTAACTGGCGAATGCTCACATAAGGGAACAATGGACATGGGACATGGACTTTACTCAATACCAGAAGCTTGTGCCTATTACAGTGGACTCTCCTCCTGCTGTTCCCCACAAAAAGCATTTAAGATACCTGAGCATATATGGACACCCAACTCGATCAGCTCAACGTTCTGCTGCCCCCTGGTGGTTAAACCTTATTAAGCATGGTTAAACCTTACTGAGCATGGTTAAACCCTATTTAGCATGGTTAAATCTGGTTAAGCATGGTTAAATCTGGTTAGGCATGGTTAAACCTTATTAAGCATGGTTAAATATTGTTAAGCAGTGAGAAACCTGTACTGAATGTTGACATACATAGCCTGTAATCCAACAATCACATAACAACCATATAGACTTAATCTTGTTTCTATAAAAAAAAATGTGCAATGTTTCTGATGCCACATTCCTGTTACCACATGTTTTCTTCATGTTTGCACCTGCTGTTGTGGCTGTGCAAGACTGCTTGTTAATTCTATGCACGACTAAAATAAAGAATGGGAAAAAAAAGTTTTAAACGGGCTGAGGGTGCATAGGGATGAGGGTGCTGAGGGTAATAAAAGTAAGCAGTTCCTGCATATTTTATGTAATTGGCTTCAATGGTTTTTACTCTATGCCAGCGATCTCTGGAAATGTTTTCCATCTCTTGGCCCTTCTTCTTTGATTATTTAGACCTTATCCAAGGGTCTATAAGATTTCTGGCTGGACGTATTGCTATAGGTATGATCGGAGCTTTCACCAGAAATTGTTGGGGCCTCCTGAAATACGGTTTGATGTGCAGGGCAGGAGCTTATGGTTATTGCTTCTGATTCACAGTTGGCCCCAGTCCTTTCAACACATCCCCTCTGGGAGAATTGGGGGCTCTACTGGTTGTTCCAAGATGGGTCTGTTCTGGCTATTCAAAAAGAGACATTGCCATTGGGCAGCATCAAGTTGCTTCAGACATGACTGTTCCCAGTGCGAGTGGTCTAATCGAGCAATCCATAGTTCCTTTAACCTGGGTGATATTACTGGTAGGGCAGTCCCTGTGAAGGAACAGACTCAGGGTCAGAACCCCAGTGAGCACTCAAAGTATGCTCCTGCGGTTAAGTAGGTATCTTTGGCTTAGAGGTGCAGAGTTGTTGGTTTTGGGTTTATTGCAGGGGTTTGGAGGATGTGATTTTGGACAGGCCTAATGTGAAAGTTTCATTGGGTAGGTCCTTTTTGAACCCCCCTCATAATCTTAGGACCTCTACATTGGGGATGGTGAATAAGAAGTACTGCTTGATTCAACACTTGATTTCTGGAGTTGGTTTGAAGAGCTGGTTGTAGGTCTCTTTTGGCAAAATCAGATATAGAGTCAGACTTTAGCCTTCTCCCGACCTACCATGACTGTTTTCAACTTCTGAGAAGTAATCTCCATGGCTTATAATCCAGACAATATTATGTTATTTGCTAATGTGAGAATTGTCTGGAATTAGAAGTAAATTCAATGTGAATTTCAAATTTATGGCCCAATTTATGTCAAACTGAATAAATTCTTCAAGTCAACTTTGCTTTTATTTTGGATACTTTGGACTTAAAAGGACACGAGTCACCAGAACAACTACAACATTTTCGCATTTTTTCTGGTGAGTACAATCATTCTTTTCAGGCTTTTTGCTGTAAACACTGTCTTTTCAGAGAAAAGACCGTGCTTACATTACAGCCTAGTGATAACTCCACTGGCCACTCCTCAGATGGTTGCTAGAGGTGCTTCCTGGGGCAGTGCTGCACAGTGAGCAGCATTGCCATTCAGTGTCTCCACCCTCTGTATGCAGACACCGAACATACCTCAAAGAGATGCATTACATAGTTTAATGTAGCAGTTTTGGTGTATATATCATGCCCATGTAATCTCACTGCTTAATTCTCATTTAGGAGTTAAATCACTTTGTTTATGCAGTCCTAGTCACACCTAACTGCATGTGACTTATATAGCCTTCCTAAACACTTCCTGTAAAGAGTTGACTAATGTTTACACTTCCTTTATTGCATTTTTTGTTTAATTTAGAATTTCCAATCTCTTACATATTACATAGTTACATAGCTGGAAAGAGACTTGCGTCCATCAAGTTCATTCATTGATTCAATTAATCGTTATGATTATATGCTGATTGTCCAATGCTGTGCTTTTACTTGTGCTGGATCTGCCAATCCTATGGGAAAGCATTGTGATTGGCTCAGATAATCACTTCTGATGATATCAGCAGACAGCAGGCAGGTCAGAGGCAGAGAGGGGCAGAGCCAGGAGCTGCAGACTTGATTTCAAGTAAGATTTTACTTTATTTAGTGAGACAAGAGGGGGCCAGGGGGGCTAAATGGTGGGTTTAACACTATAGAGTCAGTATTACATATTTGTGTTCCTGACCCTATAGTGTTCCTTTAAACTATAATTACAGTTAACAAGCAATCTGTCTGTGCTGCACTTCTGCTTAAAAAGTTGCATATACAGAGATATCTCCCCCTTTATACTCTAGATACTCCCCTGGCACATGTGATTTAAGTCGCCTGGAACTCTGTTTCTGGACTGCCTAATGTTACAAAAATGACATCAACCCTGAACATGTACTTTTCGCTGGTGACAGAATGCTTTACTTGCGGGTAGAGCTGCGAGCGCAACTGCAAGTATAAACTGTTTTGGACTGTTTGCAAGCAATGTGCATGTGTAACGGCACCCCCAGGCATAAAAGGGGTTAAAAGCCGTTTATGAGATATTCCCTTCCAGATATACAGGCAGCTACTGTAGACACCAATCCACCGAACCGGAAAGCATATGAATACCGTAAACAGGCAAACCCGAACCATACGAATGCTGTACACAGCCGAATAGGAAAAACCATACGAATAGGTTTACACTCCTAGCAGTCAAACTGGAACAGCATACAATAAATACCCCCAAGAACGAGACAAAGCTCCGTGTTGAGGGTCAAGCAGTGACAGACAGAGCTGTTGGTTTATTGTTCTTATATACACATTAGTACCACCCACAGGGTTTTAGAAAACAACCAATAAACACGTACAATACACTCAGACACTCCCACACAAAATCCTCCCCTCTGCAATGTAATTATCACAAGCAGAGAAATACAGTTTTTCCACATTTTTCATAACTTTAAAAGTATGCATCACATTCACATAAAACTTACATTTTCAGAATCAGCATACTCCAAATACAAACATACGGCAAAATCACTATTCAAATAGGTCAAGTACCGAAGGACCCGGCTTTCATGTCTTTGCAGGGGAAAACCAAGCTTTTTAACATGGGGCCATAGTCCAGAGGCAACAGGCGGGCAACCAGGCTCCTCCAATGCAAGGTGGCGAGATTGGTCTCGTCACAGCATGCATATGGTCTCTCAATGTAAAACTACTCTGTCCCCAATAATAGCTCTCTCAGACCATTCTTTACCTAATTCCGCCTCCTTCCCTCTTTGTCTTCACCTCCCTACATATTATGAAATATGTTCTATTATAAATTCCTTTCAATCCACTTGCCACCCCTCGTTCCACAATTTTGCAAGCCCACACTCCTTCCCATCTCATTCCCAGTCCCTCCCTACCTCATTCAATGCTTCAGAATGCTTCAGATAGAAAAGTTGATTGGCACATATACGGCGCTCACCCAACATGTGCCAATGGTCTGCCAATGCTTCTCTATGAAAAGCATTTGAGTGGGCCAAAAACCCTAAGAAGATGACACAGCATGATGACAAAAGAGGTGTGTAAACGATAGGGCCCAGCGGTGGATTCCAGGCAACTTTCATACTATTTAAAAGTAATGTTTGATCGAAAACGGGGAGCAGGGGGACCTGAAGATAGATGATGATTAAGTGAATTACTATGAAAATTAATGAATGTATAAAAACCTAATGGAGTAACCCTTTAAATATGAAATGTACTCTGAATTCACTTTGAATTCCTGACAATTCTCACTTTAGCAAATAACCCTGAGTATGATTTTAGGAAAGTTTTAAAAAGTTTATGTCTTTTATTTTTTTGAAATAATATCTCAATTGTATTGCATTATAGAAACAATGCATTCAACTTTTGTAGACATATTCATCACGTGTGAAAAATACTCCGATTTTTAGTTTTTTCTTTGCAAGAAATCTTGCACAATTACACTTTGCTGCAAAATGGAAGAGACTGACTAAATTCAGCTGATCAGTGCTCTACCATAAATAGCACTAACTATGCAAGCAGATGACATTGCACCCGTGCGTGAGTGACAGTTGTTAAAGTCTAATTGGACCCAGCCCTACAGCATAGTTGCGCAGCAAAAATCACCCCTCCGTATTAAAGAATTTGGACATCACTTGAAAAATTCCTTAAGAAATCTATGGATATAATGTAATCTGTGATTTGCTGGCAATTTAGCTAGAAGAATATATGGATGGAAATGAGGTGATCTCATTTTTCAAAAAAGAGCTTTAATTATACTTGAGCTCAGAGAATGGTTCTCATATCTAGAATGCAGCACAGAATTTAGTATACTGATTCTATTTTGTTTATTATTTTCATAAAATAACAATGTTCAGCATACAAATCCAATTTAGTTTTACTGTACATTTGAGTTATGGAAAATATTAACCTGACTCGTTCCTTTTTTAAATATTTTAATATGCCTTTTCTTTTCTTTATTAATATTTCTAATATTGCCGTTTAGAAAACAAATGGACCTTTTGTACAGCACAAAAGGTGTTACTCTGAAAATGGAAAGTTGGCTATTTCACGAATAGTGCAGCAGGGAATTTTAAGCAGAATGTATGCTGAGTGCTGCATATAATAGGAGTTTAGACAATAACAATAGCTATTTTTATTTTATTTTTTTGTCAGTGAATCAGGTGGCAGATGTAGAATACATGGAAAGACAAGTAGTCTTTCTAGATAGAGATGTGTTGCTTCTGTGTATGATCCATTTTTTTTCAAATACCAAGCATAAGAACGATGATGCGAACCAGGTCTGTCTTGCTTGAGTGGATGACATGGGAATGGTCCATGGACTTTGGCATGACATATTTCTACTCTTGGCTCTGGTCAGCAAATGATTTGATCAGATGTTCGCTCCTTGTTTCTCACAACATAAGTACAATAACTACACAAACATTTTGTGTCGGAAATGCCTCATGTGGAAATCCCTGAGGTTTAGAAGAATAGAGAATAATGTATTTTATCTCCGGATTACTTCTGTTCTACTTCTACTGTCTCATCCAATTGTATTCTTTTTTTTAATTTAAATATCTCCATGGATGCCTCTATTTTGCTTGCTACCCCTTTGCAGATTCATTATTGCAACATAAGGAATTCATTTTGAATTATTTGTGTTCAGCCCACTCACTTCATAGTTATTTTCTGGGGGATTAATGTAATTTTATAAATTAGATGGAATTAATTATTTGGAAATATATTATACAGGTACTTCTCTTATTTGAACACCTCCAATTCAACGTTCCCAGCAGGTAAGTCATGGTGCAATTATATAGGCATATGCAAATAATGGAATTACTTTTTAAATTCTATAACTGACATCAGCTGTAGATTATTATTTTATGACAGGTGTGGGTGGGATCCAACAAACATGTTCTAGAGGAATTTTTGTATTTTACACCTGTTTAACCACTTAAAGCAGCACTGTCATGCCGAACTTACCTTTCCTCAATCTCTTCCTCTTCTCCCCCTCTCTCAAGATCTGTTCTTCTTTTCTACCTGTCTTCTTTCGTTTTCTTTAAAATCTTAAGACAAAGTAGGGACTCTTTGCCTTATGGAGGTTTCCTCCGCTTGACCAGCTTTGACCAGCGAAGGAGCAAAGTGTACTTCATTTCCGCTGGTCAGAGCAATTTTCCCATAATTCTTACCTTTCCTCTGTGATCTCGCAATGCTTCCTGTCATTTTAGACGAAACTGCCGAATTGCGTTCTAACTCAATGAGAACAGTATGTTCGTTTGTTTTAGAACGCAATTCAGCACTTTGTTCGTGACGGAATTTCATTCGAATGAATGAAACTCCGATCCTAATTATGTTGTGGCTGCATCTTGGAGCCGCTTAGTAGATAACTCCCTAATTCTCACGGTATTAGGGAGCTATCTACCAAAAGGCTGAAAGACCTGAATTGGTCTTCCTGGTGCACCTTCCTTTGTGTATGGGGTATCCAGAATAGATAACTCATGCCCCTGGGACATGCCCATGAAGCCTCCATGTAAACCCACCTTCGCGTGGGCCTGTATGACCGTGGTCAGGATAACCGCTTTGTAATATTGTCTGATGTCTGGCATCCCCAGGTCCCCTTGTGCTTGCGTACCTTAGCTGGCACCCTGACTTTCTGGTGTGCCCATATGAAGCCCGTTATGAGTTTTTGCAGTTTATCTATGTATGGTTTTGGTACTTGGATTTGTAGGGTTCTTAATAAGTATTGCAATTTTGGTAACACTACCATTTTGACTGCGGCCATCCTGCCCAGCCACGACAGGAACTTCCCCTCCCACCCCTTCAGGGTATTCACTATACTCCTCAGCAGTGGGTCATAGTTTGCCGCCAGTAAGTCTTTCGGGTGTTTTGTGAGTTTGATCCCTAAGAATGTTAAGTGGTCTCACCTCCAGTCTAGCATGAAATAATTTTGTAGGAGCTCCAGCTTATCATTTGTAATTCCCACTCCTATGGCTTGTGTCTTTGTGATGTTTAGCTTATAGTAGGAGTGTTTGCCATATGTGGTTATTTCCTGTAGGAGGTTGGGGAGAGAGATTTGAGGTTGGGTAAGTGTCAGGAGAATGTCATCCGCAAATAAATTGGTTGTGTACTCCCTTTCCCCGATCGTGATGGCGTGTATATTTGGGTTGGCTCTTATCCTTGCCGCTAGGGGTTCCAGGGCTAATACGTATAGCTGGGGCGATAAGGGACACCCCTGCCTAGTGCCGTTGGTTAGTTTTATGGGCTCTGAGAGGAACCCTGAGTTTAGCACCTGGGCCCCATGGGAGCTATACAACACTTCTACCATCGACGCAAACCCCTCCGGGATATTAAACTTGTGCAGCACCGCACGGAGAAATCGCCAGTTCAGGCGATCAAAGGCCTTCTCCGCGTCTAAGGAGACCAATAGCCCCCCTTGTTCCTTTCTGTGGAGACGGTGCAATATATTGAGCACTTTTCTCGTATTGTCAGATCCTTGTCTCCCTTTAATGAAGCCCATTGGTCGTTATGTATAATAGTTGGCAGGATTGCCTCCAATTGAAGCGCATATATTTTTGCCAGAATTTTGGCATCGGTATTGTCAAGGCTTACCTTGCTGGGAGTCCAACATGCAGAGATAAATGCTCACCCTTGCAATTAGACACAGGCCAAGGTGGTCAAGGTAGAACTCACCTGGCCTGTGAATCTGTGCACGGGGGCTGTGCAGGTGAATGCTTGAAGTCGCAGTACAGAAAAGGAAATCCAGGAGAATAGTCGTAGGTAAGCCAATGGTCAGAGGGTGCCAGAAATCAGGAGATACGAGTAACAAGCCGAGGTCAAGGGATGCCAGAGGTCAGGGTACAAAACGAGTAGCAATCCAAGGTCAGGACAATACTGGAACGTGGAATAGCAATTCTCTAACCAGAGTCATTGAACTGACACTGCCCTTAGGGAGGGGCAGTGTCTTATACCTTGTTGATTAGGAAACAGATTCAGCTGGAGAGTAACTGACAGGTCTGAGCCAGGTGAAGTCCAGCCCCCTAGTGCTGCAGGCAATTCAAGATTAGACGGGAGTTATCCAAAGTCCTGAAATGGTTCAGAGGTAATAGAGCAGGTTCAGAACTGCCGAGTACACAGGTTCAAATCCCTCTTCGGGCAATAAAGGGGCGACCCCGTCTGGCAGTCTGGAGGTCACGGTGTGAAACTTGACAGGTATTTAGTAGGGATATTGGCTGGAAGTTCTGTGGCAACGTGGGTGATTTACCTGGTTTGGGTAGCGTTACTATGTGCTCCTTCAACATTTCAGTGGATAGGGTTTTGTGCTCAATGGCCTGTGTATAGCTTTTGACTATGTAGGGTGCTAAGATGGTGCCAAACTTTTTATAGTACACGTTGTCTAGCCTGTCCGGTCCTGGGGACTTTCCCGATGGCAGAGACTTTATTACCCCTATTATTTCCTCTGCGCTTATTGGTTTTGTGAGGTCCTGCTGTTGGCTACTTGTGAGGCGCGGCAATTGTAGGTCTTTTAGGTATGTTTGTATATCTTGCTCTATTGGTTGTGGGGTCGTGGGGTCTAGTTTTAGGTTGTATAGTTTGGCGTAATATCGCACAAATTCATCGCGTATGGCTTTAGGGGTATTTAATTTTTGTCCTGTGTGTGAGGAGAGGTAGGCTATCTTTTGGGATGTTTGTTTGTCTCTAAGTCTTTGCGCTAGTAGTTTGCTAGATTTGTTGCCTTGGGTGTATTGGTAGTGTTTCAGGCATTGTAAGATGTGCTCTGTGTGGTCTAGGGCTTGTTTGTTGAGAGTTCTAGTTATCTGGAGTATGCGCTGTCTTTTGTCGTCGGTAGGGGAGATTTGGTTTTGGCGGTTTATGTTGTGATTTTTTTTTTGTGCCTGTTTGCGGAGGTATGATGCTCGCCGTATCAACAGTCCTCTCACCACTGGTTTGTGGGCTATCCAGACAGTTGTGGATGAGACATCCGGCGTCTCATTTTCCGCAAAATACTGTTTCAATTGGGTGGATAAATCGGCCACAAACTGTGGGTTATGGAGAAGGGAGTTATTAATTCTCCAGGGGCTACGGTGCTTGAAGTCATATAGATCTTTCATTTCCAGGAGTACTGGGGCATGGTCTGACCATGTCTTAATGTCGCAGGTCTTAATCTGGTTGAGGTGGGGGCCCGACAGGAGGAATCCATCTATTCTGGAATATGAGTTATGGACGTGTGAGAAATGTGTATATGCTTTTTCCGAGGGGTGTGTAATTCTCCATGTGTCATAGTAGTGGTAATTGTGTAAAAGGGTCTGAAGGGCTTTACTTTGGCACCTAAGGGTCCTATATCTACCACTAAATCTGTGAGTGGTCGTGTCCACATTTGGGTAAAAAATGTGATTAAAGTCTGCGCAGATCAGTGTTATTCCTTGTCTTATTGATGTTAAAGATTGACATATTTTGTGCAAAAAGTTTCTCTGATTTTGGTTCGGCGCGTATATGCTTGCAATTGTATACTCCATGTCATTAAGTGTTCCCACTATCACTACAAATCTGCCCAAGGGGTCTACGTGTTGTGATTTTAGGGAGAAGGATACATGTTTACTTATCAATATAGCGGTGCCTTTGGACTTCGTTGGGGAGGTAGAATTAAACTGATGCGGGTATTCCGTAGCTAATACCTTTGGGTGGTCATTTCTGCGGAAGTTAGTAAATGCCTTTTTGCCGGAATATTTAGTCCCCTTACATTATGTGTGTATATTTTCATGTAGAGTCTAGCATGAATGGTTGTGCTCAGTATTGTGAGTGTCTATTTGTCGCGGGGTGGCCCACTCCTCCCAGTGCCATCAAGCGGAGTCGGCCTACCCCTTTGGTCTGTGTGGTGTTTCCACAGGTACTTTGGCTTAAGTTAGGACTTATGTTTTCCCGTTTACCGTTGAAGGAACGTGACTTGTCAGTGCTGTATTTGTGGCCGTCCACCCGGTCCCTAGCATCGTCCTCAGCGTCATGGGCAACCGGCCACATGCCCTTACTGCGACAGCATAAAAACATAACCAAACAATAAAGAAAGTATATACAATATTAAACTTTTCCCAGCTTGCGGCTAGGCGCTTCATTCAAGCGCCTTGGGGGTAGAAGCTCTCTGCTCCTAAGCCTAGGACAGCACACGTTTTTCAAGGCCTTTTCAGCTATGGCAATTTTTTTTTTCCTTTTTTCTTCCTTACCCAGTGTAGCAATTGGGTTACCGTAAGTGATTACCGGGGAACATTACATTGCATCTCTCTGGGATCCCAATCCCTTCAAAGCCTGATTCCCCCCTTATATTTCTGGGCAATTCTAATTACCCCAGGGGCCTTATCCATCTCTAGTTTCCCCTGCCAACTATGTAGGATTGTAACTGTGTTCGGACAATGGAATCGCTATAACATTAACATTTTTGTTTGTTGTGATCTAAACAATAATACTGTGGTAATACTTGCGGCCCGTCTCAAAATGATTCATTACGTTTTCTCCGTCATCATGTCCATATAGTCTATGAATGCTTGGCTCTCTTCCAGTCTGGTACTAGCCGTTTCGGTTCTTTAGGCTTGGGGTTCTGGGGTACAGATGTCATGCCCCATTAGTTCATTAAGCTCCGGGGTGGAGATTATTAATGGTTTTGCCGGCTTTCTGCACCAGCAGCTTGACTGGATACCCCCAGCGATACACGATCCTCTGCTCCCTGAGCGCTGCAGTGATGTCATGAAATTCTCTTCTTTGCTTGAGTGTGAACGCTGAGATGTCTGCGAACAACATGATGTTCCGATATCGCTCAGGCAGGTCTTTGCGGAGTCTGCTGCTCTTCGATATGGCATCCTTAGTGTGGTAATAGTGCATACGCACTAGGATATCCCTGGGTGCATCCAATGGGAGGAATTTGGGCCTCGCCGTCCTGTGTATGCGATCAAAGAGGAGCATGTCTTGCGGCATGTCGGGCACCAGTGTCCTCAGATACTCTGTGACATGTGCTGTTAATTCATTAATGCCCACGGCCTCTGTTACTCCTCTCAACCGCAGATTGTTATGGCGACTTCTATCCTCCATGTCCGCCTGTTTTACCTCTTGTGCTGCGATGCGCACAGCTATTTGTGCCAGCTTATCCTCCATGTCATTATATGCCTCCTCAGCGCTGGCCATTTTTTCCTCTAGCCGTGAGGTTCTGGATCCTAGATCTCCCAGTTCTCTGCGCAGGTCGCCTATGGAGGTCTGCACGCTCTTCATAATCTTGGTGGACATCGCGTCCAGCATACTCTGCATTATTTCTTGGGTTAGAGGTCCCTGATTGGTGCTCTCGCAGATAAGTGCCTCATGTGCGTCGTCTGCGCCATCCTGGCTTCCTGCCGCCTGGGAGGGTTCTTTGAGCGCGCTCGGTTTCGGAGCGAAAAATTGTGCTTTATCCGCCTTCTCCGTCTGTCTTTTCGTTTTAGGGTAAGACATGATAGCAAGTTAGGTTGGTGGTTGGCAATTATTTGTGGGCAATTGCTCAGTTTAGGCCTTTTGGCACGGAGCCGCTGTTACATGTGACTTCTCCCGCTGAAGTCCAGGCCACGCCCCCAAATGGTAAGTTTTAAAAAATGCATTTCTCCTCCTCAATATTTTTAGGGTGATGAGGGTAGGTAGGGCTTTATTTTAGTTTTTATTTTGGGGGGGGTGACTAGGGCTTGGGGACCCTAGACACCTGGGGGTGGGGAGGGGTGTAGTTTTACGCCTATGGGTGGGGGCAGAGGGGTAGTGGACAATAGGTCCCCCTCCCACACTGTCATTTAGAGCCCCCACCCACTGCTTATGGTTGGGGTTAGAGGGACCCTATGTCCCCCGTTTAGTTGAATAGACCCATTAGCCCATTAGTTAATAAATTCTCCACCATGGAACACTTCTTTGGAAGGAGGGGTTTACAACTGGTTGTGTGTGTGAGGGCTGCAGATCTGAAACTGTTCACTGACACATTTGGTAGCATGGGCTTCGGTGCATATATTGGGGGACGGTGGTGTGCTGAGTCATGGCTGGAGGCGTGGGTGGAGAGGCCGTTTGTTCGCAACTTGGCTTTACTGGAGTTTTTTTCACTGCTGGTGGAGCTTTTGCTTTGGGGCGATATGCTGAGGGATAGGAAAGTGATCTTTTACATGGATAATACATCTGTGGTGCAAGTGGTCAACCATGTGTCCGCCTCGTCCGTTCCAGTGGTGCAGCTTTTGCGTAGATTTGTCATGCTGTGTATGTCTCCTGGGGTACTTGGCTGAGATTGGATCTGCTATGTTTATAAATGGGTTAATCCAGCCCTCAAATCCTCTAGTGGCTGTCTCACTGACAGCCGCTAGAGGCGCTTGCGTGATTCTCACTGTGAAAATCACAGTAAGAACACGCAAGCGTCCATAGGAAAGCACTGATAATGCTTTCCTATGAGACCGGCTGAATGCGCGCGCAGCTCTTGCCGCGGGTGCGCATTCAGCCGAACGGGGGGAGAGGAGGAGGATCGAAGGAGGAGAGCTCCCCATCCGGCGCTGGAGAAAGAGGTAAGTTTAACCCCTTTCCTCTCCCCAGAGCTCGGCGGGAGGGGGTCCCTGCGGGTGGGGGCACCCTCAGGGCACTATAGTGCCAGGAAAATGAGTATGTTTTCCTGGCACTATAGTGGTCCTTTAAACCTCTATGAACTGAAGCAACATTGCAAAGACGAATGAGCCAAAATTCCTTGTTAGTGACTGATAAAGTAATAGAGAATGCAATTACTTCAAGTTATTGCTGCTAATGGTGATACTACAAGCTACTGAATCAAAAGGTGTTCTTAGTTTTTCGCCCATTGGCTTTAGTTTTGTTAAATACATCATGACAATAAACACTGCAATATATCATGTGCTGTTGTTTACCTGAGGTCCTATTTACCTATGTAAAACCATAGAATTCAAAGAGGCCGTACTTTATATTTCCCATGACTGTAGCATACCTATAAAATTGTGATAAAACATCCATCCATCTTGCATGTTTTTTGTTTTTTCATTTGCTTTGTTATGAAATATCGATTAATTAATATTAATTAATAATATATATGCACTTGGCCATACAAATAATCACAGTGTGAAATACGTAATTACTATTATTATTTTTCTTTGTTTTCCGTTGTGTTTGATGTGTATATACCTTTAGTTAAAATCAGCTAACAAACAAAACATTTTGTTGCTTGCTGTATTGAGGGTGTTACATTAATTGCATGCAATTGTAAAACTCTTCCTTTCCCCATAGGTCTGTAGGGTCTCGTGAGGACAAGTTTGGCAGTGCAGACGGAAGCAGTATATCCTTTCTAGACCCTTTGGAGGATATATACAAACGTCAGAAGACAAGTAACAGTGAGGTAATCTGTTTCATTAAAGATCCACAGTTTCCCCTAGAGAACAAAGAAGTTCCTGAGAATGTGTTGGCCTTAAATGACAGATATGTATCTTACCACTCGTCTGATGTTTAAAGGAGAGCTATCATCAAATTTTAATAATGAAATCAATTTTTTATTGCACCATTAAAATTTCTGTCCTTTTCTTCAAACGCTGACCATCTTTGAACGAGTTTGTTGGGCAGGTAGCCAACTCATGAATTGACATAAAATCCTAATTAGCTTCTTTTCTATATACTGGTGACAGAGTATATTCTACTGTACATAATAATTTTTCTTTGTCGCAGTGATATGTTTAATGCCTGAGGCATAGGGAGGGAATTAAGTGACTTGTGTAAGTAATAAGGAGCTCATATTAGTAATTTCATATTCTCTTCTGTAAAATTATTACAGGAACGGTGACCTGGTTACATTGGATAAATTCTGTGAATTGTTTGGATGACTTACACTATATAAAATTAATTTACTATGAATTCGTCATTATTTTTAAATAGTAAACAAAGCCAGTCTACTGACCTACTGACCCAATGAACAAGAATTGGATAAAACTGATTATCTACATTATATAATTAATGGAATGTTCAAGAGCCGGCACTGGAATGGAGACTAGGCATAGACAACATTGACCAAGGTGGAAAAAGGGTTCCAATGTGTCAAATAATAGAAGCCAGGTCTTCTTTAAATATGTATTTTCCAAATATTTTTTTCCTTCCACTGAGTTTTACAATACTGCCTTCTACGTCTGATTAGGTCTCTTTTTTACATTAAACAACGACTTTGTCAGAATTATTTTGTGCCAATGTCTCCTTTTATTATATCAAGCTTTCATTTTATATTAAAACAAACATAATAACTCTCACACATTTCCCCTCTGATTTCTGTCATTTTAACTTCAAACTTGTTTATTAAACTTTTCATTTTTCTTCCCTTGTCAATCTTTCACTCATATTTTACTTCACTTTCTATGTTATCTGTGGTGAGTGAGGATCTGTTTTTATGTAAGTCTCAGTTTCTCTTTATTGTGTTCTCAGAGTCACCTTGCTGTGACTTTCCACGTTGAAATCATCCGGCATTCATTTTGAAAGGAAGCCATCACCTTCCTTGTGAAGTGTCCTATTCCATTAAGAGAATGCTTTTATAAGGGTAGATGTTTTGCTCATGATTTTGTCTCATATCGTAGTATTTTACTTTCTCAACATTTGTTTCAGGTTCTGAAACAGGATTTAAATACTCACCATAATATAGACTAGAATACCCATACACAAAGGAAAAATCTCCCTCTACAAGACGAAACGAAGATTGCTGACACGTGTTGGCCTTCTGAGTGAGATGCAGCCAAGGACAGTAAACGTTTTCACTTTTACTTTTAAAGTGATAGTGTTTATTTTTTTTTTTTTTTAATTCTTTATTTTATTGTGCATATGTAAGACAAGGTACATTTATGCCGGCAAGTGCCACAACAGCATTCTGCCAGATTTTACGCGTACATACATAGACTGTAATGTGGCTTGAATAGACAGTGCACTTTTTGTATATTGAAGACGGAACAAGCTTGAAAAACAGGTGTATAAAGCATGCTTTTAAATCAGGCGTATATACCAGACTTATGTATCAGGCTTATGCATCAGGCTAATAGATCAGGCTTATATATCAGGTTTATAAAACAGGCTTCTAAAACAGGCTTATAAAACAGGCATATAAAAATACTAATAAAAGAGAATTAAATATTATGGCTTGGTGCCCCCCGGAGGCTTCAAATAGGTCACTGGGTTATGTAGGGAGCAAGTGTAGAGGTGTAAGTCGGCAGGTGCCTAGTGGGGGCTGGGTATCAGCCAGAAAAGGGGCACTGTGACTTAGGCTGTACATGTGGAGCAGCCAGAGTCATGGGGAGTAAGTCCACAGTCACCCGATGCCAGCAGCTGGCAGGACAGAATGCATGAATGCACGATAGTGCAGAGACAGACCTCTTAGCCTCGCTGGAGACCTGTAAACGGAGTCAGGCTTCGTGACATGAGGGTATGAAACAGTCCCTCTGCTGGGTCGCCGTGGAGTCCTCCTTCTCGCTGCCCTGTTCTGGCGCGTCTTGCGTTGCCGCCATGTTGGGGCTTGATTTGTTGCAGGAGCCTTGTTTGTTTGCAGAGACAGACCTCTTAGCCTCGCTGGAGACCTGTAAACGGAGTCAGGCTTCGTGACATGAGGGTATGAGACAGTCCCTCTGCTGGGTCGTCGTGGTGTCCTCCTTCTCGCTGCCCTGTTCTGGTGCGTCTTGCGTTGCCGCCATGTTGGGGCTTGATTTGTTGCAGGAGCCTTGTTTGTCAGTCGCTTGTGTAACTTTTCGGCAGCTGGTTGGGTCTGGGCAGGGTGGCGCATCCGTTCCTCCAGTTTGTTCCAAAAATCTTGGAAGATCTTTTCCAGCCTAGCCGCATATCCCTGCTTGTTTTCCGTGTCGTCGGGGATCCACGTGGTGTCCGCCATCTTTGGTTGGTCGCTGTATTGAGCAGCAGCCTTCATGCTATCACCCCACTCTGCCCGTAGGTCAGGGAAGCCACCTGGGTTTGGACCGGGATATCCCCCACCGGTCCGAGGGGGGGGGGGGAGGCTGCTGGGCTCTTGAGAAGTTGTACGTGCCGACACGCGTCTCTGGTCCGGGGGATCGGCCGCCTCCCCCGTCCAGTGCGTCTCAGGCTGCATGCTTTAAATCTCGCAGTTATCGAGCTCCAGTCTCGCCTTGGAGCCTTTCCTCGGGTCACTGTAGGATCAGGAGTCAGGTAAGTCGCTTTTGGAGATCCACCGTGCCTTTAAAGGGTGTAATGGTTGTGATTCTACACGATATTGGAGAGGAGCTCCTGCAAAGCATGTCTTCCCTCCATGGTGGTCAGGCCCCGCCTAAAGTGATAGTGTTTATTTGTGGTTTTTCCCCTTGTTTTATTTTTACTTCCTCTTGTTTTAATTTTTTTAAATTCCCCTTTTCTACATGATCTTTGACCATCATTGAGCTCAAATATAGTGAAAGGAATGCAAATAATGTATTCCTGACACTATAGCTGTAATAACACTCTTATGGTCTCCAGCCAATGTAAAAGGGGATTTCTCCTTTATTCCAGTGCTGTCGTGGCTTGCTCTGCCCCAATTCCGCCTCCTTGGCTGAGATATCAGAATTGACAATCTCAGCCAATCCAGTGTTTTCCTATAGGAAGGCATTGAGAGGTTATTGCGCATGCGCGGCAAAACAGCGCACTGCATCAATCAGGAACGGTCAACTTCTCCATGCAGAGCTTGGAGATGTTGAACATCAGTGCTGCACATGAAAAGGCAATTTTTATATTAAAATGCCTGCAGTGATAGGCAGTAGCTTTGTGAAAAATGTATTATACAAACGTATAAAAATGCATCAATACACCCTTAGGTGTCGAGCTTAACACCTAAGGGTGTACTTGATGCATTTTTATACTTTTGTATAATTGTATTACTAATTTTGTCCCTGAGGAAGTCCACTTAAAGTGGAAGAAAAGCATTGGACAGCTATTTTAGATTGTTTGTATCATAATTGTTTGTACCAAATAAACTTTTCACAGAGCTGAATTTCAGGACTCTCTGAAATTTATTGTGGACCAGTCCTGCACCTGGAGGACCCTAAAGAAGGTGATAGCCCCCCAGCCTATACCAGGGGAGACACCCCAAGGCACATTTTCCTCAACACACCGTGAGTGCATTTAAAAAAAAAGTGCAGATACATTGTATCCAACTGTATTACACTATGTTTAATTATTTAACCTTTTTTATTTTAATAGTAATACATTTTTATTTGGCCTTTTTTGGGGCTGAAAAAAAAAACCTTTGTCACTTAGAGCCCACAATAGGTCCCCCTCCTTATCACTTAGGGCCACTAGCATGCGCTGATAGGTGGGAGCTGGGGGGGACGCTATGTCCCAACCCCGTTAATAATTTTAATAGATGCCACACCATGTTGTACATGTCCCTTTTTATTGGCTTCGGGAAGGGGGGACTTTTTTTTTTTACAAGAGTGAGCAGCCACTGCTAGTGTGTATGTTTGATAAATGTGATATCTGTGATTAATGATCTATTCAATGCATTTGGTGAATTTAATTTACAAGACTAGCACAGACGAGCACACACACTGACAGACACACACACACAATGTCAGACACATACTCAGTCACTGACAGACACACACACACACCCTCAATGACACACATACTCACTCACTGACAGACAGTCACACACAGACAGACAGAAACACTCACTGACAGTCAAACACACACTCACTGAGACACAGAATTTTATTGGGGTCCAGTGTGAGGCAGCTTCTCACTGCTCAAGCGCGTTGTCTAGTGTGCCAGGCCGGAATGACGCCATATTCCGGCTTCGGCATCACAGAGTGCGCGCGAGGGAGGAGTGAGAAGTTGTTAGAACAGCATCCGTGGCCGCCCACCATACAGCCACCTGCCTCCTGTCCCCCTCTCCTCCGGCATTTCTCGGCAGAGCAGGCACCTGCCATCAAGGTAAGCAAGTGCCTGCTCTGCCATTCCTAAAAAGCACCGCATCGGGTGCACCCTGTGGTGGTCAGACTTTTGGGTGCCTGGAGGATTGGCCCAGCGCTGGGGGCGAGGGGGCAGGCTCAAGAGCCGCTCACCCAGTGCTGCTGCCCAATACAGGGCAGCCCACCAGAAAACATCCCAGTGGGCGCCCCCAGCAGGCCGGCGCCCTAGGTGAATACCTAGTTCACCTAAAGGGTCCGCCGGCCTTGTGTGACCTTGTACTTCATGGTTTCACAGTCTCAGAGTGCTCATTAAAATATTTTTTATATGCTTGACATTTGTAGTTATATTTATTTTATAAGTTCATGTATTATATGTGACTGCAAAGTCTTTCTGGAGATGGATGTCAGGCCCATCCATGAGACACAAATTAAAATTTTGTGTTTAGACCAAGTGTAATTTTTAGCTCTAAGCCCATACAGCCCCTAACCCAGCACTGTGCACAGACAATTACTTCCATGTGCAGAGCATGAGGACGTCCAGCAGTTACCAGACCAAAGGTCCGTTAAGATCCAAGAAGCACCTCTAGTGGGTGTCTGGGAGACAGCCACTTGAGGCAGACTTAGTCCTGCAATGTAAACAGTCCAATATGGACACTGCACCCAGACCACTTCAATGAGCTGAAGTGTTCTGGAAGCCTATAGTATTATTTTAACCAAGGATGGCAGGATAGGAGGCCAGATTTGGGATGTTCCCATTAAACCTGGGACAACTGGAAGGAATGCTAACAGGAAATTGTTTAGAAAAATTCACAAAAAATGGCATTGCATTCATGGCTTTCACAAGGTAGCTTGAAGTTCATTAGTAACAAAAGGTTAGGTAATAAAAAATAAATACATAAAATACCAGTTACTATGTGCTCTTGATAAATGTAAATATGCTTTTACTATATCAGGATCTACTGTGTCATAATATAAGATATTTGAGCTTTTCGGTATTTCTTGTTTAATTATTCTTCATTTATTAGGCTCTTCCATTATTCCAGCATAGCATTTTAGGATTTAGTTTTGAGCTACTAATTTGCAAGCTGGTCTAGACTATTGTACCCAGTTAAGCAATAGACTTGAAGGGATTGAAATATGAATTCACAGCTTTGCTTTGTAGATGTAAAAATAGTAAGCTTTGGTCTCAATACAATATTTTCTAAGGTGGTCTTTGCTTTTAGATAACATATAAAAACCAAGCGATTGAGGGCAAAGCTTGCTCTCTAATTGATTTAAATGGCTAAAGGAGCTTTTTAAGAGCAGTAACAATCAATAGTGTTTGATGAGTCCATTAGACAGACAGAGGCAGCTAATACTGCTCACAGAGTCTCTGACTGAGGATTTTGTGCTAGGGATGAGACTTTAATCAAGTCCGCACTTAAGCTACCATTTTTTGAAGGCTGAACCGTGGACCTCATTCCTGTTACTACACAGCAGATAGAAAGACAACAGGCAGAATGCAACAATTCTGATGAATTTTTCTCTGGTTTATATATATATATATATATATATATATATATATATATATGTACATAGTAGTCCATGCACAAATATGGCAAACTGCTGCACTATTGGTCTTGTTGGCAAAAAGAGGTTAAGAGATCTTACTGCTGAGTTTATTTTCAGGGCGTTCCATGCTCAAACATGCTACTTAACACAATGTACAACAATTTATAAATGATGACAGGGGAGAGATGACAAATGGGATTGTGGGCCACAGCTTCACAACACCATTCCTGTCTTGATTAAAGGGACACTCCAAACACCGTAACCCATACATTGTGCTATGGTGTTTCTGTTTCCAGGAGGGCACTAGTACCCCATCCCCATTGTAAGTAGTTAAACTATTGCTGTAGTGTAGATGTAGAAGCAAAAAGATAGTAGATAGGAAGTAGGACAAAGGAGTGACTGGATATATATATAAAATATATATATACTTTATTCCAACAATGTTAAAAAGTGAAAATACTAACTTTTAAAAACCAGTCAGGGTAAAAAAGTCTGTGTTCTTCCTCACTTGACGCGTTTCGCCGAGGCTTTATCAAAAGTGAATGATTGCTGTACGGGGTCCTTGAGGTTATATACCTTCTGTGATCGTAAAACTCAATTCCGCTGTGTGTAACTCGTCATTTCCAGTTTCATCACAATGACGCGGGCGGAAGTACTCTGGGCGCCATTTTGGATATGGGCGATTGTCTGAAAATGCCCAAAGGAGGACTCATAGTAGTATATAAACCAAAGATGATATACTTATTGAACACACAAATATAAATAATCATATAATATATACAAGGGCATATAATCAAATCAAATGTGATATGTGAAGGAAAAAGGGGCGTTGAGAGTTTGACATAGACGGCCACCATTTTATAAATGGGCAAACGTCTGGAGCTGATTTTAGCATGGGTAAAAGATAATAATAAATATATTAAAAAAGAAAAAGGATTCTAAAAAATGATATCAGTTCCAAGCATTTGCTGAAAAGGTACCGTATATACTCGAGTATAAGCCGAGTTTTTCAGCACATTTTTTGTGCTGAAAAACCCCAACTCGGCTTATACTCGAGTCATAGTCTGTATTATGGCAATTTGCATTGCCATAATACAGACTGGGGGGAGAGGGGAGCTGGCAGAGCTGTACTTACCTTTCCTGCAGCTCCTGTCAGCTCTCTCCTCCTCCGCGCCGTCCGTTCAGCACCTCGGTCAGCTCCCAGTGTAAGTCTCGCGAGAGCCGCGCCTCTCGCGAGACTTACACTGGGAGCTGACAGAGGGAGCTGCACAGACCGCGCGGAGGAGGAGAGAGCTGACAGGAGCTGCAGGAAAGGTAAGTACAGCTCTGCCAGCCCCCCTCTCCCCCCCACTGAACTACCAATGACACTGGACCACCAGGGAAGGAGCCCCCCTCCCTGCCATGTATCAAGCAGGGAGGGGGGACCAAAAAATATAATTAAAAAAATAAATAAAAATAATAAGTAAATAATAATACAAAAAAAAATAATAATATAACAAAAATAAAAAAAAATAATAATTAATAATATATTAAATGCCCACCCCCACCAACACATACACACACTCACACTGCATCACACACACTCACACTTCATTTATATACACACACTGCACTCACACACACTGCACTCACACACACTGCACTCATACACACTGCACTCATACACACTGCACTCATACACACTGCACTCATACACACACTGCACTCACACACACTGCACTCACACACACTGCATTCATACACACTGCATTCATACACACTGCACTCACACACACTGCACTCACACACACTGCATTCATACACACACTGCCCTCACACACTCACACTTCATTCATATACACACACTGCACTCACACACTCACACTTCATTCATATACACACACTGCACTCACACACACTGCACTCACACACACTGCACTCACACACACTGCACTCACAGACACTGCATTCATTATATACACACACTGGAAATAAATATTCAATTAATATATACGCACACACACTGCACTCATACACGCACTGCACTCACACACTGCACTCATACACACATTGCACTCATACGCACTGCACTCATACGCACTGCACTCATACGCACACACTGCATTCATTATATACACACACTGTAAATAAATATTCAATTAATATAATTTTTTTAGGATCTAATTTTATTTAGAAATTTAACAGTAGCTGCTGCATTTCCCACCCTAGTCTTATACTCGAGTCAATAAGTTTTCCCAGTTTTTTGGGGTAAAATTAGGGGCCTCGGCTTATATTCGGGTCGGCTTATACTCGAGTATATACAGTACATAAAGTGCAATGAGTGTACATATAAATAAGCTAAGTGTCAATAGGGGACGCTTGGTTTAGGAGGAGTGGAAATGAAAAAAAGAAAAAAAAAGTTTGAAGTTATAAAAAATTAACCAAATCAAATTCTATATTGAGCCCATTTGGGTGGAGGGTATCCAAATGGTAAACCCATTCCATTTAGAATCTTCCTATATTTTTAATAGTATCACCCTCTCTCCAGTGTGGCTTGTATTTAGCAATACCCAAAAATGATAAAAGACTAGGATCTTTATTATGCTTTAAAAAATGTGCAGATACAGAATGGTTTTTATAACCCTTTTCAATATTACGGCAATGTTCACTAATTCTTATTTTTAGTGGTCTTACAGTTCTTCCAACATATTGTAGTCCACAAGGACATTCTAGTAAATAGACCACATTGTTGCTATTGCATGTAATAATTTAATTTATATTAAAACGTTTTTCTTATTATTTCTATTTGACTTAAAATCTGGGGTGCATTTGTCCATTTTATGAGTTTTTTTTACACGCTATACATACATTGCACCAGAAAAAACCTTTATGTATGGTTAAAAAAATAGTTTTATGTGTACTTTGATTTCTGGTAAAGTTTTTGGTAAGTTGTAATTTTAAATTAGGTGCACCTCTAAATATTATAGTAGGTTTATCTGGTAAAGCTTTATTCAATATTGGATCCTCTTTTAGTAGATGCCAATTTGTATTGATTATTTTTTTATGTGTTTGTTTTTATTATTATAATCAAATATAAGAGGAAGAGTAAATATATTAGTGTGGGAATCCTGAGGTGGTTTCTGAATCAATAGTGATTCTCTTTGTGTTTCATCAATTGATGTTATTGTTTTGTAAATTTTTCCAGCATTATGACCCTTTTGTACAAATTGTAGATTATGCTAGCTTTAGTGTACCTATAATCTTAATTTTATTAATGACAGGAGGCGAGTATTTGCTTAAGTCTCTCTTTACTAGAACTCCACAGTAGCACAGAAAAACAACCAATCAGAAAAAAGTTAGGTACTATAAAACTCCCCTCCCCATGCATCATTTCCTCTTTCAAGCTGCGACAAAACAGAACAAAAGGCAGAAAAACATCATGGGGAAGAAACGAAGTCCTAGATACAACGATGTCCACCTTCCGAGAAAAACTGTCAAACCAGATAACGTTGATGGACTGTAAGCTGAAACGAGAGAAAAACAGAATCGAACAGGTTGATTAGCCAATGAAATGTACTCTGAATAAACATGCAGGTACCCAATGTAGCAACCAAAATTAACCTTAATATGTAGATATACCAACCCCACTATGAAAACAGACATAAGAAACAAGCGACAGGTAGCAGAGACAACAAACAGAGTTGCATACGTACCTGATAATCTGAACTAAAACATAAAACAAGGGAGGGACCAGAATGGGTGGGAAATACTCGCCTCCTGTCATTAATAAAATTAAGATTATAGGTACACTAAAGCTAGCATAATCTACAATTTTATAACATGACAGGAGGCTTCGTATTTGCTGTTTCAACGCTCAGTTCACCAATCCAACGCTGTTTGTGTCGCTGGTATCTATTCCAGGAAATTTCAGAATAAACCTAATCGGACATTCCAAGAACGATAAACGACAGCAGACGGATCAAAGAGATGCCAGTCGACGAAGCATCTCCAATACAGATAAAAGCACCATCCGCTGGTAAATCCATTGTACGCGGTCTAGCGACCTGTTTCCTAGCAGTCGGTCCATGAGCTGCCAAGCTGACTTATTAGCCCTATTCCAGTAGTTGTAAATTATTGAAGGTCAAGCTCGGACTCACGACTCGTAAGGCGGCTCCTCCGATTGTGCCAGGGTCCTTCGGCGATGCGGCCTTGCAGGTAGATCTCCAATCTCGAGGAATGCGCCCTAGTCCCCCACCAAAATCGCAACAGAAAAAACTGAGGAAGATCTTCCATTTCATCCTGTCCTACCCGGTGGGATGTCTCATCCGAGGATAAAATCATAATGCAGGCAAGAGTGTGGCCAATCCAGCCCTACTCTAAGTGATACCAATATTCCAAATGGACTGTGTAAACCTCGGACGCAGTAGAGAAAAGACTCCAAAGGACGTCCATTCAGGGTTCTGAATTGAACTTGTGTGGAGGAAAACGGTGGACGACTACTCTGGGAATAGTGAATCCCAGAAAAACTTCAAAGGAATGGGAAAAGCAAACTGGAACGCAGATTTCCATCCAGAAACGCCCTCATCCAAGAGTGAAAGATGTCTGTGTAGGAGTCGGGGCACACCAGGAACCTCCATGAAGTCTCGTAGGACTCCTTGACGGTAGTAGAAAAGTAGGTTAGCGCGAATCCAACAAACTGGCTCTCGTGAGGGGTAAATAGAGCATAGACGGAGGGTCCTCCTCCGAGGAAACGGGGCAGTCCAGCCGTCTTATCCCAAGGTCATAAAGACCGGGGGACTCAAGACAACCGGGGTTTCCGGTCTTACCTTGTGATCCATACGTACTGATTTACCTTCAGACCGGGAAATAGGCCTCCCATAATCTTGTTACCCGAGCAAGGCAGTGCCCGTTTGCTCCATGAAGGTCTCCACCTCTCCTGACATCTTGACATGGGAGAAAAAATATGCAAGAACAGAAAGCCATCTCTGTATTACATGGTGTAGCATATGCCAAAAAATCTGCACACACCTAGTACCGGAGGGCCATCCGTTAGCTGTACCACCTCCAGGAATGTGTGCAAATAAGTGGGAGACTCCCCACATTATACCTCTGAGTATTTCTTGCGCGTTTTACAGTGGTCCGGATCCAGGGATCTAGTCTAAACATGTAATTCTTGCATGACCAAGCAGGCCTCTAGAACGAAGTCAGTAGCGTGGATGTCAGCTCTAATAGAATGCAGGAGGGACGCCCCTCTATGTAGTCATTGATGTCTAGCACAGGTACAAGCCTGTGTGATGAACAAATGGCCGGTACTACCGTGATCGCATACCGTGAGAGCGTCCGGCTGCTAGCCTGAGCGGGCCGCACCCGTCAGTAACCAACAGCAGAGTCTACATCCGTGACCGGTTCTCCACATGCGAGTGGGTCCTCCCAACCTGTCCTCTGAATCCAGCCCAGTATATGGTTGAGAACGAGCGAGGGGTTGCGCCCTCTAATAACAAATCAGTATCCGGTTCTGTATGAGAGGGATCGCCCTCTGGTCCTGAAAGTAAATATCCTCGGATCGAGGTGACGGAGGGCCGCACCCTCCCGTGGTGCCAATTAGAGTCCCTAGAGATTCAGGGTGACCAAACTTTAGGGCGCACCAATTATTAATGTCAGCTTAAGGCTGAGGGCAATCTTCGTTAACAATTATGGAAAACTATCAACCGACTATCCGGATCCCGTGCAGTTGAAAGCTGGAGACGTTCTCCGCTATCCACGAGTGCCCGGGAGGTCGGAGGAGGTCAAGTCAGGCCTCACGATGACCCGAGCGAAAAGGAAAAGAAGTCCTGAAAAAAACAAAAAAAGCAACAACTAACGTAGATAAGGGAAAATACACCAATTCTATCTCGGATAGAAAGCAAACAGCAGGCCGGAAGGTAAGAAAAGGAAGCCCCACCGGACAGGGCCAGGAGCTAACCTAACGCAGGAAAAAAACTACTGAACCTTTAAGGATTCCGGAAGGCAGATACAGAGTAGCTGGTAAAGACAAGGAAAAAACAATTTTCTCCTGTAGGAGTCTGGGTACCGGTCCTTGCTTGTGCGAAATTCTCCTTGGAGATGTGCCTTCGCCGGTTTGGAGTAAACTGTGGATGTGTCCGGGTCCACATAAGAAACATTGCCCTTCAGGCATGAGGTTTAGGGCCTTCACCCTTCCCACCATATTCAGATGGCCGGATACTGGTGTCCTCTAGAACACTACGGCAAAGGTGTTTGCCTGGACACCTGCCTATCTCCATATCACTGGTGGGCAGTGACGTACACTCTCAGCAAACAGTGACGTACACATTCTCAGTAAACAGCGACGTACACTCTCAGTAAACAGTGACGTACACTCTCAGTAAACAGTGACGTACATTCAGCAGACAGTGACATACACTCTCAGCAGTCAGTGACATACACTCTCAGCAGACAGTGACATACACTGATAGAAAAAAGTGACATACACTGACAGAAAAAAGTGACATATACTGACAGTAAACAGTGGCATACACTGACAGTAAACAGTGAAATACACACAGAAAACAGTGATATATACTGACAGAAAACAGTGACATACACTGACAGAAAAACAGTGACATACACACACACAGTAAAACACCTAGCAACAAAATAAACAACTGTCATAGAACACATAAGCCTCATATGAAAAGAAAACTGATACAAAAAACCATAAGGCTCACAGCCAGATATACACTGTATGTAAAGTATAGTCATGAGTAGAAAAAACAGGTAGACCTGCTGAGATCCGCCGGGGGATCCCAGCAGGCAGCAAAACGCCAAGATCCGACCGTGGAGGGAGGAGGGGCCGCGAGCAGGCGCCCCTTCTCTAGCCGTTCGGATCCACGTGGCTGAGAGAAACCCGGCCGCGGCAAGGCGGCCACATGTGTGAGCGGACCCGGTCGCGGGGTACTCGCGTCTGACCGCGAGAAAACCCCGGGCGCTGGCTGGCTCACACCAGAGTTCGGGGAGTCAGAGGAGGCAGCCAAGCGGCTAGTCTCCTGACATCCCGAGCGGAGCGCCCGCAGCCCCAGAAGGGGGGGGGAAACTAATAAAATTGCGCCAGGGAGAGGGTGGAGGGAGGGGGGTAAGCAAACCGCAGGGGGACCCCCCCAAAAAAACACCACATCTCCGGGAAAAAACATCCCCAAAGACACAGGGGAAATGAGCAAAAAAGGGGTGAAATCCTGAAGCAAAATCAATAAATAAAACAACGAAAAATACTATGAATAATCTGCAAAGAAACATATAAAAGGAGAAAGGCTATAACTAAAAACATAGCAAAAAATATATACAAGCAATATATATAATCAATAAAATATTGACATCAAAATAATAAAAATGACAAAATACAAAAACACATAATATAGATATAATGATAATCTAAAGAAAGCATAATAAAACCCAAAAGCCACCCACTATAAGCAGGAGGCAGTGGTACTCTGACCTGTACTGATGCGGAGCAGCAAAGAAAGAGGAAAATGATGCATGGGGAGGGGAGTTTTATAGTACCTAACTTTTTTCTGATTGGTTGTTTTTCTGTGCTGCTGTGGAGTTCTAGTAAAGAGAGACTTAAGCAAATACGAAGCCTCCTGTCATGTTATAAAATCTTTGTTTCATATCTATGGCCTGTGTTCGGAACACCGATGGTTCTGAACAATTTCTTTTAAGTCTGAGTATTTGGCTTTTGGGTATTCCATATAGCCATGTTGGATTGTGGCCACTATAGTAACTAATAAAGGTATTTGCATGTACTTCTTTAAAATGAGTTTGCGGTCGCCGCGGCGGGCAAACATATGCGATGTTCGGTCCGCCCCCTATTCGTCATGGAGGTGGGAGAGTCTGGGAGGGAGGGTCTGCTGCTGATTAGCTGGAATGTGTCTGCTGACTGTGAGGTACAGGGTCAAAGTTTACTCAATGATGACGAATAGGGGGCGGACCGAACATAGCATATGTTCGCCCGCCGCGGCGACCGCAAACAAGCTATGTTCGCCGGCGAACAGTTCCTGGCGAACTGTTCGGGACATCTCTAATCATGAACCTTCCAGGTTTGATGGGCAGCAACAATTGCTTCTCTAAGATCATTATTGATGTCTTTCCTACTTGGTATTGTGTTAAAACAAAACCGAATGCTCCAGACTAGCAAAACTGAAAAAACTTTGGTTTTTATAGAGGTGGCCACACTTGCTGATGATTAATTAATCAAGGGCATTTTATTAGCATCACTTGTTTTCTCTTCTGAGCATCTTAATTCCTATGGAAGCAGTAAGGGTGTACTTAGTTTTTGCACACATTGCTTCTCCGTTTTGGCTTTATTTTAGTTAAATAAATAATGACGGTGTAATATGTCAGGTGTTTTTGTTCATCCGAGGTTGTATTTACCTAATTTTAAGACCTACTAAGGAACAGGTGATTGCTATTATGTTCTGATTTTTTAACCATTGAATTCTATAATGGTGTACTTTATTTTTCCCTTGACTGTATATCAAAACATATACAGTAGTATGCATATAAGGTGTATATCTATCTATCAAAAATAAAAATATATATTAATAGAAGAAAAACTACCACAACAAGAGGACATAGTCTAAAATTAGAGGGGCAAACATTTAAAAATAATATCAGGAAGTATTACTTTACTGAGAGCGTAGTGGATGCATGGGATAGCCTTCCAGCTGAAGTGGTATAGGTTAACTGTGAGGGAGTTTAAGCATGCATGGGATAGAAATAAGGCTATCCTAGCTATAAGATAAGGCCAGGGACTAATGAGAGTATTTAGACAATTGGGCAGACTAGATGGGTGGAATGGTTCTTATCTGCCGTCACATTCTATGTTTCTATCACTATAAGTAGGTATTAACAACAGTTAAAGGGACTCTCCAGTGCCAGGAAAACAAACCGTTTTCCTGGCACTGCAGGTCCCCTCTCCCTCCCACCCCCCATCCCAAGTTGCTGAAGGGGTTAAAACCCCTTCAGTGACTTACCTGTTTCCAGCACCAATGTCCCTTGGTGAAGGTTCAGGGTCCACCCACGATCCTCCCCCGCCAACGTCATCCGGCGGGGGAGACCTATTGCGCATGCGCGGCCGGCGGCGGGGGAATGCTTTCAATGCTTTCCTATGGGGATTTCAGCGACACTGGAGGTCCTCACATAGCGTGAGGACGTCCAGCGATGCTATAGCACAGGGAATGTGTGCAATAAACATGGAAAGGCCCTCTAGTGGCTGTCTAGTAGACACCCACTAGTGGAGGAGCTAACCCTGCAAGGTAAATATTGCAGTTTATGAAAACTACTATATTTACAGTTGCAGGGTTAAGGGTAGTGGAAGTTGGCACCCAGACCACTCCAATGGGAAGAAGTGGTCCGGGTGCCTGGAGTGTCCCTTAATTAATAGCATTGTTGATTAGAACTAATTTACAAACGATATGCTTTTTTCACATTATCATTCCATACATTCGAGTGGAACTTAAGTTGATCTAACAAAGAAGAAAGCTGTATGAGAGCCATCTCACACCTTTTATTTCTTTAATTGAGGGAATAGTGGGCGATTTCCAATAGCAAGGAATAGAAGAGGTGGCGGCAATTAGGATGGGTATTTAATGATCCTATCAATTTTAGCAGAACTTTCTGAAAATAGTTTGAACCAACCTAGCTCAGATGAAAATGTAGTAATGGATGGATCCATGTTTTTAATTAATGTACAGTATCTCGCAAAAGTGAGTACACCCCTCACATTATTGTAAATATTTTATTATATCTTTTCATGTGACAACACTGAAGAAATGACCCTATGTTACAATGTAAAGTAGTAAGTGTACAGCCTGTATAACAGTGTAAATTTGCTGTCCTGTCCTAATAATTCAACACATAGCCATTAATGCCTAAACCGTTGGCAACAAAAGAAAGTACACCCCTAAGTGGAAATGTCCAAAGAGAAATTAAACCAATCTTCTAATTCTTATTGTATTTCCAAGTCATATAACATTATACAATGAAATGTCTGTGTGTTCTTACAGAACGTGAGTCATCTTTTTCATAAATACAAATTAATGATAATCAGGGTAATTTTCTCACCTTCTATTCAATCCTCTAATTAAAAAAAAAAAAAAGAAAAAAGAAACCTGAAACTGTCTATCAAAGCTGTCATCTGAAACGAGTCACAATAAATTTACAAAATGAAGTATTCCCAAAGATATTTACAAAATGCACATTTCTGAGAATCAATTATATAATAATGTGTGGGGATTAAATTGGTATTATGGCTTATACTGGTACTTTATAAATAATATAATGCTAATCATTAGAACTGAAGATTTGTTTTAGACTGAACTTCGATGCATTTTCAATTTGGCCGATCAGGTGATCTGCAGAAATTCCGATTTTCAAGCACAACATTGGGGCACCTCACTCACAAAAACTTGAACATGTTTTGGTTTGATTCTTGATTTAGGATGCAGTCCCTGAAACAAGAATAAAAAGGGTGATGAAAAGGAGGGGGTGGAGCTAAGCATCTGAACTGAATGGAAGCCGATTTTCAGAGCTCCTGACACTTTGTGACTAACCCACTCTAATCTGAAGTCCCACAGAGCCATCATTGTGAGAAAATACTCACCTCGCTACCCCTCAAGTGTAAGATACCCACTGATGCCTTTTTTGTTTCTGCAATCGGGCAAAAAAAGCCGATGGAGATCTGGGGTCTACCATGAGTTCCGCACCACACGGTCCACATCGGAACTACTAGTATGGACTGCTGACAACCAGGCTCACCCCAGACCCTGAACAGACTCTCTCATCGGGAAGCCGGCACCATGGGCAGAAGAACCCAAAGTACCCGGTCAGGTGCATACAGTGCCCAGCAGCCTCCAAAATGGCGGCCTTGTCATAGTCCGCATGGCTCAAAGGCTATAACAGAGGACCTGGCAGAACTTCACACAACCTGGCCTCCTACAGCCAAGCTGGTGGGCCAGGAAAAGCTGACCCCGGCCACCAAGCAGGGCATTGCTGTTCTGTTGCAGGATGTCATGCCTTAACTATGGTATCCTCTTACTTCCTGGTTCCACGGAGCTTAGCCACACCCCTTTATGACACGGTCTCCTTATTTAATCCGACCGCACCAGCTGAGCGACGCTGGATTATTGAACTACGTTCCGTACTCACGAACCGGCTACAACATCGTTGTGAAAGCCCTCTGTTACCGGACCGGACTGGAAGACTTCAAGTTCCCTTCACCTCTCCTCATCCACGACTAAAGCTGAACTCTCTCCCTCCAGGATAACCGCCTCTGAGGAGATCTCGGGAACCAGTGTTCTATGTGCCGGAAGCTAAGTAAAACCTCTGTGATAAGCGTTGCATCTCAAAGCTGTTATTTCCTGTCTCCAAAGTATTTCGATAAAACAAACCCGTTACAGCTAACTTCAACTCATACTTTATCTCAGTTAGCTGCATCTGTCTTGCTTCAGTTAAAGTCTATGGAACAGCTATTGTAACTTCTTATCACCTAATTCATTAATACTACTAAGAGACTCTTTCTGATTCAGTGTCTGCTAATTACTACCGTTTACTACTTAAAGCTACAGTGCCTATAATTGTGGACTTCAGTTATCGTTTACTACTTAAAGCTACAGTGCCTATAATTGTGGACTTCAGTTATCGTTTACTACTTAAAGCTACAGTGCCTGTAATTGTGGACTTCAGTTATCGTTTACTACTTAAAGCTACAGTGCCTGTAATTGTGGACTTCAGTTATCGTTTACTACTTAAAGCTACAGTGCCTGTAATTGTGAAACTTCAGTTATCGTTTACTAATTAAAGCTACAGTACCTGTAAATTGGACTTAAAGTCAATACCTTTTACTTTTTATAATAAATACCCAAACTATATGAAATCTGCAGTTGTGTTCCTTCATAACAAATGTTTAAACGTGACAGAATAATCCAGCCTTTGTAATGGATCCAGCAGATTTCGATTCCACGATAACTACGCTGAATCAAAGAGTTGATACACTAGCCCAAGGTGTGCAAGAATTACAAGTTACTAATGAAAGAATTCTCACTCATGACAGAGACTTAAAAACTCATACACCTCAAACCATTCTGCACTCAGCTAGCGATCCTGCTGTATGTAACCCTGAAAAATTCTATGGTGATCGTTCCAAATATAAGGAGTTTTTTTATTCCTGCAAATTATTGTTTGCTTTAAAACCTAGATCTTATCCAACAGAAAGATCTAAGGTTTTCTTAGTTATTTCCTTTCTAAGAGGTGAACCTATGAACTGGGCCCATACCTTCTTGGATAATGATGACCCCCATCTTAGGCTCACTGGATGACTTTTTTGAAGCCATGTCTCTTCTCTATGAAGATCCTAACAAACAAGCTACAGCTGATTTAACAATCAGAACACTACAGCAAAGACATAAACCCGTTGAAGATTACATTGCTGAGTTTAAAAGATGGGCTATAGAAACGCAATGGAATGACATCACATTGCGCAACCAGTTTCGAATTGGTTTATCTGAAGCTGTAAAAGATGAACTATCTAGAACAGAACTCCCTACTAATTTGAACGCTCTAATTCGCCTATCAATCAGCATTGACAGAAGATTAAGAGAAAGAAAGGCCGAAAAAGCCCTTTTACATTCTAAAGACCACAAACATTTTACTCCCTCAAAAGCTCCAGAAAAGACTTCCTTACCAAGTGAACCAATGGAAATAGGGGTAATAAGAAGTCCTCTCACTCCTGAAGAAAAGAACCGAAGACGTCAATTAAACCTATGCATGTATTGTGCCTCTCAAGATCATTTGGTTTCTGATTGTCCCTTATTAAAACGGACAAAGGCCGGTAGGCAAGCCTATACCTCTGCGATCTTCAGTGCACTCCCTTCTACACCAACCACTCCGTTCACTCCTATATCTCTTATACTACAGTGGGACAAGGTGAGAATTGTGACTGAAGCTATCATCGATTCTGGTGCACATGGAGTATTCATCGATTCAACCTTTGTAACAAAGAATAAAATTCCTTGTGTTCGAAAAACCATTTCTGTTCCTATTAAAGTGATTGACGGCTCCCTTATATCCTCGGGACCGATACTTCATGAAACCATCCCTCTAAAGGTAACCACCAATCATATTCATACTGAATTTCTAGTATTTGATGTTATTCCATCACCTCTCTTTCCCGTTATAATAGGGATCAATTGGTTAAGGAACCACAACCCTCAAATTTCATGGTCTCCTTTCTCTATCACCTTTAACTCACATTATTGTAAAGAAACATGTTTACAGCAAATTCCTATTCTTCAGATCTCCAAAGAACCAACTATACCTTCTTGTTATTCAGACTTTTCAAACGTATTCAGTAAAAAAGAAGCTGAAACGCTCCCACATCATCGTTCCTACGATTGTCCTATAGACCTCATACCTGGTGCCCCTATGGATAATTCAAAAGTCGATTGTATCATCAACTGGCCTGTTCCCTCTACAGTAAAAGAATTACAGCGATTTCTAGGGTTCGCCAACTTCTACAGAAAATTTATTAAAAACTACTCTGAGATAGTTCACCCTCTTATAAAATCGGTGATCTTGTCTGGCTTTCCTCAAAGAACATCTCTACAAACCGTCCATCAAAGAAGTTAAGTTCCCTTTTTCTTGGTCCTTTTCCAATACTATCGGTTATCAACCGTAATGTTGTTAAATTGAAACTTCCACCTACTTTAAAGCTACATCCTGTTTTTCATGTGTCCTTACTGAAGCCTCATCATCCTGACCCTTTCCAAAGAAATGTCACTACTTCTCCTGATCCCATATTGGTCCAGGGCGAAGAAGAATACAAAATTCAAAGTATACTGGATTCAAGGATCCATCGTGGCTCTTTGCAATACCTCATCAGATGGAAAGGATATGGAATTGATGAAGATACATGGGAAAACTCCTCTGTCGTTCATGCTGACATATTGATTTCCAAATATCACAAGCGTTACCCTTCTAAACCAAGTCAATAGCACCCAGAGGTTGCTCATTAAGGAGGGGGTACTGTCATGCCTTAACTATGGTATCCTCTTACTTCCTGGTTCCACGGAGCTTAGCCACACCCCTTTATGACACGGTCTCCTTATTTAATCCGACCGCACCAGCTGAGCGACGCTGGATTATTGAACTACGTTCCGTACTCACGAACCGGCTACAACATCGTTGTGAAAGCCCTCTGTTACCGGACCGGACTGGAAGACTTCAAGTTCCCTTCACCTCTCCTCATCCACGACTAAAGCTGAACTCTCTCCCTCCAGGATAACCGCATCTGAGGAGATCTCGGGAACCAGTGTTCTATGTGCCGGAAGCTAAGTAAAACCTCTGTGATAAGCGTTGCATCTCAAAGCTGTTATTTCCTGTCTCCAAAGTATTTCGATAAAACAAACCCGTTACAGCTAACTTCAACTCATACTTTATCTCAGTTAGCTGCATCTGTCTTGCTTCAGTTAAAGTCTATGGAACAGCTATTGTAACTTCTTATCACCTAATTCATTAATACTACTAAGAGACTCTTTCTGATTCAGTGTCTGCTAATTACTACCGTTTACTACTTAAAGCTACAGTGCCTATAATTGTGGACTTCAGTTATCGTTTACTACTTAAAGCTACAGTGCCTATAATTGTGGACTTCAGTTATCGTTTACTACTTAAAGCTACAGTGCCTGTAATTGTGGACTTCAGTTATCGTTTACTACTTAAAGCTACAGTGCCTGTAATTGTGGACTTCAGTTATCGTTTACTACTTAAAGCTACAGTGCCTGTAATTGTGAAACTTCAGTTATCGTTTACTAATTAAAGCTACAGTACCTGTAAATTGGACTTAAAGTCAATACCTTTTACTTTTTATAATAAATACCCAAACTATATGAAATCTGCAGTTGTGTTCCTTCATAACAAATGTTTAAATGTGACACAGGAGATGCGGCAGATGCATGCTGCAGACCTAGACCTACTGTGGACCAAAATGCAGGCAGTGACCACTTGTACACAGGCATCGGAGGAGGACATCCTGGACCTGAGACAGGAGGTAACAGGTTTAAAAGAAACGGTCCAAACACTATTGACATCCCACTCTACCTTGACAACTAGGATTGATCTGGCTGAAGATCGTAACAGACGCATCTTAAACTTTGGGGCATCCCGACTTGTTTAGCACGACAGAAGTGCCCCACTACCTTAGCCACCTTACTAACACGCTTCTTCCGCACACTAAGGCAAAAAAGATTACATTCAACTGATTCTTTTGAATCAAGAAGCCTACGCAGGCACCAACCACAGCTTCTCAAGATGTTATTATCTGATGCCAATCCCTGACAGACAAAAACCGTATGCTGGCCATAGTTCAAGAAAAAACTCCATTTACATTTGAGTCATCCCAACTCTCCTTCTATCAAGACACGCAACACCTTATTATGGCGCTGGTCACTGTGCCCAGTGACACACCAATTACGTGAAGATGGCATCGTCTACAGGTAGACACTCCCCAGAGCCCTAACTGTAAACAAAGGGGGCACCACACTGAGACTGTCCTCACTAGACGAAGCAGAGCCTTTCCTCCAAGCACTGGGGATCCCCCGTAACCCAGGCAACCAGTAACCTCCTCGACCTCACTTATCTGAGCTCAGAAAGAATAAGGCCCTTCATCCCCAGAGGTGGGGCACCGATTTGAACTACCTATTCGACACAAGCATTCTGTTATATTTTATCGTTTATTATTGTTTTCTATTTAGTTTTTCCATTGTTCAACACACAACACCACCTCCTGCTCACAAACCTAGTCAAGTTTGGGGTCATGATCTTATGGTACTCAAGCATAAACAGGTCCCTGATACCTCTAATATGATTCACAACCAGTGTATTGCCCTAAATGCAAATATATATATATATATATATATATATATATATATTATCTTATGCACCCACCCGACTGAGCTGACACTCTTAACAAACACCTACACACTTCTCGTTTACTTATAGCGAGATTACTCCCCCATGCAGGTGTACTCAAGACCACCTTGGAATAGTTAGAGCCACCTTATGTTTAAAGTGCTCTTATAGAACAGTATCGGCCATTTAACAAGGAGGGTATAGTCGGGTGACCTGTCCTCTATTCTTGGCACAAAATGTTTTCTCAATATACACTGTCCCTCATGGGTGGAGGCTATGTTACAATTACCCTAGAAAATCATACTAAGGCAGTTTGGGACCCTCACACCATGACTCCATGTTATATACTATACACCAGGGGTTCCCAGCCCAGTCCTCAAGTACCCCCTATTAGTCCATGATTTAGGGATTACCCTGTTATATGTGGATTGTTAGTGGTGTTGAGTTTGTGGGGATTGTGTATATGTTTGTATGTGGGCTGTTTGTATTTTTTGTATGAGGGGAGGGTTATTCTGCATTCTGTGTATATCTAGCAGTGTGGGTGGCTTTCTTGGGTTCCAGTGGGGACCAGGCTGGCCAGGTACAGCTCAAGGACAGGAGCTGCAATGCATAAATTGAGGATTGTTCTTTACCACCTTTTCAAATTAGCAGATATCTGAAATTTCATTGGGACACCTGATAGGCCAGACCCTCTGGCAGCCTTGAGTGCCATGAAAAGACACCTTGAGTGCTGTGCATGGCACACGTGCCATAAGTTGCCTACCCCTGTTCTAGACAATTTGATTTTAGCTACTAAGGGAGACAGACAAGCGTGATCGTGTTTGTTTACAACTTACTGCACCTGTTTTGGATTGGGAGATAGTTTGAAAGGTGAGAGTAGGTTTAGCAATCTGGTGTGTCTAGCTAGCAACTACTCCCAGGAGCAATAGGAAGAACTTTTAGTTGGAGTTTTAGAGATTGGCAGGAATTTTGCCATTGATTATAGTGAGACTAGGTTAACAAGATATGGTTGTTAAACCTTTATTTTTTATCATTAACTGCCTGGAGAAAGAAAATCCTTGTTTATTTTTTTTTTCTCATAAGATATTCCCAGACAAAATTGAGAGCAAGTAGGTGAAGGGGTCCGGTTTCCAATTCATCATCATCATCTTTAGTGAGGACAGAGTACCGATGTGGTGTTCCCAATGTCTGGTGGTATAGCAGTGATGAATTTGGTGATGATAATTTGTTTTCCTCACACCACTGTTTTAGAGATCCCCCCCCATACATCTACCCCCAGCCACCCCTCATACGTCTACCCTCCCCCTCCCATACCTTGCCCCCCCACACCTACAGACAAACACATAGACACACACACACACATATACAGAGACACACACATACATACAAACACACACATGCATACAAACACACACACATACATATACATACACACATACATACAAACACACATACAATCACACACACACACATATATACAGACACATACGTAACACATGACAGCGGCACCACGGTTGCAGGGGAGTGACCTGCCCGGTCACAGCTGCGACCCCTGTGTCCCCTGTGACCGCAGTAGTTCCACCACTGCATTGCAGGGTTAAGACAGTCACTAGAGGCACTTCCTGCTGCCTCACAGGAGTTTAACTGATCCAGTGTCTTGAAAATACCCATAAGGAAACATTAACTCAATGCTTTCCAAAGGGGGAAGGTCTAATGTGCACGCAGTGATTACAGCCCATGCGCATTAGGTTCCATCATCGATGTGATGTCATGGCAGGAGGAGTCTGAATGAGCGCCGAGAGACCTTGGTGTTGGAATCAGGTAAGTGAAAGATTAACCCTTTAATCACTTGTTGGGGGCCGCAAAGGCAGAGGGACACTATAATGTTAGGAATACAGTTTTATAGTGTTCCTTTAAATTAATCCCCACTATTTCCAACTTCATAGTCCTTCCTTATTTTTGTACAGCACCAATATGTACCCACAATCTCTCCTACATTAAATAAAAAGAAAGAACTGATAATTCAAGATAGTTGCCCTCTAGTCATGTTGTACATCACTCAATTTCCATCAAATCCAATAAATTCAAATTGTACAGCATCAAATTTTCTCCAAATCCAATCAATTCAAATTATATACCACAACATTTCCTCCAAATCCAAAATAAATAATTTTGCACAATGAATACTCTTGTACAGTATCTAAAAGGGAGATAGGGGGCTCAGGAGCAAAGACATATCTTTGCTGATGTTGCAAATTAGGGCAGAATACAATAAATATCTGGGGTATCTCTGGACTCATGAAGAGTCATCCTTAAGCACTCAGGAAAGAAAAAACCTCCTGTGGATGAAACCTCTGAGGAACACTGGCTTGAAGGGTTGCCTTTCCCTCTGGGCTTAAGTGTGATATTAAGAAAGTTTATTAGACGATTTCTGTTTCTTATAAGCTATTTAAATTGATAAATTGACAAACAGATGGAAATCATGCAGGAAGCTAAACAGGCAGAGAGATGAACAAACAGATACAATAGAAGCTTTGTCCTTTTTTGTTTCCCTCCCCCCTGCAATCTTACAAAGTCAGGGTGTGCAAGCGTTAAAATTATATTCATCCCCTTCAAGAAACTCCAATATTTCATAGAGAAGAAATAAGTATCTGCACAAAATAAAATGATCAAATTAGGGTAGTCAAGATCCAAGTCTTCAGAAAAAGCCAATTCAGACATACAGTATATCTTAATGTCTTTGAAATCAGAAAACACCTATGGATACAGGCTGACATGCTGTCAGAGCCTCTCGGAGAAAATAGAATGTTCAAGCAGTTATAGTCGCATTAACATTTATGACATCATAGCATGTTACCTATTATAAATTTGGATCACTGCACCTGAGGTGGAGGTTAGATTATCATTATATATGTAAACATGTGACTGTGATGTGAATGTCTTTACAATTAATATATATTTAATGTCAAGGAAAATTTAACTTTGCAAATTCCATTGCTTTTTTTAAATGTTTGAATTACTGTATCCACGTTTATACCTTTATTTCCAACCCACTTTGGCTTTCTACTGTTATGGACATAAATTAGAATTAGTAAAAGGCCTATTTACTCATACACACTCATATTCAATATTTACTCAAAATGGCAACTAGAGGCAACCCCTCCCATCGACTAACTACCTCGTGTAACAAGATGGCGCTGGAATCCGGAGTAAAATCCCATGATGACAGTGACATTGCGCTGATGTATTTTCTCTGTTATCTATAATTTTGCATATGATGTATTCTTGCTTTATAAGGGGCATGCCGGCCCCCTGAATAAACATTCCTAAAGTTCTTTCATCAACCAGAAACTTGTGTCCGGTGTGAATTATTTTAGGAGTGTGCACGCATTAAATATCAATAATTTGGCTAGGGGCAGATATTCAAATCATCAAACACTTAGTTTGGTCCACAACACTCTAGTCATTATTCTGAGACTACTTTTCTCTTTCCGTCCTCATTCTTCCTACAGTCATCCTGAGTTGCCTCTCAAGATATTGCTCCACTTAGTTTTTAGCAACATGTTATATTTACTGTTTAACCGAAATAGTTGAGATTAAAGAAGATTGAGCCCTGGTATTTTCAACTCACCTTTTTTTTTTTCAAATGTGCGACACGGTTGTTGACACTATAAGCACCAAACAGCTTAATAGAGTGGCTTTGGGATATCGATCATGCCCCTGTAGTCCCTTGGTGCATTACTGATGACTCACACTCTCCAAAGACTCCAGCGTAGATAGACTGTACACATTCATCTTTTTACCCCTTATATGAGTTAGACTTGGATTAGGCGAAATCTGCTGTAATCAGAAAATATCCTTAGAAAACTTAAACTCTCACATGTCAAAGCTATCTTTAATCTTTATTGCCTCTTAAGTACTTTCCACCATGACCTTTCAAAGTCTCCCCCATTTAACTTATGACAATTATGGATTAACCCCTATTTGCCAAAGCAATAGGCCTCTTATATTTGCTAATTATGTCTATTTTTGTTTCATTTAAACACCTTAATCGAATATTTATATTCCATACTAGTGATGAAGTCAGTTGCAGAGGCCCCTCTGGAAGTAAGTAATATTATAATGATTGAGAATGTCAGTACTGCCAAATCCCTTTCCCAGTGATTGATAGTCGTATGCTAATTATGGTCGCTCAAAATTGGCCATTTGATGCAGCGTGTTTTAGAATCCTGGACTAGACGAAAAGTTTTCAAATATATGTGTGTCTTTCCTACATTTGACGTGTCTAAAAATGTGTAAAATTAATTAAATGAAAAGTCTTCTAGCAGACTTTGTTTTATCTAACAGTATGAAAATTAGAGATATTTCTGTATGTCCACCTCTCAGCAAGCATCTCTCTTCTCTACATCCACCCATTCTGCGTAACATGTTCATTTTCTGACAGGGAACAATGCAAGCTGCAGAGACAACATGATTTGGCATACACAGAACATGGAGTGCCTGCCTGAGGCAAAAATCTGCAGAAAAACGTAAAAAATAATAAACAATAGCAAATCAACAACTTCATTAAAACTAAGTCTCACTGACTACCTCAGACAGACAAACAAACTCAGTCCCTGGAGATCTTTAAAAACTGCTAAAATAAATAATAAAAATTGTTCCCAAGACTTATTATTACTTTATTGACTAATGCTATTTATTGAGAAATGTAATCTTGATCAAGTATTAAATAGTAGTATACACTATGTCAAATATAGTAGCTATAATGTAATAATAATAATTATAATAATAATGATTATTATTATTATTATTTATAATGAAAACTCCCTCCCTTTACATATGGCTGCTCTGGTCCCCTCTTCTTTTTTGTTACTGGGAACATCTGATCAAGTTCCTCATCACCTTGCAACTTCTGTGAGATGATTAGATAGAGGAGCTTGAGACCTATCACCTGCCCAGAGCTTATGGACACTTATGGATTCAGAAATACTCAATCAGCAGAAATCCAGGGCTGCTCAAACTCTGGACTAGTGACTGGACAGCTATTGCTTCTCAGTCTTTAAAGCTACACCCCACTAATTGTGGGGTTGGTCTCTGCTCCGCCATCATCCCCCTTTCATGAACATGGTGTGTACCCTATAAATAGTTGGAGGGGAGTTGCCACTGCTCCGTCCATCTACTAGAGGTTGGTGGCTGCTACTAAATAATAATGGATACAGTTCTTGTGCACTTGTTTTTATTGCTTGACCTAGCACTGACTTTTCATTAATGTTCCTGAATGTGCGGCCCTCGTTACTTTACAGCTAAACCTCCTGAAAGTTCAGTCAACATTTAGCCTATTTAGACAAGTGATGACCACAGGATGAATGTTAAACACTGTATACCCCGCAGCAAACTAATTGACTTGATCTACATCTTCTTCCTGTTTGGTCTTCACTAATGCCCAACTGAGTGTGTGGCCTCAACACAGTACAGACATTCAGGCAGCGATTCAAGTGTGAAACTCAGTATGATATAGCAGTTCTTACTAGCAAGGACTGTGTAAATGGGGGTTTAGGAGAAACTTTTAACTGTGGAAATTTTCCAATAAAATTTGTAGCAAGTTAGAATTGCATACTGTAGATTCTCTTTCGTTAAGTATTTATTTTTTGTCTTTTGCAAGTTAACTATATTAGGACAACAGATTTACAAAAAAAAAAAAAACTATATTAGGACTTTGTATTATAGTCTTATACTTAATGCTAAAGGGAAAACTCTATATAAAATTGCCAGTATTTATTTTTTTAATTATGCGTTATTTCTTAGTGTTTTTATATTAATGGGTCCCCCTTAAAAAAAAAAAGGGGGAGGGGGGTGGAAGGGGGAAAAGGCCTTCCTGAGAAATTTTAGGTGACTTACTAGTAATAATTTCTGGTGGTAAAATGTAAGGTAGGACAAGAACAATGTATCTATTTCATACAGACTGGATTCTAAACACATGTATTGTAATTTAAAGGAACACTTTAGTGTTAGGTATACAACGATGTACTCCTAACACTATAGTATCTCTTTGCCCCCACATTCCCCCATCCATGAAAGGGTTAAAACCCCTTTCTTTCACTTACCTAATTTACTTGTTCCTCCACCACCAACATCAGCTGATGGGTGGAACCTACTGCCCATGTGCGGTGAGCACTTAAGCCTTCCTCTTAGGAATGCATTTCCTTGATTTCCTGTTTCCTTGACCCTGCAATGATTTGCATTGCGGGATAAGGGAACAGGAACACTGCACCCAGGCCACTCCGATAAGGTGAAGTGGTCTTCGTGGCTATAGTGCCTCTTAAAAGACACATTACTGAGTTTTATTGCTGTGGAACTCTGTTATACACTCAGGCACACCAAAATATCGAGATCATAGAAAAGAGGGTATCAGGGTTTAAAATAGGGACTGTCCCCCATAAAAAGGGACAGCTGAGAGTCGTGCTGTCACTGGACATCAAATAAATTATAATTAATTGATTGCAAAATATATACTGAAAAGATCTCAAATTCTGGCCCCCCAGATGTTGATGGCCTACAACTCCCAGAATTGTTGTGAGATATCAATAATTGTTGTGAGCACTATTTTATCTAGCTAGTTAACTCAGAAACCATAGTAAATTCCACTATGCAATGCATATTTATACAAGTCTCTCAATATAACACTGCAAGCATAATAGTTCTTCACTGAGAGTTAAGATTCCCAACATGCATGCTATTCATTCATCAGAACAGGTTTAGTTTAAACATAGGAATGAATAAAATGTAGGCATGTTTCATATAGATATTGATTTGCAAATTCTTATTTTTTTTTATTTTTTTTTATTTTGCAATACATTAATTATGGCTTAAAATATGTATTTATTTAATCTAAATATCTAACATCTTACTGAGGCAGAAGCACAATTTAACAGCACTTATTAATAATTGAATGCTTTATAGCTTCCCACCCTTACCATACCAGCCAACCAACTTGCATCTCTGTTACATCATACATGCACTTTTTGGCCTAAATTAGCCTCCCACAGAACTAAATCACTGAAACATACACATAACACAATGTGTTAACTGCACATGTTTTTGCAGGATGTTTCTGTCAGTGCCAGATAGCAGTTTGTATAGTATCAGACCCACATTAGAAATGTATTTGTTAACCCCTTCTTCTCTGTGCCAGTTTACCCCCATTTAATGTTATACTGCCTGACTACTCAGACGCTTTGCCTGGGCTGAGACACCTGATGCTGGAAAAGGCTGATTATCAGAAAGAGACTTATGTTCTTTCTGACAATCATGCTTTTCTTTGAATTTAGATCACACTATAGATGTGCCAGCTCTAGCAAAGACATTTGCTCCCTGGACTACCACACTTTCATAAATTCGCCCCAGAATTGTCCCTCCGCCCTGGGCAAATTACAGCAGATAAACTTAGTTCACAGTTGGAAAGGGAAACGGAGGGTACATAGGACAATGCAATGACGGTTTTGTGGGATATCATTCAGTGAGAAACGATTATGCTTGCAGTGTTATATTGAAAGGACTGTGAAATGTGCTATGATTTCTGAGTTAACTAGCTAGATAAAATAGTGCTTTCATTGATTAACAGTGTTGTTCTAATTTACTCTCACATTTTTAAGCTGTTTTTCTACAGCTGTAAAACGATCGCCATCAAATATTCTTAAATTGCAGCAGCGTAATGAAGTTTACATACATATAATTGAACTTCCCTTTGTCTGCTATGCAGAATCCAAATTTGTATTTTAGAATGATGGAGCCATTTAAACATATTAATAAGATAGGTCACAGAGATTACTGCAGACAAGCAACAGTGAACAAATCTTAATGCATTCTGGCTATAATCAAGATGACATATGCACCCTCTTTGCTCAGTTTTTCATGTAATGAATGGGTCATTGATACCTTCTAAGATGTCTGAAGGACCCCATTGTCTGCCAGTCTCCCAGATCTAGCTCATCACTTCATTACAAAAGACAGATCCCCATTTTAGTAGTGCCACATACTGATTTTAAAAGGAAAGAATTCTCATCGGTTGGCTCCAATCTGTAAGGAAATTTCAGGAAAATATTACAGTTTTATTTTCCAGTCATATTTTTCAAATACAAGGCAAGAAGAATATGGTGATTGTATGAGGGTGATAACATTCTATTTTAAAACTTTTATTCAACACAAGCTCTTTTGTTTCTGATTTATCTCATTATTGTAGTCTGGCTTTCTGTGGGTTACACATGAGATGTAGCTGCAAATAAATCACATTTGGAAATGCGTGGGAGAAGTGGCTTAATTATTTAACACAGCAAAATAAAGTTAGACATATCACAGTAATCAAACTCCATTTACAATTGCAATAGACTTGGAACAAACATCCTACTGTAGAACCCTCCAAATACAAAACATTATGGAACTGGCTACAGTTTGAGATGAGCGCATTTTTTAATTAAAAGACACATTTAGTATAAAAGGGCATGTTTTGAAGTATTAGGGTCACAGACCCAGTGATGAAGAATAATAAAAGTTAAAAGGGTGGTAGATATATGGTATAGCCTTGCAGTGGAATAAACATTACTAGGACAGTAACATGTTTCATTCTAGAAAAAAAAAAACATAGTATAGGTTTTTATAACAGAAAGACTAGATGTTCCCATTTGTCCCTTTCTACAATTACAATCTGTTTTTATGATTGCTCTTTATTATAAATGTATTTCAAATGTATCACAATGATTCCCTTTAAAACAATCTTAACCACTCCTAATGAAAAGATGGCACTGATGTTAGGTAACAGGATTTTACAGTGCAGGGTGTCTTCACCTGTATTATTCAGTAAATTAAAAGAGGAAACATATTGGGGGTGATTTAGCAGAGCAGTCTGTTCTAAAAGGGGCCCTATGCATGTAATTCCTGAAAATTTCTCAACACTGCAAACCTGGAGGATCCATCGCACACTCAGCAGAGGTAAAATTAATCTAACCAGGGATTCATTTTTACTGGCCAATGGCTAGTGTGTAAATAGAAATTGTAAGTCCTGGCTTTAAATACTAACAAGCAATCACCATGGAACACATTGATAAATCTCCCCCTTTATTAATTATTTTTTTTTAAAGAAGGCTGCATTATACTCAAATCCAGTGGTATGAAAGTATGTCTGGTGTTCCTAAACCAAGAGACTGACTTGACTAAAATATGGGAATACATTTTGTTGTAGAGATGTTTGGCAACTATGTGTGTCACAAATAAAACACTTACCATACCTTAAAAAAATAAAATGCATTCCCTACAATTAAGTACAGTGGAGGCAACATCACCAGGTATAGGTGTGTTTTTACTCAGCAAAACTTAGGAATCTTATTAAAAAATAAAGGAAGAATGGATGGAAAAAAATAAAGGACAATACTGTTGGAAAATCTTTTTTTGATGTGCTGAAAAGACGAAAATATGGAGAAAATTCACTCAAGTTATTGATCCCAGGAAAAAGCAACTGGGAAGTTTTAAGAACAGAAACGAGAATGTTACTGTCCTGACAATGTCCTGATTGCAGACTTATTGACAATCTGTGGCAGCATTAAAACATTTTAGTCTACAAGCACCACCTAACCAACCTGTAACACCTGGCGCACATCTACCAAGAATTGGCAAACATTATTTCCTGCCAGTGTGCAAATCTGAGAGAAACTTGCCTAAAAGACTTGACGCTGTTATTACAGCATAATAAATATTGACTAGATATGAGTGGTTGGAATTGAATTCTAATACAAAATGCATTTTTCAATTTTTCTTTTTCATTTAAATATCTACCTAGAAATACCACATTTTAAATTGTACTTTTAGAGCAGATGAGTTTGCAATAAAAACAATGTTTGGATATTTGTACGTGTGTATAATTTATAATCCAGAAAATATATATATTTTTAAAGGGGTCTGAATACTTTTATAAGACACTGAATATAATTTTTAAATAATTACCAACTGCACATCAAATATTTATAAAACTATTATCTGATTCAAAAAGTCAACTGATATATATATATATATATATATATATATATATATATATACAAATGCAACTATATGAAGGTATAAATGCACATATATGCTGAATATTCAATACAGTACACATGCAAAATAGTACAAAGTATGCAATTAGATCAAACAAAAAAGAGAGTACGTTTAGGGAAAATATTTACAAATGAATAAACGGTATAAATCTCTTTTACCTGAAACAATACTGCATACAGTGTTCTACCTCTCCTGCAAGTAAGGATTCAGGGCATGGCACAAATAACACCCAACATTTCGGCCTGTTGGCCTTTCTCAAGGGAATGAATATTCCAACTGAAGGCATTTATATAACGCAGTCTGTTTTTAAGCAGGGCAGTAAACGCTCCCCCACTTGTAAGTAATGAATCATGGGCAACTCGACCACTCAGGTTGACATAGCGACCAGTGGAAGCCACGTGAATAGTGAATCGATCAAAAACATAATTATTATCAAAACTAAATGAAGCAATTGAAAAAATTAAAATAATAGATGAAAAATATAGACATATTTTTATTCTTTCTTTTCTTGTTTTACTTTATATATGCATATGAGCTCAATCTAACCAATCAGAGAGCTGTACTGACATTTCAAAGGGCGGGAACCCCTTTATAAAGACCCTTAAAATGCTTTCTATATATATTTAGAGACCTGCCTATGGGTGGAAACAAAAGCCCTGCTGTTATCAATATAATGGGCCTTACCCGCCACCCATAGGTGGAGCAGGGCTGGATTTGCCATAAGGCCACAGAGTACCAGGCAAGTGAGGGGTGGCTAGGCTGGTGGAGGGAGATCAAAGACCTCGCTCACCGGCCAGCCGATTCTCCTGGCATGGGGCCAGGCAAGGTGACAAGGGATCTTACTATTGTATCACAATGTTGCAGTGGATTATCGCAGCAATGCTCAGATACAATCCCCCAGAGTGCAGGTTCCAAAAACACAGACTACTACCACTATTCCCCTAAAACAAACACTACAGCCCCTATGCACAAGCAGCCCCTATTTACATGCCCAAACACACATTAAACCACAAACAGCCCCATCCACACGCAATATGCAACAACACAAGCACCATTTCCTCCTCGCACGCAACCCTAAAACCACCTTCCCCCACATACACACAAATAACCCCACAAGCAGCATTCCCCCTACACACAAAAACCCCACAAGCAACATCCTCAGAAACAAGCAACACCATAAGTAGCCTAACATCACAAATGCAGCATAACAAGCAGCCACCCTAAAAAAATACAACCCCACAAGCATCATCTCTACAAACCTTAAATTAGAACATAGAATCACTAATATACCAGAGCAGTATTGTATATACTCGTCTATAAGACAATCTCATCTATAAGTCGAGTGTCGTTTTTTGACCAACAATTGTGAAATATGCTATGATAAGTCGAGGGGGACTGCATTCAAATTGAATTATTCCCCTTCTGTTCGGTTACAGAACAGACTCTGTGTGATCCCCCTTGTTAACACCTCGTAATCACCGACCACCCCTGGCTGTTAACCACAAACAAGCATTCCCTGGGTGGCCGCCATTCATATATATGAACCCACGTCTTCAAACAGTCTTGTCTCCCAAACGCAGACAGCGGTACATGGTTGTCGATGGCATGGATCTCTGAGTCAGCTACGCAAGCCTGCGAACCCTGCCTGACTTCCCAACCAGCTAGGAGAACGGCGTTCGGGAGTCAAAATTCTATCGAAACTAGCACTGACCCGTGGATAAGTTGACTCTGCTTTTAAAAATTAAGTTTACAACAAAAATGTCTAGACTTATACACAAGTATATACGGTAGCTTATTTGTTCATAAAAAATAAAATAAAACAATCCAATTAACAATGTAAATGTTATCAGTATTAATTGATCTATTATATATGATTTATTCAAAACACCAATAAATTAGAACAAGAGGTTAACACAGAATTTCCTTACAATTTTTTTTTTAGTTTACAGGTGTGTGAACTATAGGAAAATATTTATTGTAACTGATCTGGCTTTGTGGACAAGTTAAATCACAGATTTCCTACACCAGTTATATTAGCACAGGATAATGTCTAGACAGACAGAGAATAGTTATACCGTTGATCACAAATCACAATGGTTTGTGCAGCAATTAATGCCCAAAAGGAAGGGTAGTCTGGGAGTAATGGTCATTGCCAAAATGCCACTTGTTTTAAATAACAATTGTTAAATAACACTAAAATGTCTATTTTTTTTTTTTTTTTAAATCTTTATTTATAAGTTCATGCATGTCTATTGGATATAACATACTTATAGGGTATATGCTTGTATGGTTATACAGAAAAATATTGCTTGCCAGTGGTACAAATATACAATGATTATTGAAATGTTCCATACCAGGTTACACAAGACTGGTCTAGCCAGAGCAATTATGAACAGTAATGGGAGCTTATCCTTCAATATACATTAGTTTACTATCCTGGTTTTGTGAGGTAAGGACAATCGATCTCTCTCGAGGGTATGTCTTCGGCCTCTGTTCTATCTCAGATGCTAGTTGCTATCCACGTGTACCCCTTTCTTTATCTCTGTGTATCAATATACTCTATACATTTGCGGCCTGTGGCCTTGTATCTGTGTCTTATACACCCTATCAATACATGAACAGTTTTATGATATGACCCGAGAGTGGGTCGGGGTGAAAAGTAGAGAAGTTTGGGAGGAGAAGAGAAGGTAGGGGAGAGGGGGGAAGGGGCAGTACAGGGTTGCGTCCGTGTGGAATGGGCATCCATGAGATCGGGGTGGCCGGCACCGGAGGCCATCTCCAAAAAGTGTGTACCCGAAAATTCGTCACTGTGTCTATGTCATTCTCAACTATCAGTATAGTCCTCCCACGGCTCCCATGTCTTGATGAATTGAGGGTATGTGTCCCTTATTTGTGCTGTCAATTTATCCATAAGGTGTGCCTCTTTGATGTTGTGGATGACTTTTTCTATTTGTGGCATGTCAGTTTGTAGCCAGGTATGCGCCAAGGCTCGCCTTGCGGCCAGGGATATCTTATTGAACAATCTTTGTTCTTTGTTGGTCAGGCAGTCTACTGGTCTGGCTATCAGGAAGGACCATGGGTCCGGGGTCATTGTTTTGTGTAGTACTTCTGTCATAAGGTGGGCTATTCCTTCCCAGTATGTCATCACCTTGGGACACGTCCACCACATGTGTAGGTACGTATAAAATGTCTATTTTTGGTATGACTTCATAATGTATCTATTACTCATTTAGTATTACATACATTACACATCGTTTTTTTAAGATACTTAGGGGGTTTATTTTTTTATCACACACACTCCTTATTAAGCATGAGAAAAAAAAAACAGAAAAGTAAAAACATAATGTTTTTTTCACCGTTTTTTTTTTATTAGAATTTGTTGACAAGAAAAATATGTCAAAAATAGATTTACCTATTTGCTTTTCTTTTGAGACTACCTAATATCCATAGGATATTTACATATATTTTGCAGATACAGGTCATATACCAAGAGGACAAAGAGTTGGGGCATGTTCCATATGTATCCTTAAACCACTTAAACTGCGGTAAGTGGGCAATGTAGTGGTAAGTATAGGGTAAGTATTGGTCACATGGTTAATTCTTATATATATATATATATATATGATCAAAAGTTGTGCTCAAAAGTTTGCATATCATTGGAGAATTGGTCATATATGTACCATTTTTAAAGAAAACATGAGAGCAGGTAAAACACATTTATTTTATTTCTTATGGGATTCATATTCAACTGTAGGTTATAACAGAATGGCACAATCATAAAACAAAACATGGCAACAAAGAAAACAATTAAATGACCCCCAAAAGTCTGCATACCCTTAAGGGACACTATAGTCACCTGAACAACTTCAGCTTAATGAGGTTGTTCAGGTGGGAACTATAGCTCCCTGCAGCCTTTCTCATGTAAACACTGTATTTTCTGAGAAAAGACAGTGTTTACATTGAAAGCTAGGAACACCTCCACTTGCAGTCACTCAGAGTGAACCAGAGGGACTTCTGAGTTGATGGAGGCATAATATGCCTCCATCCACTCAGATCTGCTGTCAGCAGAGCACAGGGCAGCACTGTGCACAGCATCCTGTGATTCAGTATCTCCTCCCTCTGCATGCAGACACTGAACTTTCCATTAATTCAATTCATCTATATGAAGAGATGCTGATTGGCCAGGGCTGTGTTTGAATCATGCTGGCTCTGCCCCTGATCTGCCTCTTTTTCAGTCTTAGCTAATCCTAAGGGGAAGCACTGTGATTGGATCAGGCTACCACATGTCAGCAGACTGCTTGTTTTTCTGAGTCTAACAGCATGCAGATTTACAGCTTCAGGCTTGAATACAGTAATATTTTTACTATATTTATGGAGGCATGAGGGGCCCAGTGGGACCAGATGGTGGTGTTAACACTATAGGGTAGGAAATACATGTTTGTGTTCCTGACCCTATAGTGATGCTTTAGTTCTTAATATTGCGTATTCCCAACTTTAGCATCAATGACAGCATGCAATCTTTTGTAATAGTTGTCTGGGCCCCATCATAAGGGCATCATATGGGCCAATGGGATTATTGGTATAATTGTATTATTTAATAATTGTATGTACAGAGATTGAGACATTGCCTTATTTATCAAGATACTATTCTTTGAGTTTGGTTCTCACAATTTTGGTCTTGAAATCACCAACGCAGTCCTTTCAGGTATTGGTCTGTTGGAATAGCTGAGCCCTTCGTTGACAGTAAATTCAAATGTTAAAGAACAAGTAATTGATATTGTTGGTTAGAATGAATTCTAAAATGTCAAAGCAGATATTAGCTTTGCTGTGAATGAGACTACTACAGAATAATGTTAAACATGGAATTGCACGTACATTTGGAGGACACATTTTAATGACATCTGATATAATTGAGACCATCAATATATTGTACAAATCACAGCAATTATCAAATCTTCTTTCAGTAGCTGTATAGTAAAATATCCTTTAAATAATTCAATTCTGAGTGACACAAATGATCGTATCTGGACTATTACAATGAATGATAATTGTGATGTTTAGACATAATGAATCAATGCTGGGCTGACCTACCTTTTCTGTTAATTAATTAATTGTACCACAAACAAGGGCTAATTGTATTCAATATTAGCTTAATATTGCTCTTTTAGACATTGCCCTATGATGACATAGCTGGGAAACCTTGAAATAACCAGGTATATTTCAGTACAATATTGCAATACATTTTCCCCTCAGTTCACTATTATATAAATTTATAAATTCTATTTGCTTCTGTTTTGAAAACCACAGTTTCATAAAGGGATACTATAGTCTCCCAGACCACTTAATCTCATTGAAGTAGTCTAGGTGCAGTGTCCACTTAGTTCTGCAATGTAAATCATTGCAGGTTTTGAGAAACTGCAATAATTACATAGCAGGACTAAGTCTGCCTCTAGTGGCTGTCAATCAGGTAGTGACTGGAGGCGCTTCCTGGTTGCTAACTGAGTTTGGAGCAGATCCAACATTAGTAAAATCCCCATAGGAAAGCATCAAAGTAATGCTTTCCTATGGGGAGGGTCTAATGAGCTTGTGTCTCTTGCCTTGCATGCGCATTAGTCGTCCTTCCCTTTGCAGGAGGTGGAGCGCCGACCAAGCACCCAGGGACATTGGCGCTGGAATCAGGTAAGTGACTAAAGGGTTTCAAAACCCTTTAGCTGCCAGAGCTGAGAGTGAGGGAGTTATCAGAGGGCTCTATAGCAGTGGCGTACTAAGGGGGGGATGGAGAGGGCCGGTCCGCCCCGGGTGCCACTCAGCAGGGGGGTGCTAGGCTCTGTACCTCCTGCTCCCCCGCAGCTCCGGGAGACCGCTCAGTTTGTGAGTCAGAGCACAAGGAGGGGATTCCCAGCCTGTGTTCTGACTCACACACTGAGCTGCAGGGAGGCTATTTCGGAGTGTACCAGCAGGGGGCGCAGAGCCAGGTTGCTCCCCCGCGGTCACTCTGTACAGATCCCCTGCACCTGCTGCCTGCCTGGGAAGGAGCTGCTGCCCATGCACCCTCCTAAATGCCAAATGGTAAGTAACTTTTATACCACCCCACCCCCACTGCCATTATAACCCCCTGCCATTATAACCCCCCTGCCATATACCCCACCCCCCACTGCCATTATAACCCCCCTCCCTGCCCTGTACCCCCTGCCATTATAACCCCCCCTCCCTACCCTGTACCCCCTGCCATTATATCACCCCCCCGCCATTATATCACCACTCCCCCCGCCCTATACCCCTTGCCATTATATCACCCCCCTGCCCTATACCCCCCTGCCATTATACCACCACCCTCCCTGCCCTGTACCCCCTGCCATTATACCACCACCCTCCCTGCCCTGTACCCCCTGCCATTATACCACCACCCTCCCTGCCCTATAACCCCCCTGCCATTATACCACCACCCTCCCTGCCCTATACCCCCGCCATTATACCACCACCCTCCCTGCCCTATACCCCCTGCCATTATATCACCCCCTGCCCTATACCCACCTGCCATTATACCACCACCCTCCCTGTCCTATACCCCCTGCCATTATATCACCCCCCACCCTATACCCCCTGCCATTATATCACCAACCCCCCTGCCCTATACCCCCTGCCATTATACCACCACCCTCCCTGCCCTATAACCCCCCTGCCATTATACCACCACCCTCCCTGCCCCACCCTCCCTGCCCCTGCCATTATATCACCCCACCTGCCCTATAGCCCCCCTGCCATTATATCACCCCCGCCCTATACCCCCTGCCATTATACCACCACCCTCCCTACCCTATACCCCCTGCCATTATACCACCACCCTCCCTGCCCTATACCCCCTGCCATTATATCACCACCTCCCTGCCCTATACCCCCCTGCCATTATATCACCACCCTCCCTGCCCTATACCCCCTGCCCTATACCCCGCTGCCATTATACCACCACCCTCTCTGCCCTATACCCCCCACCATTATACCACCACCCTCTCTGCCCTATACCCCCCACCATTATACCACCACCCTCCCTGCCCTACCCTCAACCCCGTGCCCTATACCCCCTGCCCTATAACCCCTGCCATTATATCACCACCCTCCCTGCCCTATACCCCACCACCCCTGCCCTATACCCCCTGCCATTATACCACCACCCTCCCTGCCCTATACCCCACCCCCCACTGCCATTATACCCCCACCCTCCCTGCCATTAAAACCCCCCTGCCATTATAACCCCCCTGCCATTATACCACCACCCTCCCTGCCCTATACCCCACCCCCCACGGCCATTATACCCCCACCCTCCCTGCCATTATAATCCCCCTGCCATTATAACACCCCCTGCCCTATACCCCCCCACCATTATACTCCCACCCCTTTACCCCCACACCCCCTGCCCTATACTCCCACCTCACTGCCATTATAACCCCTCCTGCCCTATACCCCACCTCACTGACATTATAACCCCAGAGCAGCCACCAAATGGTGAAACAGACCCTGCCGATCCTGCACCCTCCTAAATGGTAAGGTACTACTATACCCCCCCGCCCTATACCCCCTGCCATTATATCACCACCTCCCTGCCCTATACCCCCCTGCCATTATATCACCACCCTCCCTGCCCTATACCCCCTGCCCTATACCCCGCTGCCATTATACCACCACCCTCTCTGCCCTATCCTCAACCCCGTGCCCTATACTCCCCTGCCCTATACCCCCTGCCATTATATCACCACCCTCCCTGCCCTATACCCCACCACCCCTGCCCTATACCCCCTGCCATTATACCACCACCCTCCCTGCCCTATACCCCACGGCCCACTACCATTATACCCCCACCCTCCCTGCCATTAAAACCCCCTGCCATTATAACCCCCCCTGCCATTATACCACCACCCTCCCTGCCCTATACCCCACCCCCCACGGCCATTATACCCCCACCCTCCCTGCCATTATAATCCCCCTGCCATTATAACACCCCCTGCCCTATACCCCCCACCATTATACTCCCACCCCTTTACCCCCACACCCCCTGCCCTATACTCCCACCTCACTGCCATTATAACCCATCCTGCCCTATACCCCACCTCACTGACATTATAACCCCAGAGCAGCCACCAAATGGTGAAACAGACCCTGCTGATCCTGCACCCTCCTAAATGGTAAGGTACTACTATACCCCCCCGCCCTATAACCCCCCTGCCATTATAACCCCACCCCCTGCCCTATATCCCCCACCCTCCATGCCATTATACCCTCACACTCCCTTCCCTATTCCCCCATGCAATATCACACATGAAGTCCCAGACCCCAATCTACTCCGACCCACCCTGGCACATACAACTGTTCCCCTACTGTCACATAGACACATTACACACAGGCTCACATTCACAAATTACATATGCAGTCACACACAATGCACATACATACGCTGTCACAAACACATTTTTTTACACAAGGGACAAGGACAGATATATTCTGGGAGGCAGTGAGGTTAGTGCGCGCCCTGCAGTGAACCGGCAGCTGGGATAAGATGGCATCGTCATCACTACTGGGAGCACAAGTGAGCTGTGCAGGAAGAGCGCCCAGCAGCAACCGTTAATCACCATGGGGAAGATCCAAGAGCAAGGTAGGGAAGCTGGGTGGACATCTTAATTACTAAATGTGTGTAAGAATGTGATTTTTGTGTGTGTCTGTGATTGTGTGTATCTCTGTCGTTAAGTGTGTGTTTATTGTGATTGTGTGTCTGTGATTAGGTGTATGTCTGGGATTGTGTGTGTATTTATATACACACACAACCACAGATGTACAAGTCTGTGTGTATATAAATGTGTATGTGTTTAGTAGATAGCTCCCTTATTTGGTGTCCTTAAATATGTCAATCCCACATAAGGATAACAAATACGGGATTTATCTACTAAACAACTGAAAGATTAAAATTAAGTAAATGGCTTTTACATTTTGATCTTTTAGCAGTTTAGTAGATAATTCCCTAAATTAATGCTCTTATGTGAGATTTCCATATTTAAATATGCCAAATTAGGGTGCTCTTTAGATCTAAATATGGCAATCTCACATAGGGATATCAAATAGAGGAGTTATCTGCTAAACAAAGATCGAAGTTTAGAGGTGTCAGCCAGCGCAGAACAGGAAATCTCGGTGGCTAGTATGAATTCTATGCAAATGTGTTGTCTGATTGTGTGTATATATTTGTGTGTATATGTGCATACATCTTAGCATTTTGCCAACACTACACACAAGCACACCACTGCATTCAAACAACACTACAAACAAACACACCTTTAAAACATCACCATGTTTTTGATATAACCACACCACTGCCCTATACTGCCAATACTACACACAAATGCATGCCTGCATTCAAACGCCAACACTACACACCCCACTCACTCACACATTTTCCATACAAAAACCCATGCTTCCATTTAGATTCACAAACACTGCTCAGTGCTACATTCATTGTAAAAAAAATGTGGGTGTTTTTTACATTTTAAGGGGGGGGGGGGGTGAGGGGGGTGCCATAAGGAAGATCCGCCCCGGGTGCCAAATGCTCTAGGTACGCCCCTGCTCTATAGTGTTAGGAATACCGATTTTTATTCCTAACATTATAGAATCCCTTTAAAAATGATCAGAGAAATTATGTGTATCTCTCACATCCTAATTTCTTGAATGCATTTAATAAATCATATATTATAGCATAGTGATAAAATGTAAAAAGATTTCTATGAGAAATTTGCACTTTTATAAATTAACGAGGAGACACCCTCCTGGATGTCAATTAAAAAGCCAGGGAGGTTTGCAGCCTACTTTGGTGTACTTCCCTGAGCTAACAGAAGTGTCAGGCACGCTCTATTTGAGTGTGTCTGCCTTCTTCTGCAAAGACTTCAGATCAGCTCCTATAGACCTTAGACCAGACATGCGTGCATGCACAAGCCAGCGTGTGCACACACAATTGTGTGTGTGTGCACGAGCCAGCACACACATGCATGTCTTCATTTATTCAAAGGCTTCTCATTGGTTATTTCCCTGTGAAGAGACTTAAGGTCTCTACCGGGAAAAAAGGGAAGGCTTGCTAAGGTTGCAGTTCATAAGATCTGCAGCTTTGCAAGCTCTTTTAAGATCTACCCCTAATGAAAAGGAAATGAAATGAAAAATTCAAGCCTGTATTCATTGTGGAAATATCTACTAAATAGTAATTATTTTTTTTTTAAATTGGGCATTGGAGTTTTCCTTTAAGGGGACTGAAACACTGCACCCAGACCACTTCATTTAGGTGAAGTGGTCTGGGTGCCTATAGTGTTCTCTTAAAGCGGCACTGTCAACCCCCTGCAAAAGGAGTATTTCAGAAAGATAACATAAAAAATATAAAAATTATTCATATTGACTGTGTAAAATTTTCACTAAAATTGGCTGCAGGAAAATTGGCTCTGTCTATAGAAGATCCTACGGTCTTACGGGATCCTTCTTAGATCTCAATACTGTACTCTCGCACATGCGTGGCAGTACAGCAGTGACGTTGGCTCTGGCGCTGAAGCTCCAGGAACATAAGAGGTCTGGATAGCAGAGAATGACGGTGCCCACGAGGGACAGGTTAAGGTAAGTTAAAATCAACTTTGCACGCTCCCCTGGCCACCGGATCTCCAGTGGTGATGTCAGTGTCGGGGGTCTTTCCACTTTAAAGTTTTATAGATCAAATGATCTTTGCGATAGGGCTCATTATGTGAGGGTTAATTGTTTTTGCAGTATATAAGACAGACTTTCATCTCTTATTTTTTCATAGGTTTCTATTGTCTGTGCTTTCTTTGTCTCAACCTAATGCATCTTCATAATTTGAATAAATAATCTTTCAGTAATTTTGTAACTTTTCTTTTTGTTTGCAATTTACTTATCTCTTCCAGTTGGTTCCTCCCGTGGAAGGTTCATAAAAGCTATCTATGTATAGCTTTCTCCTCTTCTAGGTTTTCAATCCTCCACCCTATTTTTATTTGGCTTGATTTCTGTAATTTTTTTTCCTTGTTGTCCATTCCTTTTGCCTAATCCTCGCCCCTTGAATAATTCCAAATGTTTCTGTTCAAATACTCATCAACACTTTATTTTAGAATAGTTCTTATATACATTGCCATCCTTTGGGCCCCGTGCAAAGCAGTGCACTGGGGCCTGCCTACACAACCACTCACAGGAATAAAAATGTAAATTAGCGATACAATTAAGCTTATATTTATTGGTACCTCCAACAAATGCAATACATTCTCACAATACATACACACATACTGCTGAATACACACACACACACACTGCTGAATCCAACCACAGAGACTGCTAAATACACACACACGGACTGCTCATTACACACACACATAATACAGAATGCATACAGACTGCTGAATACACACACAGGCTGCAGAATACACACAGGCTAGTGAGTACACACACTCTGATGAATACGTACACACACACACACAGAATACACACACATACTGCTGAGTACACACACAGATTGCTGAGTACACACACATAGACTGCTGAATACATACACAGAGACTGCTGAATACAGACAGACTACTGAGTACACTCACACAGACTGCTAAATGCATACACATACTGCTGAATACACACACAGACTGCTGAATACATGCAAACACACAAACTGCTGAACACACACACAGACTGCTAAATGCAGAACACATAAACACACAGACTTCTTAATACACACAGACAGACATCAGTGAGGGTGCAGTGTGTGTGTTAGAGGTGCAGCATTTGTGTGTGAGGGGTGTGGTGTGAGTGTGAGGGGTGCTGTGTATGTGAGTGGTGCTGTGTGTATGAGGGGTGCAGTGTGTGAGGAGTGCAGTGTGTGTGAGGAGTGCAGTGTGTGTGTGTGTGTGTGTGTATGTGTGAGGGGTTCTGTGTGTGTATGTGTTGTGAGGGGTGCTGGCTGTGTGTGTGAGGGGTGCTGTGTGTGACGGATTCTGTGTGTATGAAAGGGTGCTGTGTGTGCTGTGTGTGAAGGGTGTTGTGTTGTGTGTGAGGAGTGCAGTGCTGTGTGTGAGGGGTGCAGTGTTTATGAAGAGTGTTGTGCAGTGTGTGTGACGGGTGCAGTTTGTGTAGGGGTGCTATGTGTGAGGGATGCTGTGTGCGAGGGGTGCTCTGTGTGTGGGGAGTGCTCTGTGTGTAGGTAAGGGGTACTCTGTGTGTGTGTGTGTGTGGCGTGTTCTGTGTGTGTGAGGACTACTGTGTGTGTGGGGGGGGGGTGCTGTGTGTGTATGTGAGGGGTGCTGTGTGTGTGAGGGGTGCTGTTTGTATATGTAAGTGGTGCAGTGTGTGTGAAGGGTACAATATGTGTGGAGTGCTCTGTATATGTGAGGGGTGTGTGTGTGATTGGTACTGTGTGTGTTAGGGGTGCTGTTTGTAAATGTATGGGGTACTCTGTGTGTACATGAGGTGTACAATGTGTGTGTGAGAGTTGCTCTGTGTGTGTGTGAAGAGGGTGTTTGTGAAGGGTGCAGTGTGTGTATGTGAGGGGTACAGTGTGTATGTGTGTGTGTGCGCGGGGTGCTCTGTGTGCATATAAGGGGTGCTCTGTGTGTATGTGAGGGGTGTATTGTGTGTGTGTGAGGAGTGCTGTGTGTGTGGGGTGCATTGTTCTTATATGAGGGGTGCTGTGTGTGTGTGTGAGGGGTGCTCTTTGTGTATGTGAGGGGTGCAGTGTGTGTGTGTGTGTGTGAGGCGTGCTGTGTGTGTGGAGGTGCAATGTGTTTATGTGAGGGGTGCTGTGTGTGTGTGAGGGGTGCTCTGTGTGTGTGGAGGGTGCTGTGGTGTGGGGAGGGAAGCTGCATGGGGATAAAGGATATTTATTTTTTGTTATTTTTATTTAAAATAAATAAATAAAAGATACATGCCTTCCCCACCCTTCTTACTTTAGTGGTGTACACTGCCAGTCCTGGTGGTGAGTAGTATAGATCTACAGCCTGCAGCTCCTCTGGCTGCAGGCTGTCTTCACTTTGTCTTCACTGCAAAATGCTGTGTCGAGGTGTTGCGTGGGAACGATCCAACTAGCATGCCTGCAGGAGGAGCTATCTGCCTCCTAGGTTTTCACTCCCTCCTTCTCACTAACGGAGAAGGAGGGAGGTCTATGATCTCCTCACCGGCCTGAGAGGGCCAAAAGCAAGTGAGCAGAGCCAGCTCTCCATGGGCGAGCAAGGGTAGATCAAAGGATATCCCCTGTCGGCCTGAGCACATGGGCGATGCTATGGGGCTATGGGGCCCCCATGGTTGTGGGGCCCACGGGCAACTGCCCAGCGTGACCATGCAGAAAGACGGCCTTGCTTATATAGCACTCTTCTCCAGAGATCTTTACAATTAATGAAAATAAAAATGATTTGGTTAATCTACAAATAGAGGATACACAATTATACATACTGATACAAAATGAGAAGAGAAGTCTGCCCATGGACTTCAACCTACCACAAGCAAGAAACCATGCAGGTTTACAATCAGGAGGGATGATGAGCATTGAGACAAAAGGTTGTGAGGAGAAAAACAAGTGCATTTCAATAAGGCTCCCTGTTAGCTATTACAAATGATGCAACCCCTCTTTTCATAATGAATGAACCACTTTTAAGTGCATTTAATAATGTTTGTAAGAACTACATATTAAAAACACATTCCATAAAATATTTAGATTTTACGTCTTGCCACTCTTTTCTGTTTTCTTTTTTTTCTTTCTTTTTTTTTTTTTTTTTTTTACTAGCTTCTTCCTACATTACTTTCACCTTATCATCTGCTTTTCATTTTCTGTCCATGACAATCCAATCTCATATAACGGTGTGTATGTTATTCGCTGTTTGGTTTGTCTTTCATTTTACCGTTGCTATTTAAAAAATAGCTATATGTAGATGCAATGTAAAATAAATAGATAGCTCCGTATCAGCTTAAACTTAAATGTCAAGCAGAGATCTCTAGGTTCTTACAAATCAGTTTGAATTCAATACTATTTATTCCTCATAATACTGTCTAAAGAAATAAAAGAAAGCATAGATAAAAATTAGAAATCTTTTGAAAGAAAGTGGAATAAAAACTCGATTGGACCGAGACAGTCAGATTGCTTCTAGCCAAACATTTATAATAAATTACCCTGACTCAATACATTTGTTCCTTTTTTTTTTAAGTCTAGACAACTTTTGTGTTGTGTTTTTGCTACCCTTTTATATGAATCATATTGAATATTAACTTATTGAATATTAACTTATTAACATACCATTCATTGGTACTGTTGAATAAGAAGAGTTGATGTCTACATGTCATGGTACTCTTATTGCTTTGCACCATGAGACAGAGACATCATAATGAATGTTCTTATTTTTAATTTTTACATTTATAAATGCTTTTGTCATATTTAAAAAAATATATATATATCTATGGCCCTATTTCTAATAAATGTAAAACGAACAGATTTTGAAACATTGTTTACATGTAATCTTGATATTATTAATTATTCTTAATAGTTACAATCACTGCAGTTACATTTAAATGGATAAGCTTTGACTGCACTTTCAAGTCAGAAAAGCAGTGTCCTTCAAGTAGAGAGTCAGACATTGAGACTTCTATCAAACGCTACTGAGTATACTCTATTGCAAGAATGTTAAACTTACTGCCCGTAATCAATATATTTGTGGCCCACCAGTGCTGTGGCAGGGACCAGCCGCAAGACAGGAAGAAATCTTTCCCATCTGATTCTTGTCTTCCCCCCAGCAGCCACAAGAGGGCAGAGTGGCTGTCTGTCTGTAGAGCAGGCCAGCCACTCCCTTTCCCTCCTGGCCTGCTTGCAGAGAAGAGAAGAGCTGGAACTGGAGGATGGCTCATCTTAAAGTAGGGGAAAAGGAGCTTGGGGGACCTTCCTGTGTAGTGTGTTAAATTGGGGGGGGGGACCCAGTGTAATAATTTGGGGAGGGGGCAGTGTATTAATTTGGGGGGAGGTAGGAGGCCAGTGTATCGAATTGGGGAAGGGAGGGAGTGTATTAGAGTGGTAGGAGGGCCAATGTGTTAAATTGTGGGGAGGGAGCGGTGTATTAATTTGGGGGAGGGAGAGGGCAGTGTATTAATTTGGGGGGAAGGAGGGCAATGTGAGGAAGGCTGAACTTGATGGACGCAAGTCTCTTTTCAGCTATGTAACTATGTAATGTATTAAATTAGAGTGGTGGGAGGAGGGGGCAGTGTATTAGATTGGGTGAAGGGGGCAGTGTATTAGAGTGGAGAGGGGCAGTGTAATCAATTGGGGTAGGGTGGGGTCAGTGTATTCAATAAGAGTGGATGGAGGAGGGGCAGTGTATTAGATTAAGGGGTAGTGTGTTAGATTGGGTGAAGGGGGCAGTGTATTAGAATAGAGGGAAGGGAGTAGTGTATTACATTAAAGGGCAGTGTATTAGATTGGGTGACGGGGGCAGTGTATTAGAGTGGAGGGTGGGGGGCAGTGTATTGGACTTGGGGGCAATGTATTGGATTTGTGGGCAGTGTATTAGAATGAGGGAGGGGGAGTTTATTAGATTGGGTCTGCAAGGAGGTGCTGAACGCTCCCCATGGAGATGCTGATTGGCCGCGCAGCTTTTTGCCGCCAATGCACAATAGCCTCCAAATGCTTTCCTATGCTAAAGCATTGGATTGGCTGAGATCATCAAGTTTGATGATCTTAGCAAAAGTGAAGAACACACTAATCAAAAAGATAATGTAATTTTTTATTTACAGCTGTGCAACAGCATATATTAACCATTTTAGTCCTATTACCAAACTTTTCTTAATATGCCAAGGTAGTTGGACTGCAACATTGATTATATGCAAATGCACCTCCCCTTAAAGTAAATTCGCTCTTTTGTTTACTTTGAAGCCCTATGAGCGCGAGGACATCCAATGTCAGTTAGGCAAAGTTTTTTATACTGTACTTTTCAAAATAAACCTTAGTTTCTACAAAAAATTAAGTTTTAGGTTTTTTTGCAGCCCACTTAAACTTAAACCTTGTTTATTTGGCCCGTGTTAGCCATTGAGTTTGACATGCTTGCTCTATGGAGTCCCAAAACCAAACTCTGCTGTGTGTACTCTATGAATACATCTTAAAAGAAGGTCCTATTCACTTAAAGTAAAACTCCAAGCACTAGACCAGGGGTTCCCAATTAATTTTTCCCATTTCTCACAATGGCACACAGATACACACACTGACACACAGATACACACATCATGACACACAGTGTGTGTGTGTGTGTATGTATGTATGTATCTATCTGTGTGTCAAGGTGTGTGTATCTGTGTGTATCTGTGTTTGTATGTGTCTGTGTATCAAGGTTTGTGTATCTGTGTTTGTATGTGTCTGTGTATCAAGGTTTGTGTATCTGTGTTTGTATGTGTCTGTGTATCAAGGTTTGTGTATCTGTGTTTGTATGTGCCAGTGTGTGACACACAGATACACACACTGGCAGATAGTGGCACTCAGATACACACACTGACACAGGTACAGTGTGACACAGATACACACACCTTGACACACAGTGTGTATCTGTGCATGTGTATGTATGTATCTGTATGTCAAGGTGTGTGTATCTGTGTTTGTATGTGCCAGTGTGCGTATCTCTGTGTCAGTGTGTATCTGTATGTGTGTGTGTGTATATGTATATGACACACAGACATACACACACACTGGAACACAGATACACACTGACACACACCTTGACACACAGATACACACAGTCCGATACACTCTGAAACCCACATCTTGACTCACAAATACACACACATACACACACAGGCACATACAAACACACTGATACACACTGGCACATAAAAAAAAAACATTTTTGCCAAAGTCTTTTGGAAGAACCAACATTTTCACCCTGCATTAGTCTAGTGCAGCGTTTACCAACACTAATTGGGGTTCCGCCAAAATGTTTTAAAATAAAATGGCCGCGCGTGGTGAGGGAGCAGTGATCACCCTACTCAGCTCCCTCACGCGCACAGCAGTGATGCTGGAGCCGGAATATGACGTCACTCTGGCTCCAGAATCACTAAGAGGTGCACAAGCTCACTGCTCCTTCGCCGCATGCACGCCAGGGACCGCTTGCCAGCCACCCAGAAGCCACACTGGACCCCAGGGACCACATGCCAGCCGCTCAGCAGCCCCACTGGACCACAGGGACTCATTGCCAGCACTCCTAAAGGTAGGGGGGCTGGGTGGCGTCAAATGTAAAAAAAAAATATGTGTGTCTGTTAGGGAGTTTGTATATGTTTGTGTGTCTGTCAAAGAGTATATGTGTGTTTGTCAGTGAGAGTGAATTTGTGCTTGTCAGTGAGTGTGTAAGAGTGCATGTGCCTCACACAATCACTGTGTATATTTTCTATACCATATCTTGGTTATTACTGGGTATGCCACCAGGGGGCCTGGAGCTCATGGCTTATACGGAAATCCCCTGTGGTCAAAGTTATTTAAATGTTGCATTTTCTATAGCATATTTTTGCAGTTTGAAGTATCAGTTTATTGTTATGTAGTTTTTTAATGTAGCAGTTTTGCAGCACTTTTATTCAGCACAATTGTAAAGAAACGCTACAGTCACCTGGACCACTTCATCTGGAAGGGTACTGCTTGGAGTGCGTCCACTCCATCTATTGTTCTTTCTAACCCCCACCCAAAGTCTATGGGTGGTTGATGAAATGGGGAGCGAGCAAAGGCATATCCATGCCAGTTCCATATTAACCTCCACTCACAGCCCCATTTTTAAATCAGTAGCCCCAACCTGCCACACACGATTGGGGGCTAGGGGGCACAGTAGGTCTTATTATATGTTAGCCCCTTCCTACCACTCGTGGATGGGCGCTGAGGGAGTCTAGGATGTCCCACATTCTTTAATTTAATAGAACTGGCCATAGCACATTTGCTAGTCATCCACCACATAATTAACCCTTATGCTGCCTTTTTTTTTTTTTTGACAGTGAGTAAATAGTAAATTAAAAATAAATTACTTTTAGTTGTAGAATCTGTTAAGGACATTTATTGGGCGGTATATGTCAGATAAATGGAATGAAGTCACCTAAGCTAATAATTTTAATGGAATGTATAGATATTGTTTTCTATTCTATAACCAAAAATTATTGACTTTTGATAAGTCTTTAATGACATTAATGTAATCAATCTGAAGAAATAAATGGCTTATCAGGAGATGATACATTGTCAATAAAGATAACTGGCACTAATTAAATGGAGGACATAGCGTGCTGTAATGGTTATGATGGTAAGCGTATATTAAGGGTATATTAAATATATTAATTATTGTAATAAGGTTGAGGGCATAGTAACGCATATAGGAGGCCTTACCTAAAGAGTAGCTATACTCCTATGAATGCTGTTATTCCTGAACTGCATTTACTGGAACATAGTGCGTTATGGTATAGACAGATTTCAAGCAGTCCCAGTTTACAGGAAAATATATCAGTTTTATTAAGTGAAAAGTTTCTGCTCATCAACTGGTTATTTTAAGTCATATTTGATAAATCTCACTTAAATGATGACATTTACTGACCACTGGAACACTACAGCAGGGCTGTCTTCGATGCTATATAATTTATAATATTTGCAAAAATCCAATACTGAACACAGATCATTTCAGTGCAATGGTTAATTTTCCCAAGGGTCACTAGGAATTTTCTTGAATGGACAAGAGGCTAAGGACATCTAAGAAGACACCTTTTAATATGAGTCGACCTTGTGAAGAAAATGGAAACATAAAAGCATATTAAAGTGTTGCAAATTGATAAAAGGCCAGCATCATTTATGCATTATCTTATGCTGTTTCATTCATTGTTGGCAAAACTGTATTACTATGGAAACTAGTTCGGTCTTTGGAGAAAAATGTGTGAAGAGAGGGTCATCAGATCAATAGTTCTGTATAGCTGAGCTCCCAGGCATGTGACTATTGTTGGGATGAAAGTTGAAGTTTATCCTTGTGGGAACGCCTGTGAATTAGGAACTGGAAAATATGCAACACCTTTTGACCCTACAGGAGTAGTGAAAAATTATTTTATGTGTGGAATGTTTCTAGATGAACACACACAAAAGATGGTAGGCAAAAATTGCATCAACCAGGGGACCATCTAACAACCAGGGGCACCCTACTAATGGTTTGTCCTTTTGTCCCACACCATGTGAACTGGTGTAAATACTATTAAATTTCCACTCCAAAGTGAAACTACAATCCTTCTATCACTAATAATTTAAAATGTCTCCTCCTCAATACAAATTACTGTTTCTCTTTGAATGTGATACTGCAAGTAAGATAGATTAGTTGCAGGGTTAAGAAAGAGTATGTTAAACTCACTGCCGCCCCCTGCCCTGTGCCTGGGAGACATGTCGAAGTTGGAGGGTCTACAGAGGCAAAATGGAAACATGAGAGCAGGACCTCCTGAGACATAGCGGACAGAGGAGTTGCCACACTGACTAAAAGGGGTGGCTTCCAGTGCCCCTAGCCCCAACTTTGGTGTGTGAGGGACAAGCAAGGGCCGCTTACTAGGGATGTGCATGATCAAAAAATTTGGTTCGGTTCGGAAATTCGGGTAAGAAATAAAATTTGTCACTTCAGCAATTTGGGACTTCGGAATTCGGGACTTCAGAATTCTGAACATCTGTAGGGCTCCCTAACCCTACCCCTAACCCTTCCCCTAACCCTACCCTAACCCTACCCTAACCCTACCCTAACTCTACCCCTAACCATACCCCTAACCCTACCCTAACCCTACCCTAACTCTACCCGAGCCCTAACCCTACCCCTAATCCAACCCTAGAAGAATTTGACACTTCAGCAATTCGTCACTTTGGTTCGGTTTGGCACTTCCAAAATTTGGGACTTCGGCAATTCGGAATTTCTGCACTTCGGTTCAGTTGGGCACTTCCGAAATTCAGGACTTTGGCAATTCCGGATTTCGGCACTTGGAAGTGCTCATGACATTGTACAGAACACTGTTGAGACCTCACTTGGAGTACTGTACACAGTACTGGAGACCATATCTTCAGAAGGATATTGATACCTTAGAGAGAGTTCAAAGAAGGGCTACTAGACTGGTTCATGGATTGCAGGATACAACTTACCAGGAAAGGTTAAAGGATCTTAACATGTATAGCTTGAGGAAAGGCGTGACAGGGGGGATATGATAGAAACATTTAAATACATTAAGGAAATCAACACAGTAAAGGAGGAGACTATATTTAACCCCTTAAGGACCGGACTGTTTTTGCGATGTTGTACATTTGCGACCAGGCATCTTTTTACACTTTTGTGGTGTTTGTGTTTAGCTGTAATTTTCCGCTCTCTCATTTACTGTTCCCATACAAATTATATATTGTTTTTTCAGGACAAAAGGGGCTTTTTTTTACATACCATTATTTATATAATCTCATGTAATTTAATTTTTTTTAAATGAAAAAATATGATGAAAAATGTAAAAAAATACATGTTTTTTGACTTTTATGTGAAAAATATTTTACTCATCTACAAAAGCGAATGAAAAAAACTGCTAAATAGATTCAAAATTTTGTCCTGAGTTTAAAAATACCCAGTGTTTACATGCTTTTTGCTATTTTTTTGCATGTTATAGGGCTATAAGTACAAGTAGGATATTGCGGTTTCAAAACATACATTTTTAAAATGTATCAATAGTGACATTGTAACACTATTATCTGTCATAAATCGCTGAATAACACCCCACAAGTACATATTTTTTTTAAAGTAGACAACCCAGGGTATTCAATATGGGGTATGTCCAGACTTTTTTTAGTAGCCAGTTAGTCGCAAACACTGTCCAAAGTTAGCGTTCATATTTGTTTGTGTGTGAAAAAAGTTAAAAACTAAATTCAACACTAATTTTGGCCAGTGTTTGTGACTAAGTGGTTACTAAAAAAGACTGGACATACCCCATTTGCAATACCTTGGGTTGTCTTATTTTGCAAATGGTATGCCATCATGGGGGTAATTCTCATTCCTGGGCTACCATACGCTCTCAAAGGCAACGTAACCAACCTGGACATTTTCAATGTAAAAATATTTGACCCATATATTTGACCCTGTAACTTTCAAAAACGCTATAAAACCTGTACATGGGGGGTACTGTTATACTCCGGAGACTTTGCTGAACACAAATATTAGTGTTTCAAAACTGGAAAATGTATCACAACAATTATATCATCAGTAAAAGTGCTGTTTGTGTGTGAAAAAGGCAAAAAAGTCACTTTCACTGACAATATCATCGCTGTGATATGTTTTACTGTTTTGAATCACTAATATTTGTGTTCAGCGAAGTCTCCCGAGTAAAACAGTACCCCCCATGTACAGGTTTTAGGGTGTCGTAGAACGTTACAGGGTAAAATACAGTGATAGCAAATTAAATTCTCTGACTTTTGGCCTGGGTTGGCAGGCAGGTCCCTTAAATTGCAATCAATAAAATAACATAATTATGTAAAAATATTACATAAATACGCACGTAGAATTTAAATATATATGCATATTTATATATTTGAAGTCTACGTGTATATTTATATAATTATTTATGTAATTTTGTATATGGACATATGAATAGTTTGTATTCTTTTTATTTATTTATATATACATAGATATATATACAATTTCATTCTAAGTGTATTTTGATATAAATATATATATATATTAATATCAAAATACAGTTAGAATAAAATTTCGTATTGATATATAATTTTTTTTAAAAATGTTTATTATTATTTTTACATGTTTAATTTAATTTAAATTACTTATTATTTGTATTTTATAATATATATATATATATATATACAATATATATAGTTATTATATATATTATATATATACGTGTGTAATTTAATTATAAGTGTATTTTTATATTAATATATGTACATATTAATATAAAAATACACTTAGCATGACATTATATATATGATATATAGACATATATTATATAGATATAATATATGTCTATATATCATATATATATACACATATATAATAATATTTTTTTTTATTAACTATAACTTAATTTTTTTTTCAGATTTTACACTGGCAGGGAGACTGCCTGTCAGCACAGACAGTCCCCCTGCAGGCAGAGACTAGGACACCTATTGTGACCATGTGGTCGCCCTGTTGAGCGATCACATGGCCACAGGGGTCCTAATTCGCCATGGGGAGACTGTCTGGGCTGCAGGCAGTCTCCCCACAACGGGAGCACCGCCGATCGCCGCCGGGAGAACGACAGTGATCGGGTAAGTATATCTTAAATTTAGGACGGTTCAGGACCGTCGTCGGTCGGCAAGGGAAAAATGCCGATGACGGTCCTGAACCGTCCTGCGTCCTTAAGGGGTTAAAAGAAGAAAAACTACCACAACAAGAGGACATAGTCTTAAATTAGAGGGACAAAGGTTTAAAAACAATATCAGGAAGTATTACTTCACTGAGAGGGTAGTGGATGCATGGAATAGCCTTCCAGCTGAAGTGGTAGAGGTTAACACAGTAAAGGAGTTTAAGCATGCGTGGGATAGGCATAAGGCTATCCTAATTATAAGATAAGGCCAGGGACTAATGAAAGTATTTAGAAAACTGGGCAGACTAGATGGGCCGAATGGTTCTTATCTGCCGTCACATTCTATGTTTCTATGTTTCCATGTTTCTATGTTACTTCGGTTCGGTTGGGCACTTCCGAAATTTGGGACTTTGGCAATTTGGCACTTCAGCAATTCGGGACTTTGTCAATTTTGGACTTTGGACTTCGGAATTTGGAACATCTGTAGGGCTCCCTTACCCTAACCCTACCCATAACCCCAACCCATCCCTAACCCTACCCCTGTCATCATCCACATAATTTTCCCTCCCTCTCTTGTTTTGCCACTTTTCAGAAATCCGAAGCACTTCGGCACTTCAGCAATTTGGTTCAGTTTGGCACTTCTGAAATTCGGTACTTTGGCAATTCACCACTTCGGACATTCGGAAGCATACGAATTTCCGAATTGCCTGAAATTCATCTGAATTCACATTCGGAACGAAACGAATTGCACATGTATACTGCTTACTATCTGTTTATTTATTAGGGTGTTTAACCCCTTAAGGACACAACTTCTGGAATAAAAGGGAATCATGACAGAATAGATCTGTCATGTGTCCTTAAGGGGTTAAGGGTGTGTGTATGTATTAGTCAGTTTGTGTGTATGTGTGTCTGTTGTCACCAACACTGGAAGTCGGTCACTTTATGTAGGTCCCTGAATTATTCTTACCCTGTGCCCAATATAGATGCAGGGTGTTTGTAATGTAATTGTTTACTTTTTTTTAATGTAATTGTTTACTGTTTTGTGTGCTCTCCTGTCCTGCTGATGCTCTCAAGCAACTAGGAAGATTTGACTGTGGAGCCTGAACAGCACCTTCTGTTGGTTTGTATGCATTACCTGAATAGCAAGGCTAGTTAATTTGGATATTCAGGTAGATTTGCATATTATGGTTTCTGCCAGCAGGGGATACATTTTGTGTTAGTTATTGCCTGCCTTAACCCTTTATGAATATTTAATTATTATGAGTACCTGTATGTTTCCCCATATGATTTGTTTATTTGTTTTGATTTGAGTTTAATGTTAAATGCACACCCTGAGTAAAATATAAAGCTGAGTGTGTTAGCTCCATTGGGAACTGTGTGTCCTGGTTGGTTTATTTAGGGATTCCAGCCACAGAGGCCCCAGACCAACCAGCTTAAATCCCTGGCCCCTGATCCCTGAGACAAGAAAAAAAAAAGTTAGGCCTGAGAGCCACAAGTGCTCCTGCAAACACACACAGCAGACAGAGGCCTGGGAGAGGAGCTGAAGAGACAAACGCAGAGGGGGCAATAACTGTCTGAAAGGAGAGAGCTGCAGCCTGGGTGGAAGAAGCCCTCAGCAATCCCAGGATCCCTGATAGCAGCTAGTAGCTGACCTGGTGGAGGCTCTCAGTCACAGCACAGGAGCCTCTGACAGAATGAAACCACATCTCATTAGAGAGTAAGCAAAATCAATCTTTCCCCAGGTGGCAGATATCCATGCATCAGAACAAGCCAGAACTCACAACACGAATATATAAAAGAGGTCATCTCTTGACCACCAGGAATCTAAATTTCCACTTTCCCTGGCCTAAGGTAACAAGAAGCACATGATAAAGTTTATTGAAATTGTGAATATTAAAAAAAATGAAAGTATTTGCACCCCTACTGGTATTTTTATAGTTGCTGATATGGTCTGACATGGGAGGAGGTCAAATTATTAACCATAATTAAAACAATATTGTATACCTGGTTTTGTTTTTTTTTTTTCACCCACCCTGGTTCAACTCTTTTGAACTTACTGCAAGAAGAGGAAGAGTTACTTTTTTCAGGAATTCATATAGCTGGTACCTAGAACAAGCTCATCTTTAGCTATCAGGGTAGATCGGAATTGAAATGGTAGATTTTTGGATAGTTTATAGAGGACAGTAAAGCTTTTCTACACTATTATTACGCATATTTTTTTATTCTTCGTGTCCCTTTTAACCATGTCACATCTTTTACTTCACTGCAATAACGTTATATTTCTTACACCTGGCAAATTTTACTGTATAGCAGTTTCACGGGAATAGCTGATTGTGTCAATGTTCGCATTTATCTGGTTGTTAGAAGGTTAAGGCCATGTTTTTACCTTCATCCCTTTTTTCGACTTCACAGAGCCAAACTTTAAATCAGATCACTCTGCTACCAGGTTTTATTTTTCATAGATGGCAGTTTTCAGAGACTCATTGACTGAAAACAGCCAACAGTCTACATTTCACTTGAGCAGCATTTATGGAGATTGAACTAAGGCATCCTAAACCTATATATTTTCCAAGGAAATCAATAACACCAAGTTGTATAATATATCCAGTCAGGCAATTCTTATCACTGCTTCTACTTAGGATATTCTAGTGATCACCCTATAATGTCATAGTTACTATATTATTTTTGATTTGTATATAACACCAGTCCTTCTATTATCCATGATATATACGGGCAAATGTAAACTCCAATCTTGAATATGACTGCTCAGATCATGTAACGTTTGAGTTTCTTCAAATAATGCTTAATGCTGGCAAGACTTGCAAAAACTAACATAAAAACCAGCTCGGAATAGCAGATAAGAATAAAATTAAATAAAATATATACCAATATATACTAATTACAGCTAAGTAAACATGGTGTTTTTTTTTTTTACTACTCTTTATTAGGTTACTTACTCAAAAAAAGATAATGTTGCATGCATAGATTTTAGAATTATTAAAGAAGCACTCCAAACACCAGCTAGTAGATGGCTGATTTTACTGGCACACATTTAAGGTGGAGTTATAAGTTGATTCATCTATCCACGGATTTATAGAGTTTATAATGCACTAAAAAAAGCCCTGCTACACATTAATTTGATCTGTAAACATTGTCATGTATACCAACAAATCATACTGAAATGTAAAAAGGAAGAATGTGAGATAACTGCTAGGTCCAATTTAAATGCTTTTTAATTAAAGCCTCAGGATCTGGACAGGCAAAGTATAGATCCTTGATTTATTGTAACTGAAATATATATGGCTCTATGCATTGATATTATAGACAGACTATCTTTATAATGTTTTGTGGATTTGCGCAGTGAAGATGAATTTTGTTCCCGGTGGATTTTAGAATAAAATAAATAAATAAATATAGAATTCCCAATTAGACTGTCTCCACAGTTCTACTGACACTTGCACAGTAGGCATGCAAGATATAGCGCATGTTGCACACTATCATTAGATATGCACACCTAACTCTTGTTGAAATAGTGCAAACGATTATTGATGCACATGATCCAACTTTGGTAATTCAGTCAATTTATGATATTGGGAGGAAGAGGAAAATGTTCACACAGCATTTCTAGGTGAAACATTACACAAAACCCTAAACCTGGCAATAGAACATACATTGCATAATTCATTCCCGACAAGAGGGGTTTCTGTCTATTATTTTGCCAGATTGAGAGTACTACATAAAAACGTTGAACAATACTATTTTAAAAAATTATAACACTATAAGATACACTTTCACACGTTGAAAGCCGCTCATACCACAGCTTCTGACATCGCAAAAGGCCTCCTATTATGGACTTTATCACTCCTTCAATTAAATGCTAGCGTATCTCACTCAATGAGAGTAGTGTTTAAACTCAATATAATGATTTCAGGATTCATATCATGTCTGCACTGTGAACCTGTCACTATCTAACAGCAAATGGTGGTCTTAACCAATATTAGGGCCTCAGCACGAGAAAAACATACTTTTTTCAATAATGTAATGGCACTGGGTTTACAATACATAGTTCTAATGGCCTCTAGGATTATGGTTGGCTTAGGGTTACGATTGGTAGTGATTTGGGGAGAAGAAGGCTTTCCGAAACTTTAACAACAAAAAAGCACACAATACAGCAATATGGTTTCGTGCACACAAACAAATAATCTTCCAAGGCTATTTTGACAACACCTAGCTCATATTCAGAATATAGAGATTTTGGTTTAACATATGGTTAATGAATTCCAGACCACCATTTTTTTTTTTTTTAGAGATTATCCTGATTACATTTTTAAATGGTAACTCAGTGAAACGTATACTGCATACTGCTTTACTGACTTGCATCACTGCATATCTCCTCCAAGCAAGTCTCTAAAAATTTAAGCACATTTCATGAAACTTACTATGGGCACCTATGTGTGTGGAGTGTGGGGTGTTCTCCAAAACCAGGTCAGGGCTAGTAAAAAAAGCCAATGAAAACAAAACAGAGGCCACAACCACTACACTGAGCTCTAACAGGTATGGTATTTAGAGTGCCCATTTAAAGGGGCACTCCAGTGCTCAATACAAATACAAAAATCACTGTTTAGTATCTATACCTCCAATAAAAATAAGCAGGCATTTAATTATATATTTATATAAGCTACACATCTCTTGCTTACAGCCTTTGCAAGCCTCCACCTTCCTCCCCAGCCTATGCTGCCAATCAATTAGACATATTTGCAAGGCAGGTGCTCTGAGCAATTGTTTCCCTCTTGAGTTTAGCTCCACAGGGCTAACCAAACCAGGAAGCAAGAGGAACGGTTTTCTGATTGACCATCGGGGATTGTAACATGGTTAATTTATAAAAGTACCACTTTCTAATGAAAACTGCATTTTTTTTGTTTAAAAAAAAAAACAAGGCAAAGAGTAGGTGTTAATGTATCAAACCAACAAACCAAATTTTTGGATTCTGCACTAGTGTCACTACCTACCACTAGCACTACCTCTTTAGCTCCTACCATCTTTACGCACAGCAGGAAGGATGATGAGGATGGTACCAGTAGTCGATAAAGGCAGGTTGGATAGGAACAGTCATTATGCTCTTACTGCCAGTGCCACTTTATACCTAATTCAAAAATGTCCAACATTGTGTAGCCATTTGGCCTGGCAATATTGTAACCGTTTTAGCATGTCAGCACAGGCATTTTTCCTGCTTTTTTGACTGTCTGAATTGTTCCAGAATGTACAGATGTGTTTGTGTGTTACTCTGTGAATGGTTGGGTGTGTTTGCATGTAGATGTGTTTGAGTGTATCTATGTGTGTATGTTTTGGTATTAAACAATATGATAGTTAATATTAGTAAGTATATAAATGTATGTTTATTGTAACGGTCAATGTATTTGTGTTTCTATTTAGTTATCTCTTTTGGTAACAAACCAGGGCCATCTTTTTACAAAGTTAAACAGGCCAACTTCCATTATGTATTTTTGCATATAAAGTCAGGAAGGAAAAATAGGTAACAAATATTACGATGTGCCTTGGGCTACATGAAATGTATGTTATGGTTTGTGTCTATTTTTTCACAAAGTTGTCTCGGGAATGGAGGATTATTAATGCTGCTCTGTGCCAGTAAAGTAAGTACCTTTTGAGCTGGCACACAGGCCCTTTTGAATTTTGTTTACAGGTCTAGCATATGCTCTGACTTCTGCTCCGGCATACGAGCCTGCTGGCACCCCCCTGGTGAACTGCTATTCTAACCATGTACACACAGAATGAGTCAGACAGCAAATTTACTCTTGAACAACAACAGCATCCCAATTTGGACTCCAAACCTCTCTGTGCCTGGGATAGAGTTATGTATATGTTTATCATGGTTAAACAGACAATGACAATGTTTGCCTGATGCCATTTACTCTTTCGGATTTGCTGAGTATTATGAATGATCTTTATAATAACACTTTACATTAATCACTAGAGCAATAAATAAATATATGCAATCTGCCTACACCGTGTTAACAATGTGTACATTTTTGAAGTCTCGTAGCATACATACCTTGCAGCCATATGACCAATTATAATAATATCAAATTATTCAACCAAGAAGGTAATGAACACACTTGTCATTTTTCAGTTCTCCCCTGGGTTATAGATGTATTTACCCAGCTAAATATCATTCAACCTATAAGGATTGTAAGGCTGGAATACAAATAAGCAACTTTATAATTAATAGTATTTAATGTGAAGTTTATATAAAACAAATACCAATATTGTTTGTATATACAAATTGTTGGATACCTGTTCTATCTAGATGTGCTGCCTTGTCAGACAATAACTTCTTATATATATTTAATGAATTTACAATTTTTTCATATTTATACCCATTTTTTGTTTTTGTGTTTTACTGCGTATGTTGGAAATCTATTTCAGGAAAGTACATTTTGCATGTAACCCCACACAATACTTTTTTAGGTTTTTAACACATGGCACCTCCCCTCTCAAAAGTCTGCACTTACACAAAGTCGATTGTGGTAATTTGTGCTGTGTTCCTCCTCATAAAATGGTTACTCCAAGGTCATAAACACTACATAAACAATGTAGTAATGATGATGCCAGGAGGACCCTCATAACCTCCCCAGATTCCTGGGGCAAACTGTTTTGCAATGGTTTGCCCTCTTATCTGGGTCCCCACTAGGTGCAGAGGGTCCTCCTATGGCCAGTGATGACGTTCATTGGCTGAGAATGTCAGCTGACAAATGAAAATATCAGCCCATGAATGCAATTCTGTGCATAGGAATATGCACAGAATAACATCAGACAGCCCACAAAGTTAGGTTGAGTACATCTCCAGCAGCAGATGGGTTACAGTTTGTATGTACAGCATTTCAGAACAAAATGGCGCACATACAGACTACATGCACCATGAGCACTTCAACTCACTGAAGTGGCCATAGTGCTCCGAGTAACCCTTTATTTTTTATGTATTAAATTTAATAAAATTCTGGCCAATTAGGACCATATCTTGTCCATGGTAAGCATATCCAACCTAATTTGTACCCATACCCCAATAACAACAATTTTTATTTAATTAATATTTTTTAGACTGACACTAAACATCTGGGTAGCCTTGCTATTTGTAAGGAAACCAAGTATATTTAAACCTCCTTCGGTAGTTTCCTCCCGAACCGCCAGAGCCTAGTATATATAGCTCTCCATTCGGTAGTTGCAATAGACAAAATCCATACGAAATACCAATAGCTTCACAAGATAATTCCCTTAGTAAAGCATACGAATTCCAAATAACAGCTGAAGTCAAGAAGCAGTGTACAAGATAAACTGGCTTTAAGTAACACACACCGGCTTTTATGCAAGTCCCCATGCAAGGGGACATCCCACAGGGAGGGACAACATGTAACCAATCCCGTACAGTAAAAACATAAAACACATCCAGCACAAACATATAATTCCCTCCCCTAGCCCTGGAGATAATCAAGTCTGACAAAGTAATAACTTGATTATCTCCAGGCAGAAAAATCACCATTTCCCCCAATATCTGTAACACCCCTTTATACATGGAGTATCCCCACAAATAATATGTCCCCTGATAGCCCCGATCTGGGTGACCAACATATTCAAATTTCACCCAGATCGGTTCAGGGGTTCTCAAAAACCATGGAAGTCCTTTGTGACCGGTTCACGGTAGGTGGACTGCCCAAAATAGTTCCACAAGTTTGGGTGGTTTTGACGGTCACTTTAGAAAAAGGAGAAAACAAATAAAAGTACCAAATGGATTCCCCTGGCTCCTAGCAGCGATTGTTCCCCTCATTCGTATGCACAACCTTACCGAATAGCGCTCTTCTAGCTAATCGGTACATATAGATCCAGCGTTCGTGTGTTTAAGACCGGTGTTCGGGAAGTCGAGTGTCCGATTTTAGTTCCAGACACTCGACGACCAAGTACCGCTGCCTTTGTTCGTATGAAAAAAGATGGCCGCGGTTTTCTCAGCCACGTGACGTTCGGTAGTACGAACGCTGGCTGCACACGTAGAGGGTGTAATTGATGCCGGCTTTGAAGTTAAACGAGCCAGAGGGTGGTCTAGGTTCGGTAGTTCCATCTACCGAAGAGAAACATGAAGAAATGACGAATAAAAGGGTAATTTCTTCACACTATTCAGTAACTTTGCAGTACTGTATAGAAAAAAAACACGAAACCCCAGTAATTAGTCATATATATTAAAGTTTATTTAAAATACATTTTTATCTTTATCTTTGGTTTCAGCAGAAGTAAAAATGAAAACCGCAATGCATTCTTTAAGATAAATATGATGCTGTGCCAAGTAGCCAACCTGCATTACTGTGAAGTATGCAGACTACTCTGGTTTAGCAACAATCACTCCCTATTCCTTAGAGATTTAGATATTCACATGTAATCAATAATGAGAACTCTAGGTTTTCTCTGCTGACCACATCTAAAAACAAGGGTCTCCAAGCAGTAAGACTCTTTCAACTGTATTCTGCAGCATTTGCTCTAGAATAAAATATGTTTATAACTTGTAAATTCTCGCTCTATTTAACTCCATTTACAATTTTCTGTTCGTATTATTATATACATTTGTTTTTTTCTGCAGATAAAACTAAGAAAAAAAAGAAAACGATCAATCTCTCTTGATATAGAGCGCCACCTAAAACAATAATATTTGTTCTCTTAAAAAAAAAAAAAAAAAAACGTATATATTTACCCTTGTAGGCTTCATGGGTGCCCTTAAGCTGCTGCTTAAAATGATACAGTCTGCAGTAGTTATTAAGACAGCAGGAGAGTGTCTCAGACTACAAATTACAACTGAGCTTTCCTTCTCTATTCTCGGTGCTGACTCAGTTGGAGATAATGAGATATGAGACAGAACCCCGTCTTACTCTTACTTGCAGTGTATTAATTTCCAATGTAATTTTGGTAAATATTGTCTTAATCAGATAAAAACCCATTAATAAGGGTTTGCAGAGTTGTAATTTATGAACAGTGGGAATCTCACGGAACTGCTAGAACAACTGGCTTTAGTGGATTAAAAACACAAGACTTTAAGCAGTAGGAGCAAGGAGATAAGGAAGATTTTCAAAGTCTGTATTCTTTAGAGAGTAAGGTCAGGTTAATATTTGTTTTTATTTTTTGGATAATTCAATGCAAAATCATTGCAAAACTTTTTGTTTACTTAATGTTTCTACATCAGTATTGCCATTATTGTTTGTCTTTATCTAGAAATGTAACTCTTTCACAACTAATATTTTGTCTAGTACTTTGAAGGGGTATATTCATTAAATTAATGATTGATAAGGGTTTTAATGCTGTCGAATGGTTTAAAATCTTTGTTATTTTTTACTGGCTAATTTCTGCTCGCAAATACACCAGCCACAGCCAACGGGTTAGCCACTCGCTGTGGAAGTTGTCACCATTGCAACCACACCTTGCCTTAACCCCTTAAGGACCAAACTTCTGGAATAAAAGGGAATCATGACATGTTACACGTCATGTGTCCTTAAGGGGTTAAAAAAGGCTTACACTGAGCATGGTACTTCACCCTGTGATTGGCCTTAGCTGGAGATTGAGACAATTTATACAATGTATTAAACTGTGATTTTGTGCTAAGCCAGATACATATCTACATATCTACTTGTGTGAATGTGTGGTGTGTGAATTCTTTATTTAACCCCTTAAGGACACATGACATGTGTGACATGTCATGATTCCCTTTTATTCCAGAAGTTTGGTCCTTGAGGGGTTAAAGGAACACGACAGCATTAGGAAGACAAATGTGAATTTCTAACACTATAGCATCCTCAAGCTGTTCGGTTTAGCGGCCCCACCCTCTTTACTTGTCTTTTCTCCCACGCTGCGGTGCTCTCTAGGTCTCAACTCATCGATGATCTCAGCCAATGTCATCGATGATCTTAGCCAATGTCATCGATGATCTCAGCCAATCCATTAAATGACATGATGAGTGAAATTGCAATTGTTATAGCCAGCAGTTCAATGTACCCAATAGTTAAACAAGAGTTACAAATAATCTTCTACTGCCCATAAATCCAAAACGTGAGATAGATCTCATGAGAAACACAGGAGAGAAAAAGTTGGAAACCCCTCGGAAAGCACTATGAATCTAGAGAGCATGCATGACAAAATTCCACGCTGCTGGCAGCCACTAGAGACATTTAAACCCTGCACCGTAAACCCTGCTGTTCCTGCAGTATGACAATGTTTGCAGTCGCAGGGTTAAAACTCCATGGACATGGCACCCAGACCCCTTCATTGAGAGAACCTAGTTTGGTTCTTATAGCGCCCCTTTAAGTGACACATGCACTTTACATGTTAAAGAATAATTTCATGTTTTACACCCTCTTCTTTAAATTTACTGCATTTTTATTTGGTTTGATACGGTATAGACCAGGTTCTATGTAATACCAGACAGCTAGCATGTATTTTTGTCGTTAAGTACTTTGTACCAGGCTAGAGGCAGTAGCCATGGGCATTTTAGTGCTTACCGGCTGAAAGTAGTGACAACATTAAAAACAAGCCTCGGGTGTTAAATTATTTCACTAATACTTTTGGGATTTGTGCACCAAACTTTGAATAGTTAATTGACAAGAGAAATGCAATTTTGTTTTTTAAACCACGATTGTCAAGTTGAAAACATAATTAAACTTGAGAATGTTTTCACTTTGGCTATTTGGCCTAAAATGAGATACTCTCTTGTCAATTCAATTCCCCATTTTGTGAATAACTCATTTATCTTTTATGTGAGTTAATAATGAAATCCATTGCTTCTACCAGGCCACAATGGTTTAAACGATTGTCTTTTCTTATTTTCTACTTCTTTTTAAACAAATTTCTTACTAAGTTGTGTTATCTCCCATATTTTTGTGTAAAACCATTTCACTTCCCATTTCTCTACTGGCAAACTATCTTTAAAGGAAAATGATTACTTTATTAAAAGTTATGTTAATTAAATGCGGCACGGGAAGCAGATTAACATTTCTTTTCCCTCGATGGAAGCGATTACTGCTTTGGATGCAATGCAAATTCTGCTTTTTAAAAAGTTACCATGTGTTAAGAGACATGAGTACTTATGATGATAGACTTTTGACACTTTGAAAAATTATGAATGCTCACTATCACTGCTGAAAAAAACAAACGAAAAAAAGCACCCAACCTGATAAGTGTAGAAAGTCTGTTAAAATGCATTTTTCCATTCTTCAAAAACTGAGAAAATTGATGTAAAATTGCATTAAGTATTACATCAATGCAAAAATTAGGCAAGATTTGGCAAATCATGTTTTTCTGCAATAAACATGAATGATACATGCTGCAGGGTTGAGCATGAGAGAACCCCTCTCATTAGCATTCACTACAGGCACTATAGGCACTCAGACCACTTCAGCTCATTAAAGTGGTCTGGGTACAGTGTCCTTAGAGAAACTGGAATGTTTACATTGCAGCACTAAGTCTGCCTCCAGTGGCTGTTTACCAGACAGCTACTAGAGGCGCTTCCTGGATGTTAACAGGCTTTTGGTTGGCTAACTGATGCTGGACGTCCTCATGCTCTGCACGAGAACATCCAGCGTCAGCTATTTCCCTATAACTTTCCTATGGGGAGGCCTAATACGTGTGCAGCACTCGCAGCGCAGGTACATTAATGCCTGCTCATTGAGGGACGTTGAAGGAGGCAGAGCCACAAACCAGTGCCGGGAACATCTGCGCTGGGATCAATAAAGTAAATAAAGGGTTTTTAACCCTTTATTCACCTTGGTGGGATAGAGGGTGGTGGGGGGGGGGAGGGCAGAGCATGAGGGAGGGGGGAGGCAGAGGGAGATTTAGCGTCAGAAATACATCTTTGTATTCCTGGCACTATAGTTTCCCTTCAAATAAATGATCTGTTTTAGTTTGATTTTAGTGCAATTCTCTTTAATTCCCAGTTTTGTGAATACACTGTAGTGTGAACTGTTAGTCCTAATGGGTTTATTCACTAAACATTGAATTATAGAATTAAAACACATTTAAAAATTGAGTAAAAGTGTTCAAATTACGAGTGTAGCCAAGTTTTAATCCAAAATGAGCAATTCATTCAGCTATAGCCACAACTTGGTTATAATTTGCCAATATGTACTGTTTAGTGAATGAACCTCGGATTATTACAGGTACCAGCATTTAGAATTGTCTTCTATGTCCCTGGTTTCCATTGGCTTGCTTGTTATCACTTTGGAAAAAAAAAACATCATGGCTCTTTTTGTATACACCTAGCAAAAAGTATTTTCTACCTCATGTTTGACTGAAATATTTTATGAGCAAAGTTTAGAAGGTCAATTTCTCTAAGTGCCTGTGATTAGCACAATATAACACACTAAGCAAAGTGATGGTTCAATGGGTTGCTATGAGTCAGAGAGTGTTCTTTCCCAAAGATGGAGGTCTACTCTCTTCACAAAATGTATTAGTGTGAGAAAGGGTATTTCTATGAGACAGTAAAATCTCTAACTTTGGCACTCCAGAAAGCACAGAGTGTGGCTTCCATGACATATATCAATATTTTTAGTTTTCTGAGCAGCTTAGGAATAACACTATTTATAAACTTGAGTGCACTGGTATGCTTGTGATTGGGAAGCTCTGACAAGTTATCCTTTAATTCAGTTTTGTTTTATTTTGGCTGCCCCTCCTCCCCCACAGCCCATTTATTTTTTGCTGTGTTTTTACATATTTGGCTGCCCTTAAAATATATGGAATGATGTACTGCCATGTGTTGGGGAATTGGGCAGTGGTCTGTAGAACGGGGTGGGCAGGGGTTTTTGTGAATTGGGGGTGCAGGAGGTTTGTAGAGGGGTGCAGGATCTTTTTTTAGAGAGGAGCGCAGTTTTTTTTAGAGAGGGGTGCAGGATTTTTTTAGACAGTCGTACAGGATTTTGTAGGGGGGGGGGGGGGGGGAGAGTGGCAGTGCCAAACACAAGACCCGCCCCGGGTGCCAAATGCTCTAGGTATGCCCCTGCTTCCCCCAGCATTTTTGTGTGTGTTTATCCTCCCCCTGCTCCATATCAAGTACAGACAACTTTCAGAGTACCATTCCGATCATTGCAATCTACTTGATGACTCGGCACTGGAATGGTGCTCTTAAATTGGTCTGCACCTCACACACAAATGATGAAGCTCCCCAGAGATCCAGCTCACTCTCCACTGGTCCACCAGGGATACAGCTTACCACCAGATAATATAAGTTGGAAAGAGTACAAAACACACACACACCATGCAACCAGCAAATACAGGCACACTAAGCATCTTCCCTTACAAATCACAACACTCAGTCACCAGATACCAGTCATAGAAACAGAGCCATGGACTCTAGGAGGTGGCCCCAATCTGGCACCCTGCACAGGAACCTAGGCAACCTAAATCTGACTCTGCACAATTTCACACACATATATGCGTACAGACACACACATTTCTCTGTTCTGTATCTCATATGTATATTTTAAGAACCATGAGAGGGAGCAGAGTAGAGAGAGATATGTATCATCATGTGACTGGATCATGACCTTTTCTTCAACCTGTGAAAGCTATGCAATTTATTTTTTGGTTGTGCCTCATTCATCTACTGGTCCTCTGCTGCTATAGAAACTCCTTCAAAGTAGAACTGCTAATAATTATTCTATTCTATGCAACATAAAGTTAGGCAGTATTATTGGGTAAAACTTTATGAAGAAACTGGTGAGTGACAGCAGTAGTGTGATGTCTTTTGTGGCTATTCTGTCTATACCTATCTTTCTCTTGTGCCAGCAGGGATACTGACCAACAACCACCCTAGCCAGTCTATATTGCATGTCTTCATAGATGAAACACAGAACAGTTAAATCCTCACTGTGCTTTGTGTTGTACATTAATTCAATCATGTCTAAGAAGGTGTCATCTCTGAGAAAGAAGTAGAAGAGAGATTGCCTTTGAATTGCTTAATACAAAAATGGAACTTAAAGGTGAGTTTTAGAATTTGATAAATTCACCTCAATTATTTTTTATAATTAAAAATTTAGAGTTGAATAAGATCGATCAGATAGTATATTTAACACATTTTATAATACAGTCCACAGAATAATACAATAAACTGTACATATATGTATTACTTGTTTTTAGTTTATGATATGTGTGCTTAAAATGCATCGGGGAGGGGGGGCCCTTTATCAAAACATACAAAAACTATTCGCTGCAGACATAGCAGAAATCCAATCGGTTACTGACAGGGTCAAAGCCACCAATGAAGATGTAATAGATATGTAGACAGACCTGGACTCTGCACAGGAATCCATTCAAAGCTTCCACCAATCTCAAACCTCTATAACCATCATGCAGGCCTTACAAGGCAAGACGCCCTACACTTTTGAGTCAACACAACTCACCATCTATCAAGATGTCACAATAGCTACCCTACAATGGCGCAGAACCCTCCGAGTGACCATTAGCATATTGCGAGAAGCAGGAATACCCTACCACTGGACAACACCGTGGTTCCTCTTGGTCACACACAATAGAACTGTACTGAGGATCACATCTGCTTAAGAAGCTCCAGACTTACTTTGCACTTTGGGCCTTGCCCCACCACTGCCGGATAACCCAATACTGCTGTGCCTTTTATACCAGGCAGCGTTATTGTTTTTCTTATTTTTCTTATGTTTTATGTTTGAGAATGTGCAGTTATGTTAAATGTCACATATGTAACACAGGCTGCACCATATACAGGATGGATATGGTCCCATGAAGGACCAGGCACATAGCACGAAACCCAGCTCAATCCGCCTAACCAAAACATTACCTACTCCCCCTCCTCCTGCAGCTCCCATGGCTAAAGGGACTACTTCACCCTTGCCCATACTAAGCACAACCTGGTTCCAAACCAACCACCTGCCAAGAACCGAAGTTATTCTCTCAGTCCACACACCTCATAGGACACTCTCTGACATACAGAGGGCTCAGGAGCAATACACCATGCTAGATTGTGCAAAATATAGGAGAAAACCTCAATAACACCATACTATCTAATACCAAACGACGCATATCTAAACCTTAACTACTTACGTCAACTCACACCACAGACACACCCAAAAGACAAGACTGTTAATGCACCGAAGACTTAGATAATGTTATTTACTTTACTGTTGTTTCTCATTCTTTTCTCGATATAACTTGTGAGTTTTATCAGCTAATGTTTCTTATTCTTTTCTCGATATAACTTGTTATATCAGCTAATGGATGACTTAAGATTCGGCAATATTAGCTTAACTTTAACACTCTTGCCTAAAATATCAGTGTGGGACACTTAGTTGCTACTCTATTATATTTTATGTCTCTGGCTTATACTCTTATATGTTTTCCCCATTGAAGTTAAAAAAAACAAAAAAACAAAAAACGGCACCACTTACTTCAGGAGTTTCTAAGTTTGTATATCGAACGAAACGAGGGCATATATGTATTCTATCTGACAACATATGTACAAAGACTACATGTTATTACTCCACTTTATTTGTCATGTAGCAAATTAATGCCTCATTAAAAACAGAGAATCGAAGAAAAAAAATGCATCAAAGGAACACTATATGTCAGCAATTTAAATGTGTATTGTTGACACTGCAGCTGTAAAAACATATTTTAGGTGACCTGCCCTACTGTTAGACGAGTAAAAGTTATTTAACTCACCTTTATTTCAGTGTCACTTGGGTCTCATTGAAGCTGGCTTCACCCCTTGTCCACCTCCTTGGCTGAGATCATAAAAACAAGAATCAATTCACCACTATGGGGAATGTTCAGTGCCTCCAAGCAGAGCGAGAAGACGCTGAACCTCAGTGCTGCACACTAGAGGTGTTGCTCCGGAGAAATGTTTACATTGAAAAGCCTGTAGTTTCTCTGGTGACTTTAGTGTCCCTTCAATTAATTGTACTGTATAGATGCAACTAATAGATACAGCTGTGAATCTATTTTTGGTTGCATCTATATTGTGTTTTAAGGAGGGAGCTGGCACCACTATCCCTTGAGATAAGTGTTGTTGGGTGTGGGTGATGCTATTCTAAGAATTTTGGTATACAATGAATTGTACTGACCTGAAATGTAAAATGTGAAACATTGATGGGTAATCTAAGATAAGATAAATATTTGTTTCTGTCATATGAAAAAAAAAAAACAGTTTGAATATGTATGTATAATTTCAAGCATACATTTTAGAATGATCTTGCCATCCTGAGCCCTGAAGAAGGACATTATAAGAAGATCTGCTATGATGATTCTTTAGGCTTTAGTTGTGCAAGAAGAGGGAATGCTGTGGACCTACTTCTTCCAAAACCACTATAATGGTCATATGGGATAATGGGGCTGAATGGTCTAGATCATGGTCTAGATCATATTAAATCAAGGTGACAGGAAGATTTCAACCCCTCCAGTATCAAACATTTTTGCCAACAGGCGCTACCCATGAGAGTCAATAGATAAGAAATTAAATCATATTCATTGTATATGACGTGTGTCAAAAATTTTGCAAAACATGAGGAATTGTGCTTTTCTGTTAACTAGTTGACTAGTTTGATGTATATTATAAGAAAGGTTTGTGTTTTTTTTTTAATTTATTACAAATCAGGGAACTGGATAGAAGCAGGGGCAACATTTCTTATCACTAGATTAGTAACATCAAGCCAACTGCAACCTATCATGATAATGGGGGCAGGAGAGGGTTCTGGTTACTAATAATTATCTTTTTATAAAATATTTTTCAGTTTCTCCACCTAGTGTCCATTTTGTACGATAGGAGTTTGGAGACACATTTGGCTTCCTTTTTGTTATTGTTGAGGTGTAACCCCTTAGTGACCAGGCCATTTTTCAATTGTATTACCGTTAAGGACCAGGGCTCTTTTTACATTTCTGCAGTGGTTGTGTTTAGATGTAATTTGCCTCTTACACATTTACTGTACCCATACATATTATATACCATTTTTCTCGCTATTAAATGTTCATTCTAAAGATACCATCATTTTCATCATATCATATAATGTACTAGAATAAAAAAAGTAAAATATGATAAAAAAACAAACAAAAAAAAACACAGCTGGCCATCATGCACCCATGTCCCAGTTGGAACATGTCTGAAGCCGACCAATGTAATTCACCTCAGTCAAACTGTATGTTTTTGAAAAGTACACACCCTAGGGCATTTCACATGGTGGCATTTGAACACTTTACATGCACTAATTCTACCACCAGTCTCTGTCAAACGTTTTTGTGGTGTTATTTTTCACTCACACATTCTACTTTGTGCATAGATTCTAAGCTCCTGTTAGGTGTTACTGCCAAAGGACACCACAATATGTACTTGGCATCATCTCCCGAGTACAGCGATAACACTCATGCATACGTTTGTCGGGTTCACTGGGGGGGTGCAAAGCAAAATGTCTGATATGCGTTTTTCAAATTTTATATATCTTGTTTGCCTATCTTGTTTTGAGGGCCTTATCAGATATCCCAATGTATTTTCTTGCCATGAGCGTGCATATATTTGAAAAGTTTACACCCCACAGTAGTTGAAGAACGTGTGTGGAGGTAACTGTTCAATCCTCAATTTTACACACGCACACCGCTATTTGACTGTGATTTAGGAGAGCCCGCTGTTGGTTATTGCAAGAACACACCCCGGGTTGTTTTCTGCGAGGCCTCCTAAGGACACCCATGCCCCCCCCCCATGCATAGGTCTGCCAGGATTTGGGGAAGGTACGGTAACAACTGAATGACTTGCCATTTGAGTTGAAATTGAGAGTATGTCTTCTGATAGGCCTATCTTTAGCTTGGGGCTTAACACATACCCCAGTTTTATATATCGCCACAAAAGGGTACATACTTGAAACGTAGACACCCCGAGGTATTGCATGTATGTGGAGTGCTTTGATGCAACTTTTTTTTAGCCAGAAAAAAGATAAAACAAGTTGAAGAACGTGTGTGGAGGTAACTGTTCAATCCTCAATTTTACACACGCACACCGCTATTTGACTGTGATTTAGGAGAGCCCGCTGTTGGTTATTGCAAGAACACACCCCGGGTTGTTTTCTGCGAGGCCTCCTAAGGACACCCATGCCCCCCCCCATGCATAGGTCTGCCAGGATTTGGGGAAGGTACGGTAACAACTGAATGACTTGCCATTTGAGTTGAAATTGAGAGTATGTCTTCTGATAGGCCTATCTTTAGCTTGGGGCTTAACACATACCCCAGTTTTATATATCGCCACAAAAGGGTACATACTTGAAACGTAGACACCCCGAGGTATTGCATGTATGTGGAGTGCTTTGATGCAACTTTTTTTTAGCCAGAAAAAAGATAAAACAAGTTGAAGAACGTGTGTGGAGGTAACTGTTCAATCCTCAATTTTACACACGCACACCGCTATTTGACTGTGATTTAGGAGAGCCCGCTGTTGGTTATTGCAAGAACACACCCCGGGTTGTTTTCTGCGAGGCCTCCTAAGGACACCCATGCCCCCCCCCATGCATAGGTCTGCCAGGATTTGGGGAAGGTACGGTAACAACTGAATGACTTGCCATTTGAGTTGAAATTGAGAGTTTGTCTTCTGATAGGCCTATCTTTAGCTTGGGGCTTAACACATACCCCAGTTTTATATATCGCCACAAAAGGGTACATACTTGAAACGTAGACACCCCGAGGTATTGCATGTATGTGGAGTGCTTTGATGCAACTTTTTTTTAGCCAGAAAAAAGATAAAACAAGTTGAAGAACGTGTGTGGAGGTAACTGTTCAATCCTCAATTTTACACACGCACACCGCTATTTGACTGTGATTTAGGAGAGCCCGCTGTTGGTTATTGCAAGAACACACCCCGGGTTGTTTTCTGCGAGGCCTCCTAAGGACACCCATGCCCCCCCCATGCATAGGTCTGCCAGGATTTGGGGAAGGTACGGTAACAACTGAATGACTTGCCATTTGAGTTGAAATTGAGAGTATGTCTTCTGATAGGCCTATCTTTAGCTTGGGGCTTAACACATACCCCAGTTTTATATATCGCCACAAAAGGGTACATACTTGAAACGTAGACACCCCGAGGTATTGCATGTATGTGGAGTGCTTTGATGCAACTTTTTTTTAGCCAGAAAAAAGATAAAACAAGTTGAAGAACGTGTGTGGAGGTAACTGTTCAATCCTCAATTTTACACACGCACACCGCTATTTGACTGTGATTTAGGAGAGCCCGCTGTTGGTTATTGCAAGAACACACCCCGGGTTGTTTTCTGCGAGGCCTCCTAAGGACACCCATGCCCCCCCCATGCATAGGTCTGCCAGGATTTGGGGAAGGTACGGTAACAACTGAATGACTTGCCATTTGAGTTGAAATTGAGAGTATGTCTTCTGATAGGCCTATCTTTAGCTTGGGGCTTAACACATACCCCAGTTTTATATATCGCCACAAAAGGGTACATACTTGAAACGTAGACACCCCGAGGTATTGCATGTATGTGGAGTGCTTTGATGCAACTTTTTTTTAGCCAGAAAAAAGATAAAACAAGTTGAAGAACGTGTGTGGAGGTAACTGTTCAATCCTCAATTTTACACACGCACACCGCTATTTGACTGTGATTTAGGAGAGCCCGCTGTTGGTTATTGCAAGAACACACCCCGGGTTGTTTTCTGCGAGGCCTCCTAAGGACACCCATGCCCCCCCCCATGCATAGGTCTGCCAGGATTTGGGGAAGGTACGGTAACAACTGAATGACTTGCCATTTGAGTTGAAATTGAGAGTATGTCTTCTGATAGGCCTATCTTTAGCTTGGGGCTTTACACATACCCCAGTTTTATATATCGCCACAAAAGGGTACATACTTGAAACGTAGACACCCCGAGGTATTGCATGTATGTGGAGTGCTTTGATGCAACTTTTTTTTAGCCAGAAAAAAGATAAAACAAGTTGAAGAACGTGTGTGGAGGTAACTGTTCAATCCTCAATTTTACACACGCACACCGCTATTTGACTGTGATTTAGGAGAGCCCGCTGTTGGTTATTGCAAGAACACACCCCGGGTTGTTTTCTGCGAGGCCTCCTAAGGACACCCATGCCCCCCCCATGCATAGGTCTGCCAGGATTTGGGGAAGGTACGGTAACAACTGAATGACTTGCCATTTGAGTTGAAATTGAGAGTATGTCTTCTGATAGGCCTATCTTTAGCTTGGGGCTTAACACATACCCCAGTTTTATATATCGCCACAAAAGGGTACATACTTGAAACGTAGACACGCACACCGCTTTTTGACTGTGGAACACACCCCGGGTTTATCACGATTCCAGGAACCTAACACGCTAACAGACACACACACACACACACACAGAAAAGGTGCCGTACCGGACCTTAGAGTGGCCGGGCTAAGCACACACAGAATAGTCAGGGGAACCAGAAAACAGAATAACGAGAAACAAGCCGAGGTCAAAGGGTAGGAGAAAGTCACAAAGTCAGCTTAACAAGCCAGAGAGTACGTAACCACAAATCACAAGTTCAGAATCAATACTATACAGCAAAGACCACAACAGGGCAGGGAGGAACAGGAAAGGTGAGTATAAATACCCTAGGTTAAATTCTGATTGGATAACTTCCAATCAGAATTAACAATCACATGTGGGAGATATCTAAGCCTCCCACTGTGATTGTAGTACTGTTGCTTTAACGCCGGGTCACTCACGTGACCCCGGCGTTTGCATAAATCAACGACCTTTCAGCGTGCAGCGTTATACATGCTGCCGCTGGGAGGCGTGACGGATGCGAGCGGCGGAGAGGAGACGCCGCTCGCCGACAGGTAGGAGGAGGGGAGACCGCGGGCGGCGATGGACTGAGGGTGAGTGCTGCGAGTTGCGAGCAGCCTCCCCTACTAGCCGCCCGCGGACCCCTTACAGGGTTGTTTTCTGCGAGGCCTCCTAAGGACACCCATGCCCCCCATGCACGGGGTAAATGTAACAACCCCCCCCAAAGAAAAAGACACCAAAAAAAAATAACTGAACGGCAAAAAATAAATTAAAAATGGGCCAGCGTGTGGTATCGTTTGAAACAGTCTCCAATGCAGAGTCCAGGCTGCCCAGGGCAATCAGGACAGTAATATACACTGTCTTTTCTCTGCCCCCTCTTAGAACAGACCCTGCATCTTTTTTGGGGACTCTGTTTTGCCGCAGTAGGGGGGATTTTAAAAATAAAATGTGTAGCCCCAACTCTGCTCTCTCCCATCACCGCCCGGGGAGCAGGTGCATCACGGTACAAAATCCCCGAAATGATCTGGAGCTGAAACTGTAAAAATCTCAGTTGCGTCCCGGGGTTTGCTTTTTTGAACAACAAGAAAGCGTTGTGGGTTGCAATCTGCATTAGGTAGATTGCAACCTTTTTGTACCAGGCCCTTGTCTTTCGTATAACTAGGTAGGGCTGCAGCAGCTGATCTGCCAGATCAACCCCACCCATATGACGGTTATAGGCCTTGATGCACACTGGCTTCCTCGTTCTCTCAGCTCTGCCACGTACAGGGACCTCCACAGTCCCCTCAGTGTGGATGGTGGTAAGAAGGTACACATCCTTCTTGTCTCTGTACTTAACTGCCAACAGCTCCTCTTGGCGCAGAGCTGAGGTCTCCCCCCTCCGTAGCCGGGTGCGTGCAAGTTGTCCTGGGAAACCTGTGCTGTTCTTTTTAATTGTGCCGCAAGCTACTGTATCAAAACAGTACAGTAGCTTGAACAAAGGGACACTTGTATAAAAATTGTCAGTATACAAGTGGTACCCTTTGTTCATCAGGGGGAATATCAGGTCCCAGACAATCTTGCCACTGGTTCCCATATGTTCTGGGCAACCTGGAGGGTCAAGGTGGCTATCCTTTCCCTCGTACACCCGGAAGGCCTGAGTATACCCAGTCTCGCTATCACAGAGCTTATACATCTTTACACCATACCTAGAGCGCTTGGAAGGAACATACTGCTTGAATCCCAGCCTTCCCTTATACTTCATCAGGGATTCATCCACGCATATATTCCTTCCAGGTGTATAAGCCTCTGCAAACCTGGCAGCAAAGTGGGTAATCAGGGGGCGGATTTTATACAGCCTGTCAAACTGGGGATGCTCCCTAGGGGGACACAGGCTGTTGTCGCTGAAGTGCATGAAATGCAGAATCATTTCATACCTCTTCCTCGACATACATTGGGAGTAAATGGGGGTAGAGCAGATGGGGCTACTGCTCCAGTAGGAGCGGATGGAGGGCTTCTTTATGATGCCCATCAGCATAGTCAATGCCCAGAATCTTTTAAATTCTGGCACATCGATGGGGGCCCATTGCTGCTTTGCCAAAAAAGAGTCCGGTTTTTTAGCTCGGAATTGATGGGCATATAAATTAGTTTGGGCGACAATGTTCCCCAATACATCATCGCCCAGAAACACCTCCATAAACTGCTGAGGGCTAAATCCTGTGACATCCAAATTAATGCCAGGATTTGCAGTAAAGGATGGGATGTCTGGCCTCTGGTTATGAGGCACTACCCACTCCTCAGCAGTTCTGCCAGCTGGAGCAGCACGTCTCCTTCTGGCAGGGGGACTAGCAGGCACAGATACAACATCACCAGATACATCACTAGCAGTAGACACTGTATCGAGTGATGATGTATCTGAGCACCTGGCAGGGTCAAAATCAGGGTCAGAGTCTGACATAGACGCGTCAGACTCTAGCGCAAGGGTGGCATATGACTGCTCAGCGCGGGTTGTCTTCCGTGACCCGTGTGCCATGATCACAATTGCTTTACTTAGTGACCTGTCACAAAAAAAAAAAAAAAAATAACCCCTGAAAAAATGAACAGACAGCAAAATAAGTGATGCTGTGCAAGAGCCTGTGATCTGTATAGTGATCACTGGCAGGGCAGGGGTTAATCGTTCTGAAAAGAGCTTTTGGGTCTCAAAAAAGATCACAAAAAAATGAACCCCTAAAAAAAAGGCACAAACAGCAGAAAAGTTCTGCTGTGCAAGAGCCAGTGATTATAGTGATCACTGGCAAGACAGGGGTTAATGGCTCTGAAAAGAGCCTTTGGGTCTCAAGATTTTACAAATCCCTACCTATAAATACCTAAATCTCTCTAGCTAAACCACAGATCTCTCTCTCTCTCTCTCTCTCTCTCTCACACTAAAACACAAGTGAAGAGAGGGAGGCAGATCCACACTAATCAGAGAAATGGGGAACACACTTGGGATGAAATTGCTAATGGGGCAAGCTGTGATTGTATGACTCCAGCCTGCCCCTTATGATGCGGCATGCTAGGGACGCCCCCAGAAGCCCCATGATTCACTGCCTTTCGAAAAAAAAAGGGGGGGGGGGAGTTAATATTGATCATTTTCTTTATTTTATATTTATTTTTTTATATATATTATTTTATATGCACGGAGTGCCAGGACCCCTCAAGGCACTCATCACATGCAGTACATCACTGCTATACTATCAGAGCTTCCAGAGCTCAAAATAGGTGCAGACGTACCAGGTACGTCCAAGGTCATTATGGACTGTTTTCTGCCAGACGTACCTGATACGTCCGCGGTCGGGAAGGGGTTAAGTACTTGAAGCAAGTAAAATATGCATTCTCTAACTATGGGTACATAACGTAGCATAAACACCACCGTTTTTATAGTGACACAATAAAGCTGAAGTAGTATGTAGCGGTTTGAAGATATATTTTAGAAAATTAGAAACCTGTAAGCTAAATAAAATAAATATAAGTGAAATACAATAATACAATACAATAAACTCTAGTGCTTCTTACACAACCTCTCCCAGGCACAATCACTTCCTCTCTGGAAAAAAAAAACCTACACTTCTTCACATAATAAATGAAATAATCTACAGATCAGCAGTCGGAGACTTCTTAATAGACTGCATGATTTAAAAAAAGAAAAAAAAAAAAAAAAAGCACTTAGTGAGCAGCCTGGAAAGCAGAATGAAAACTGTGCTGTGTTCTTATATTTTTTTTCTTAACACAGACAGAGCTTTTAATGTACTTGGAGCTCTGCAAAATTTAATGCAAACATTGTTAGTACAAGGATGCCTGATGTCAATATAAAAAGGTGCCTCGGACAAGGTAGGTGGTTCAGACATAAAAGGAGAACATTGTATTGAAGGAATGCCTGCTTTGAATATCTTTCCATTTGAGCATGTAGAAAAAAAATCAGACAAGAGAAAGAGTATTAGACTTATCAGTGTAAATAGCCCTGAAGATAAGGAAGGGTGATATGACTCTTTCTAAGTGCCCTGATAATGAAAGAAAATGTAAAGCTGACCTGAGGGCAGACATGGTTAAAAGTGGTTGACAATGAGGCTCCTAAAATACTTTAATAAAGAAATGATGATGTAAAGTGAGATAGAGAATACAGGTACCTCTTGAGCATTTAAGAGGAATTCCAAAGGAAATAAAAAAACTAAACCGATGTAATGGAGAATGAGCTGAAGTTTATTTTTATGTTTTTATTCATGTTCCATAAACCACTACAGTGACATGGTAAAACAAAAAACAAAGATACCTGCATATTTTCATCCAGTGGCGTACACACAATCCATGGGGCCCCGGTGCGAAACTGATCCATGCCCTCCCCTTCCCTATTCCCCCTACTCTCCCCCTGTCAGGGTACCTGTAGTCTCTACCCCTGTGAGGGGTAGAGACTTAGACGTTTTTCCATCCAGACGGCATGATTCTCCCGTTCCTCGCGGTTCCCTCGCGCATGTAAACGCCGGCCGCGAGAGAGCTATGCCTTTTTGTAACGTGACGCTCAATAGTCGACGTCATGACGCTATTCTAGCCCGACCTGTCAGTCAAATCCCGGACACGAATCAGGTCTCGGCGGAGGCGTGATTAGTCTCTAGAACCAGGGTATTTAAGGGAGCTCTCAGCATTTACTCATTGCCCTGTCGTGGTTCTAGCCAGTCTAGTCGCACAGTGCTCTTGTTTTCGCTTGTCTTTTGGTTCTGACCCGGCTTTGTTATTACTTACCTGTTCTCTCTGTTATCCTTGACCCGGCTTGTCTCTCGCTTACCTGTCTTCTCGTTCTCTCGACCTCGGCTTGTCCCTGACCATTCTATACGTAGTTCTTACGTTAAGTCCGGCCATTCTAAGGTCCGGTATACGTATCTGCTACTCTTTGTACTCTGCGTGTTGGATCCCTGCCCCAATCCTGACACCCCCCGACAGACACACACAGACACATATAGACAGACAGATCCATACAGACAGACACATACACACAGGCAGACACACACATACATACAAACAGACAGGCACACATATATACATACAGACAGACACACACAGACACATACATACAGACTGACACAGACACAGACAGGCACACATACAGGCACACAGACAGACACATACATACAGACAGACACACACACACACACACATACAGGCACACATAAACACACACACATACAGATACACAGACAAATACATACAGACAGACACACACACAATACACACTACAAAGACACACATACATACAAAGACACATACATACAAACAGACATGCACACACACACACAAGACACACATACATACAAAGGCACACACATGCATACAAACAGAAAGCACACACACACACACACAGACATACAGGCAGACACACACAGACATACACACATACAGACACACACACATACATACAGACAGGCACACACACACACACAAACAAGACACGCATATATACAAAGGCACATACATACATACAGACAAACAGACAAGCACACACACACACACACACACATACATACAACCAGACACACACATACATACATACAGGCAGACACACACACTCACACAGGCATACAGGTAGACACACACACATACATACAGAAAAACACGCACCCATACAGACACATACACACAGACACATACAGACAGACACACACACAGAAAGACAGGCACACAGACAGACACATACACACATACATACAAACACACACACACACACACAACGTTTAAGTCACCCTCCAGTTTCCTACCTTTAAGGTGCAGGAGGGTGACTTTCCCTGGGGTCCAGTGGTGGCTCAGGTGGATAGGAGTCAGAGTTCCCACTCTGACTCCCTGTTGGGAGGAAGGACACTAGGCAGTCACTTCCTCCCAGCATGTGATGTCATCACAGGGTGCCCGGTCGCGCTTTTAAAGCGCCCAGCGCTGACTGGGTCCCCTTATAATCCATATCCCTCGGGTGGCCCTGACAGCATGGGCCACCCGATGGACGCCTTGGAAAGCGGCCCGACTATTTGCCACGTGGGCCGGGGCCGCAAAAGATGATGGCGGGTACCCTGTCGCAGGGGTCAGCCGAGTGGACGGGACCCCTGGAGTGACGAGCCCGGTCGCAGCTGCGACCCCTGCGACTGCGATATGTACGCCAGTGTTTTCATCGTCTATCTAGTTAAGGTAAACTAGAGTGGCGGCTGGTGAAGTTGATGGTTAACAGAATCAACAATCATTGCACATTAAAACAGATTGAAATCAGAATCAGATCAGTCCTCAGAGTCACAGAGTTTGAAGCTTCACAACTTTTTAACCAGCTACTCAGGTCTCAGCTGTAGTGTGACTGAGTGATTTAAAGAAGATTGTGGATGTGTGCAGTAGTAGATATTAAAACTATTAGTGACAGGCAGCACGGTGCTTGTTTTAGAAATGGCCCCTTCCCATTGTCACCCTTAGGCTTCCTTGGCTTTATATATATTAATTATGTATTTGAATAAATTACCTTGCTTAATCCGCCCTGATTCAGTTACTAGGGCTATTGAGGGAGAGAAAATTCTGCTTTGTGCTTCTCTTTCCTGTGGACACTGTGGCCCCCATGGTGCAATCAGCCATTATTGGTCCCTGAATACAGAGGCCAATAACAAGCCTCCCTCATGGGCTGCTGATTTTGCTGCCCGAATGGTAACTCTACGAATGAGGCGTGAGGGGCCTTGCAGAACCTAAACCTATTACAGAATTATAGAGATGCAACATTTTCCCCATATTTTTTGTCTTACCGCCATCACCTCCAGAAAAACAATTGTTTTGTGTTTGTTAACTACTGCAAATTGTTTCCCTACACAAAAACTGGTGGGTTGCTGTCCCAAGTGCCCCTATGGACAAGCCTCCAATGGTAAATTAATAGAGAGGCCAGCTGCTTAACGGAAAACTGTCACTTTCCAGATGTAGCAAGGTACAATATATCTAGCCCAGCACTACTCCTCAGACCGAAAAGTTTTTACTTTCCAGGGCTGAATTTATACTGACCAAAGAGTAATGGAAAGTGGGCATTTTAAGCCCTGGCCTTTGTTTAACAAATATGCATTTGTGCAGAATTATGTGATTTTGCTATTACATGACAAAAAGTCATGATTTTATTAAAAACTCAGAGGCTAGTATTGCATATCCCTTTCTTTACTGTCCACCAATAGCAGCAAAGAATACAAAACATAATGAAAAATAATGTATACATAGTAACATATGCCACTCCTAGACCAAGTCTGTAAAACAGGAAACCAGCAGACATAATCCATTAGCAAATGAAACGTGGAAGTTATAACCGTTAACACAGGACCACTGAATCAACAACAGGAAACAAATCCGGAACATCAACGGAACAGCTCCAACCACGAAAACGTTGTTCAAAGGCAGATGAAAAAATATCAAACAGGTCCGGATCACGCTGTGAAAACACAAAGAACAGGAACCAAAGGGTTAAATCAATACTATACCTCTTACCTTTAATGAAGGGGGGGGGGGGGGGGAGCACAGCCATCCCTGGTGGTCCAGTGGAGGTAAATACTGTAGGGAGCGATGCTGTGTGGAGCGATGCCATGGTAACGCGCGTCAACGCTCCACACAGATTGCTTGCGGGAGGGCAGGGGAGCTGCTTTACAGATCCCTCCCCCTGCCTCTCGATACGGAAGCAGAGTAGGCGCCTGCCATTTCGGGCAGGCAGGTGCCTATTCTGCATTGATGGTGAACCTATGCCCGCGTGCCCACAGACATGGCCCGGCGTTCCACCTGTGGCACGCGTGCCATAGGTTCGCCATCACTGCTCTATAGCATGGAACCCAACAATCCTGCTGATGTTGTAATCTTTTATATTACTAACAGACTAATAGAAATCAATGTTTTACTAAATTATTGGCCTTGATCTGCAAAACAGGTAACTGTCATATTAACGATACATTCTGACAGTATAATTTTCTCTGATAGTAAAAGTTGGTAATAGTATCCTGCATTTTGCAGTGAGCAATTTCACTTATAAATCTAAGTGACATATACAATGTCACTAGAGTTTGTTATACGTTTTGGCTCCAAATCAGCGCATTGATGGGAATCTGACGCCTTACGTGCCAATTTACCTGCACCGTGCTATCAGTGTTCCCCTTAAGGCTGTGCTTTACTGTTTGGCTGTACTCTAAAATCCAAAGCAGTTTCAATTAGTGTGATGTGTGCTTAACCCAAACATTCACAACTGATGTGATATTTATGAGTGACAGTTTGAATTTGATTGACATGATGACTTGAATGCATCACTTGAATCTTTACCTTAGTGAATGGAAATTAAAAGTAAATGAAATCTGAAGCCCTTTTATGTTATTTTTTTAAAAGTTGTTTTTATAGTCACCAAGCTGGTCACCTGACATGATTTTAACATTTGTCAATCTTAGGTCACATATTACACAACTACTTTGAGAGGAACACAATTTGATTTCTTACTCAGGGAGTGCCGGAAGTCACTTCCCTACTTTCTATGGAGAGCTGGAAGCTGAGCTAAACTCACCAGGCAGGGGGTAGCTTCCCAGGTAGGAAGTCAAACCAGTCTCCTGGCACCATAACCACAACAGTGAGCAATAGATGTTTTGGTGCTAGGCACATTTCCCTTTACATATTGTTATATTCATGTGTCAGAAATAATAATGTGGATCAGATTAGTTATGAATTACAAATGCAAGACAAAAAACTAGAATGCATACACATATTTTAAATTTTGTTACAAAAAAAAAAAAAACTGGAATAAGATGTGGATGTATATTTTTTGCAGAGATAAGGTTGTGGTGTCAATATTCCTCATAAACATGGCTGCCCAAATAAACTGTAGTTCAAGTTGTTTTATATATATAGACTGTATTAAATACAAATTGAAATAAATAAATAAATGCTTCCGCTATGTGATCTCATATTTTAATGTGCATTTCATTCACAAGACTCTTATTCTGCTTGGTAGGTTCTCATATCATAAATAAAAAGTTTATTGAAAATAGAACTGCAAATCCATCTTAACTATAGCCACGTCTGTTTTAGGCTATATATTTCAATTCGGTATTCAGTTCACTAATTTTCAGTTTTCAGTGAACAAAACCCTCTAAAAAGTGAAAATCTGTGAAAAGTATCTAAAATAAAATATTTGAAGACATATTTAGAAAAAATATAATATTTTGAAGTCTGTGCAAAAAACTGCTTATTCAAAAAGGATACAACTAAGAAACATAAATAATGCCTGTCACGTGAATACAGTTTAAAATTATCCAGCCATATACACTGATTAGTCACAAAATTAAAACCACTGACAGGTGAATTATATAACATTGAGTATATTGCCACAATGGCACCTGTTAAGGGTAGGATTTATTAGACAGCAAGTGAACAGTCAGTTCTTAAAGTTAATGTGTTTGAAGCAGGAAAAATTGGCAAATGAAAAAAGCTGAGTGACTTTGATAAGGACCATGGCTAGATGACTGGGTCAGAGTATTTCCAAAATGGCAAGTCTTGTAGCATGTTCCCAGTATGCAGTGTTTAGTATGTACCAAAAGTGGTACAAGAAAGGACAACCAGTAAACTAGCAACTAGATAATGGGCGCCCAAGGCTCATTGATGCATGTTTGAACGAAGGCTAGCCCATCTTCACACAGAAGCGCTACTGTAGTTTCAGATTGCTGACAAACTTAATTCTGGCCATGAAGGAAAGGTGCCCAAACAATTTTTTGTTTTTTACTGCGTAGTCGCAGACTGTTCAGAATGTCCATGATGACCCTTGTCCACCAAAGACAGCACTTTTAATGGGGACGTGAGTGTCAGTACTGGACCGTGGAGCAATGGAAGAAGGTTGACTGGTCTGAAGAATCAAGATTTATTTTCGATTAGGTGGATGGGCACGTGTATGCATTGTTTACATGGGGAAGAGGTGGCAGTACCATGTACTATTGGAAGCAGTCAGGCCGGTACAGGCATTGCTCTGAGCAATGTTCTGCTGGGAAACCTTAGATCCTGGCATTCGTGTGACTGTTGCTATGGCACATACAACATACCTAAAGATTGTTATACACCACCTACACCCCATATTTTGCAATGGTGTTCCCTGATAACAGTGACCTCTTTCAGCAGGGTAATTCACCCTGCCACACTGCAAAAAATATTCAGGAATGGCTTGAGGAACATGACAGAGAGTTTAAGTTGTTGTCTTGGAATCCAAATTCCACAGATCTTAATCCGATTGAGCATCTGTGGCATGTTCTGGAACAAAAAAAATTGATCCATGGAGGCCCTACCTTGCAAATTGCAGGACATAAAGGATTTGCTGCCAAAATCTTGGTGCCAGATATCACAGGACATATTCAAAGCTCTTGTGGAGTCCATGCTTTGATTCATCAGAGCACAAAGGGGATCTACATGATATATGGCAAAAACAGGCAAAACATGTAAATGCATATTATACAATGTAGTGCTTATTTAAAAAAGGCATGTTGAATAAATGAAACGAGCATCACATTTTGTTTCTTTATTGAACGCAAGATATTCTGCACCATAACAAAATGTCAGGACCTGCATTTGGATTTTTGGTGCCCTATACAAACAGTGATTTTGGTGTCCACCTCCAAATACTTAATTGCAATTTATTGACATGGATGAACTCATAATTATGCCCACAGAGGCTTGTTGCCTTCACAGGCAGTTTGTCATAATTATTGGATCATTACTATTGAACAGATGTGGATATACCTATTATGTAAAAGAAAAGAAACATTTTCAGAAGAAAAATGAAAACCGCATCTTGTTCATGGAAAATCCTGTTAATCCAATAAAACATTATTATTGGGTACTACAATAATACTGTTAAGCTGATAAAAAAAAGTTACATTTACTGCAATAATATTTTATACTGTATGTTTGTAATATATTAATATTTTCCCATATGCCTTAATAACATCCTTCAAAACTATATATTGGTTACTTTACTCAGAATAAATATGTTTCTTCTAATCTACTAAATTCAGATAAATGTTTTCAAATCGAACTTAACTATCATAAATTACACAGGTCTGTTCTGATATATGAGTAATATAGAGAACTGGCACAGCGCTTAAAATTACTCCTGATGGCTCATCATATGTTAAACAGTAGGAGCTTGCATGGGTTATATATATGGCATTAAACACTATATTAAAGCCTTGATATTTAGGTTCATTACATAAAATGAGCAGGGTTCCACATGGGGTAACATAGTCAGCATATACAGAAAAATGAAATAACATATTTGCTGTGAAAAACATTTGATTTTGAATGCACACTTCCTAGCAGGTAGGTAATATTTTATTTTCATGTATTTATTTATTTTGTTTTGCATTGTGCCGTTTCCCATTGAAAAGGTTAAAGTCTGTTTACTGATCTGTCTTTACGGGACCACAGCCTGTACCCATCTGGCAAGTAGATGTTGTTACAAATTGGCAACCGTCCATCAGTTTGCTGGTTGGCACAGGTGCCCCTACATGCTGTATTCCAGGTAGCCTAACAAGGGATCATTTTTACGACAGATGTAAAGCAGCTGCTGGAACAGTGGCTTTGCCTAATTACAGTGTTACTGCTATTTACCTGCAGATAAAGCCAAGGTTTTTAAATGTAGCATTTCTGCTAAGGCTCTTTTAACACACCACCTGCCTTAACATTATTGCAAAAATTGAGAATTTGCCATATATACTATTTCTATCTACCTATCTATCTCCCTATCTATCTACCCATCTATCTATCCATCTATCTATCTATCCATCTATCCATCTATCCATCTATCAATCTATCCATCTATCCATCTATCTATCTATCTATCTATCTATCTATCTATCTATCTATCTGTCTGTCTGTCTGTCTGTCTGTCTGTCTGTTTGTCTGTCTGTTTATCTATCTATTTATCTATCTATCTATATATCTGTCTGTCTGTCTGTCTGTCTATCTGTCTGTCTGTCTGTCTGTCTATCTATCTATTTATCTATCTATCTATCTATCTATCTGTCTGTCTGTCTGTCTGTCTATCTATCTATTTATCTATCTATCTATCTATCTGTCTGTCTGTCTGTCTGTCTGTCTGTCTGTCTATCTATCTATTTATCTATCTATCTATCTATCTATCTGTCTGTCTGTCTGTCTGTCTGTCTATCTATCTATCTTTGTTGTTTGTCTCATATTACTCATGGTGTAATGTTGTTTTCATCCTACTATCCTACTACCAACCTGTGTAACCAATGTGATGTAATTTGACTGTACAATCTTACTTCTGAAAATACAATAAAACTCTAGTTTTTGAAGTAATTCAGAATGGAGAATTGTTTGACATAATTTGTGCAATGTATCAACTGGACAGAGAAGCACCTTATAATGTATGAAGGCAGGTGAACACTGCATTTGTTTTACGTACATATAGATATACACAGGTCAACATGGAATATTCTGCATAAATTAGTATCATAGATTAAATCTGTAGATCTATTATATAGCTGACAATTATTGCTAATTGGCATCCAAAGTTTAATAACTCACCTATGAGACTGCATTAGTAATTTTGATTTAGATACCGTAAATGTAATCTCTTTTTATTATTATTTTTTTTTATATTATATACTATTCAATCTTAATTTTTTGCATAGTTTATTTTTGAATAATAGGTTACAGTAATAATGTGTAGTAAATATTTAACCCTAAAAAAAAAAAAAATGCGGTATGAGCAGCTTTTACTCAAGTAATAGCATCATCGAAATTGGGTGCAATATAGCACTATAATAATAAAAAATATAATAATACTAATAAAAAATAAAAAAATAAGGCTGCATCGACCATGTAGGGTCATAGAAGGTTGTGATAAAGAAACAGACTATGTCTGTTTTTAATCTCTTTTTCTATTGATTTCTACAGATGTACTCAAAGTGATCGAAATAGTTACCGGTGTTCATGAAATCTATAGTGTGAAGATACTTCTAAAATGGTTTTCTACAAAGATTTCCAGTAATTTGAAATAGAAAATTAATTAAATCATTTTACTTTGTGTTATAATTGAGAAATGAATGAAGAAGCAAATTACAACAACCACGATAATATGTTTCTGAATGAGTAATATTTCACATTTATTACTATAATAATACCATATGTATGTAAGAAAATCATTATCCTGTAATATAACAAACTTAAAATAACCTCTATATAGATTATAACAAGCACAGCAAAAAAATTTCAGAAACACTATTTCTCCATTCACAGAGTGGAAGACTATGTATAATCTCTAGATTTCAAAAAGTGCGACAATAATAATCCCAGTCTCGCAGTAAGCAGAGCAATGTTCTATTTTAACTATATTGTTGAGAAGTAAGATGTATGTTTTTCCAAATTAAAACTGGTCAGGATCTTAATGACCGAGGCTCACTAATTGAATTGAGAAAAGGTTAGATATTATCACAAGCAGACCTTGAGTGGGCAGTGAGAAAAGTAACAAGTTTGCATGTCAAGTTAAAATATGGATTTTTCTTTCCACCATGGGCAACCTCATGTTTGATAAAGACCTTTTTTGAGATTGAACGATTGTTGGGGCCACATTTATTTGCTTCAAAATACATATTGGAAATTTAAATGTTGCAACTTCTTAATTTTTTATTTAAAACCTAAAATGGGCAGAACATATTGGCAGGGTTATTCAATAAAGTAAAAAATGGCAGGAATTAAAAGCGAATTCGTAGTGAATCCCACTTTTTACAGTCAAACAAAAAAAAAGTAAAATTGTAGATTTTTTCCAATCCAGATACTTTGTTCTATAAATCTTAATTCCTTTTTAATTCACTTTGAATTCTCAACAATGCACTTTATGCAACAATACACTTGAGTAAATAGTGCTGTTGGGTAAAAACATATACAGGGCTAATTATTAAAGTGAGAATTGTTTGGAATTCAAAGGATTTTTAAATTAATTTGCAGACAATTCTCAATTTAGTTAATAACCCTGAAAATATATGTAATTTTTTTTCTCAGTTAGAAAGAATGTCAAGTGTGGGACTGTTTGAGATTTTGTAAGGGGTGTGGTAAGTATATTTACAATAATCTATACAGTTATTGTAACTAGTAAGGATTATTTCCAAAGTTAGTACAAAAGATAAATATACTAAACCGCACTCCAAATGTGTGTAACAAAGGATGGTAGGTGTAGATCCTAGTTAACCCACCCTGCATAGGTAAAACAGCTATAATAGAATAACAAATTCAATTAACAGCAGCTCGAGTGAACAATCTATTGTTGGAGGCAAACGTCAATTGCATACACCAAATGGATTGGCTTGCGGTAAAAAGGCTGGAGGCCGACAGCACTCAGGAACTCAGTGGTTACGCATGCGAAACAGGCGTATGCGGCAACTTAAGTTTGCCTCCAGCAACAGATTGTTCACTGGAACGTCTCGTACAAGCTGCCTTTGTTGTTCCAGCACCAGATCACTCAGAGAGTCTTAAAAAGTCCTGGAATAACTAGGATATCAACGCTTAAACTATACTTACCTACAGGCGTGGACATTACATTACTACATTGGGTGAGATCTAACCCATTTCATTTTTTCTTTTTCTATTCTTTTTGCATTTATTGCCAACCTCTTTTCTGATGTACAGTAACTGTACTTTTTTTAAGTACTGTATTAGGACTGTGCAGCTAGGATTTTTTTTTTTTTTTGTACAAACTGGTTTTCTTTTAGCTTTGTTTGTTTTTGTCCTGCTATTAGATCCCTCTATAGAGTACAACCTTAGATAGCTAATTACATTTAATATATGTTTATCCAGGTGTGGATTGCCAGAGCACAACAAAAATGGCTATATTTCAATTTTATTCTTACCTTTTTTGTATTCTATTTCCAAAGTATGGAAATGATGATCATGAATTTAATTGTATGTACTACCTACTCCAATGCAATAGTTCATGGATTGACTAGGGAAGTCAAGAGCCTATACTTAGCTATCAGCTGGTTAAGCAGTGGAAACATCATTGCCTCAGAACTAGGAAAGCCTGGAATATGGCCAGCTAAGGCAAGATACCTTACCATATTTATCCTCATAGATTATAAACTCATTTGATCAGGGCCTTCTTCAAATATTCCCTTTTTATAACTGCTGTGGAATATGCTGGATCTGTACAAAATGCTAATAATAATTACAGTTATTTACATGAGGTGTTACAAGAACAATTGTGTCCTTTGTAGTTTTATGGAAATCTTTAGGACTCCTCTTTCTTTTCTTTACATGCATTTATTTATTTTTAGTCAATGTCTAATTGTGAATAGTTAATGGTGCTATCAATCCATTATGCACTCTTGTTATCTACCAATGTTAATAAGAGCTTTATACATACAGAGAGGGGCATGTGCATACTTATATTTTCATGGATTATTAGTTTATGTATTTGCAGTTTTCATGTTATCTGATTTGAATATTTGTTGAGATGTCTGTTTGCATACACTCTTTAATACATTAAAGGAACACAATAGGGTCAGGATCACAAACATGTATTCCTGACCCTATAGTATTAAAAACGCCATCTCGTACTCTGGTCCCCCTTGCCCTCCCTAAATATTGTATAAGCTTACCTTTACTTCAGTCTGCTGCCCCTGCCCGTGATCTGCCTGCTTGGCTGACATTATCAGAAGTGCTGTTCAATACCAATCACTGTGCTTTCACATACGAAAGCATTGGCTTGGCTAAGACTGTCAATGGGGCAGATCAGGGGCAGAGCCAGCACAAGCAAAACACAGCCCTTGCCAATCAGCATCTCCTCATAGAGATGCATTGAATCAATGCATATCTATGAGGAAAGTTCAGTGTCTCCATGCAGAGGGTGTAGACACTCAATGGCAGTGCTGCACAATCTGCAGCACTGCTTCAGGAAGCACCTCTAGTAGCCATCTACTACTGGCCACTAGTGGCCAGGGGAGGCAGGCTGTAATGTAAACATTGTATTTTCTCTGAAATGACAGTGTTTACTGCAAAAAGGCTGAAGGTAATGATTATACTCAGCAGAACAAATACAATAAGCTGTAGTGGTTCTGGTGACTATAGTGTCCCTTTAAGGACAAAGCTTAAGAAGCCTGTTTTGCACTTATGAACTCAAGCAATTTTTGCATTTATTGCTGTTTGTGTTCAACTGCAATTTGTATTTTTCATTCAATTGTACCAACACATATATACATTTTTTAGAGGAATAATTTTGATAGTTGCAGGTCACAATATACAAGGAGTAAAATACAATTTCAATCTAGAACAATTTTAGAAGTTGGTATTTTGTCTAGTAAGCTTAATAACCATCACCAAAAACAAAATTGCCACACCAAAGTATATATTTTTATAAAGTAGACTATTTAACAAAGAGTATTTTGACACTATGTACGTTACCATTTCACCACCAATCTCTGCTAAATATTGTAGTAAAATTATGGTTTTTGTTTTTCAGTTTTTTTATTACTTACAGATATATAACATTAATGCGTTTTACATAAAGCTGATGTGTGCTATTCTGTACATATTGTGTTTGGCTACATCTGCTGAGTACAGCGATACCCCCATTACCCAATACCATATAAGAGATCAGGCTCTTTCAATTTCTGTGGTTAGAGATTGCATAAATGGATTTGATGGGCTTAAGTCTCATTTTGAAGCATTATAGCAGTTGATGCTTCAAATAACCCCTCAAATGCCTACCATTTGTGAAAGTTGACACTCCAGGGTATCTCATATGGCATATATATTGTGCCTTTTTTCACCAGTAGACTTGTGGTACAAAAATATTTGTAACATTTTTTAAATATTAATTCAATATTTGTTGGGCGTTTTTTACATTTAATGTGCTACTATGTTTTTTGAGAAACTGCAATGATTACATTGCAGGACTAAGACTGCCTCTAGTGGCTGTCAATCAGGCACTACCTAGTGCTTAAGCAACTGATGGTCGCCTAACTGACCCTGTAAGTCTTCATTACCCTGAACATCAAACACTAGTTAAATCCCTATAGTAAAAAGATATATCAAAGGTAGAGGGCGTAAGTATATATTAGATAAATAGATGTAAAAGAAGTTATACTTAGTCTCTAGAGAGATAATATTATCTTTAAATCTAGAAATAGTTTCTAGAAAATCTAGAGAACACACATTTATAGCATAATATTATATGTATAAATATTCAAAGTCATGTGTAACAAGTTTGAACTCACAATTTCTTAGAGCCACTTATAGTAGACTCTGACTATAAGGGCATGTAGATGCTATAGATAAATACTGATAAATACTGCTCTGCTGCTTTTTTATTGAATATTACTAAATTACCTCTTAATTTTGTACAATTCTAATAATAAACAAGTCACAAGAGGGCTGTTTATACTGGCATTGTTTTTATTTGTATAATGATACCCTATATCCTCTGAGGTGTTTTTTTTTCTAGAATATACAAGTGCAAGTTTTAGCTTTCTTCAAGATTTTCTGCCCCTCTTATTGTAGAAATGTGCAGCTGCTGAATGTTATTGCATATTGTTGCCTAGTCTAATGGCTACATTTATTCCTTCTTGTTTAATAATATCCCTAATTCAACCACATTTACAGTATAATATCCATACGTTTAAACTTATCTATAATGAACTATATGTGTCTTTTACCTGTCCAATCACCTCTTTAATGCATACAAGTCCATCTGTACATAGGCAGCACTGTACCTAGTGCAAGTCTTACAAGGCTGCCTGCTTGGACACCGCCTCATCTTTAACAAATGCCTTGTTAGCCTCGCTTCATGGATGGCCCAAGATCTGGCCTGCTTGTCACCTTATGCAAGTGGCTGTGCGTAATGGAAGCGGTATCCACCTTCCTGATCTTCTTGCTCTGCAACCTGGCGCGTCCAGATTTGTTGGAGGGAGCCATAATAAGACATCCCTCTCCCTCCTGCCCCGGCATCACTAAATGGGGCGCGAGGAAGCAGAGCAAGAAGAGCAAGAAGGTGACAGAATCATGGAAGATCCACTGGACCCAAGAGAAAGGATTCCCACTGGACCCCAATGAAAGATTACTCCAGCTTTACCAAAGGTAGGAAGGCTGGTGGACTTAAATAAAATAACAAATAATAATAATTTGCGAGTGTATGAGAAAATGTGTGTGTGAGAGTGTGTCAGTATCATGTATGTGTGCCTGTAAGTGAATGTGTGTGTCTGTGAATGAGTGTGTTTCTGTCAATTATAATATACCGTAATAAATGAGTTATACAAAAAAGTAGGCATTTGTGATGTATATATATATTACATTATAATAAATGAGTTATACAAAAAGTAGGCATTTGTGATGCAAAATTGATTTATTGCTTTACTGCTAATGTTATTGTGTTTGATGTTAAGAAACACTGCACAGTACTCACACACTTGCACAAAGTCAGAAAATAAAGTTTTAAAAGTTTATTTCTCCAAACAGTTACCAAAACAACCCTAAAATAATTTAACAACTGTATGTTGGCAAACTAGTCTAACACTAGGATCGCTAACAGGCTAGACTAAAGGAAATTTGTTCCTGACACCACAGTCCCCAAAAGAAGAATTGTCTTTCCTCCAAACAGTTAACAAAACACAAAATAACGTTTAACAACTTTATCTTGATAAAATAGTCTCACAGTAGGATGAGTAAGATAACCCCAGCCATGTTCGAATCAAAGTTTTCTCTAGTGCTCCTGGCAGTGATAGCTCCTAAATACAAGATGAAGCTAAATCAAGTCCAACCAATGACCCAGGCTACATACCTCCCAAGTGTTCCTTTTCTGGAGGAACAGTCCCTATTAATCTCTCTTTTCAAGGAACTCCATATTGTTGGCACGTGTGACTGTGTATAACAGAGTTCCACTACAATAATACATGCAGTTATTGTCCTTTAACCCCTTAATGACGAGTGACGGACGAGGTCCGTCACTCAGGGGATTGCCTTAACGACGAGTGACGGACCTTGTCCGTCACCCGTTAAAATTAACCCCAGATCGCCCTAATCGCGGCGATCGCGGGGTTAATGGTGCTCCGGTCTGCCTCTGTATTAGAGGCAGACCGGGAGCACTGGATCGGGATGTCCCAGCACATGTGCCCGCTCTGACAGCATGTCAGAGCGAGCACATGTGCGGTGTATACTTACCTTCCGCCTCCCTGCACTTCCGGGTTTACTGTGAAGTGCAGGGAGACGGATCATCAGTGATCCTGCCCCCTGTCAAAAAAAATATAGTTTAATTTAAATCCCACCCCCTTTACCCATTTTAATAAAAAATTAACCCCTTCCCTGCCAATTGATCACTGACTACAGTGATCAATTGGCAGGGATTGCATTTTACTATGATCTGATTTTTTTTCTAACCCCTGAGGGTTAATTCTTTTTTTTTTTAACCCTCAGGGGTAAATTTATTTTATTAATTAATTTTAATATTTTAAAATTATAAATTTAGCTAGCTGGGCAGGGTGGGGAATTGGGGGATTTAGTGTTAGGCTAACTAGGGGTTAACGTTAAAAAAGTTTTAAAATAAGCTTTAAAAAGTAAAAAAATTAAGAAAAAAAAGTTTTAATAACGTTTAAGTAAAAAATAAAAAAATAAAAACCCTTTACCCAGTCCAAATAAAAATTAACCCCTTCCCTGCCAGTCGATCACTGCCTACAGTGATCAAAATACAGATCACAGTATTATACTGTGATCTAATTTTTTTTAACCCCTGACGATTAACTTTTATATATTTTTAACCCTCAGGGGTTAAATTTATTTAATTAACTAATTTAAATATTGTATAATTAAATATTTTGCTAGCTGGGGTGGGTGGGAGTTATGGGAAAATGGGGAATTTCCTGTTAGTGCTGCTTACTGCTAGTTAGGGTTTAACTGTAAAAAACAAAGCTTAGAAAAATGTTAGATCTGTAAAAAAAAGTTTTAAGAAAGTTTAGGAAACTTTAAAAAAATTAATAAGCAAAACAAAAGTTTAAAAAATAGTTTTAAAAAGTTAAAAAAGTTTTAAAAAGCTAAAAAATACATTTAAAAACGCTCATTACCACTACACCTGGAACAAACTAGAGAAAAAAATTATCCCTTTTGAATTACCCCAGGGTGTATTCTTTAATAAATAGTATGTGTTTGTGGGGAAGTTTCAATAACCAACCATCAAAACTACTCCAAATTGGAACATGGACACAGCATAAAACTTCAAAGTTAGAAAAAAACTGAATGGCTGCGTCTCAAATGTGCCCCTTCAACATCCACATATACCTGGCAAAGGTACATACAGGGGTATTGCTGTACTCAGACCACATAGCTGAGCAACATATGAAGTATTATACAGTGGTAGCACACATAAGGTTTGCAAAATATACTGTGCAAACTCACTTTGTGTGTCAAAAAGGCAGAAAAAACGCTTATTACCACTACACCTGGTACAAGCTAGCGGAAACATTATCCCACGCTAAGGTTCAAAATATGCCTTTTGAAATACCCTGGAATGTCTTCTTTAAGAAATGGTATGGCTTTATGGGGTATTTGGATTATATAGCCTGGTAAAATACTCTAAAATGGGACATGGGCACAGCGTAAAAATTTAAAGTTTGAAAAAAATGGAATGGCTGTGTCCCAAATGTGCCCCTCCGATGTCCACATATACCTGGAAAAGGTACATACGGGGGTATTTTTGTACTCAGCAGACATAGCTGAGCAACATATGAAGTATTATACAGTGGTAGTACACATAAGATTTACAAAATATACTGTGCAAACTCACTTTGTGTGTCAAAAAGGCAGAAAAAAATGCTTATTACCACTACACATGGTACAAGCTAGCGGAAAAATTATCCCACGCTAAGGTTCAAAATATGCCTTTTGAAATACCCTGGGGTGTCTACTTTAAGAAATGGTAGGCCTTTGTGGGGTAGTTTGAATTTAAAACCTGCAAAGATGTTTGTAAATTGCACATAGGTCCAGCGTCAAAATTCAAAGTTCGGTAAAAACTGATATGGCTTGGTCTCCTATATGGCACTGTAGCTTCACTAAATAGTGCTAAAGACATTTATTGGGGGTGTCTTTTTACTCAGAAGACTTAGCTGAGCATAATTTGGGGTTTTGAACTTAGTGGTACATATGAAATATACAAAATGCCCAGCAAAAATGCAATCCATATGTAAAAAAAAATGCCCAAAATAATTTTTTACCACATACTTTGGCATATATTGGTGGAAAAATGGGGGCATGCTAAGGCACAATATGCACCTTATGAGATAGCCTGGAGTATCTACTTTTACAAATGGTAGGCCTTTGTGGGGTATTTTTGAACAGTCAAACTGTTATAATACCCCAAATGGAAGCATAGGCTCATTAAATCCGTCTCTCAAAACTCTACTGTGAATACGGAAAAGGGCAGGTCTCCTGTATGGCACTGTAGCTTCACAAAATAGTGCCAAAGACATACAATGGGGGTGTCCTTTTACTCAAAAGACTTAGCTGAGCATAATTTGGGGGGTTTGAACTTAGTGGCACATATGAAATATACAAAATGCCCAGCAAAAATGCAATCCGTATGTAAAAAATGCACATTTTTTTTTACCACATACTTTGGCATATATTGGTGAAATAATGGGGGCATGTTGAGGCACAATATGCACCTTATGAGATACCCTGGAGTGTCTACTTTTACAAATGGTAGGCCTTTGTGCGTTTTTATTGAACAGACAAACTACTATAATACCCCAAATGGAAGCATAGGCTCATTAAATCCGTCTCTCAAAATTCAACTGTGAATACTGAAAAGGACAGGTCTCCTATATGGCACTGTAGCTTCACGAAATAGTGCCAAAGACATACAATGGGGGTGTCATGTTGCTCAGCAGATGTAACTGAATACAAAATAAAACTTTGTACAGGAATAGCACGCACCAACTTTACAAAATACACATGAGAAGTTCTTTGTTATAAGTTTGTGTGCCAAAACCCCCAAAAAACACAATTTTAGTTCAATATTTAGCAGAGGTTGGCGGTGAAATGGCTACGTAGAAAGTGTCAAAACAACCTTAGGTAAATAGCCTGTGGTGTCTACTTTATATAAATATATACTTTTGTGTGACAATTTTGTTTTCTTTTATGGCTATTAAGCTTACAAGAAAAACATACCAAATTCTAAAATCGCTCCACATTAAAAGTTCATTTTACTCGTTGTGCTTTGTGACCTGTAACTACCAAAAAGTAAATGAACTAAATGAATTTAATGAACAACTAAATGAATTTATTTTTAATTACTTTCCTTAACCTGCACTAATTGTGCACACATTATTATTGCAAAAACTGTAAAAAAAAACTCAAAATCTTTCATTTGTTTATCATTTTTCTGTATTTTTTTATAATAAATAAGCATTTATGTATATATATATGTTACATCAAATTAAAGCCCTTTCTGTCCTTTAAAAAACGGTATATAATATGCATCGGTGCAATAAATTAGTAAAATGCAATTTGCAGTTGAACGCAAACAGCAAAAAATGTAAAAAAATGCCGTTGTCATTAAGTGAAAGACAAGCTTCTGAAGCTCTGTCCTTAGGGGGTTAACCCCTTCAGGACGGAGTAATGTAAACAAAAACTGGAATTTGCGCTATATGTCTGTTCAAGCGAAATTTACCTCTTTCATATTAAGTGCACCCACACTTATTATATATCAGTTTGTTCAGGAGAGACAGGTCTTTAATTTCTCATTAACTATTCATATATGAAACATACTTTATTATGAATTAAATTAAAAAAACTGTGAGAAATTAAGATTTTTTTTTTTTTTTTAATTCTTTATTTTTGTTGTGCATAAGATATTAACAATCGGTTGTGAGGTACCCCAACGGCATTCCTCCAACGCATAGTAGACAGTTTAACAGAGAGGTACATGCAATATCTAGCACTAATTTTATGTTTAAAGGTAGTTGAGTAGAAACACGGTAGAAAGTAAGCTTCGTTAACATTAAATTTTGTGTCGCATCCTATAATATCATTAATAACAGCGTTAATCTAGGTTATGAAAATACATATCTGGCTTACAGTTTCACAACGGCAGGGACAAACGGTTATACTCGTGGTTTAACATTAGTTAGGTATTGGAGGGTGTTGCGCATTTTTTTCTATATACATTAATATCGTCACATATTTGTTCCTGCGCCGTATATCAGTAGTGAGATGCAAGGTTAGTTAAGGCAGAAAATATAAAAACATATAAAAACAAAAGTGGCCTAAAATGGCATGCATTAACCAGGGACCGCGACCATAGGTTAGTGCGGCATGACATAGGCTTATAATTCTAACTCAGCTTAGGTGGGCGGTTATACGTTTGGGGTTGTGTTAGTTAGGCCTTAGATGATATTAAAGGTCGCACAAGACTGATATTTCACGAGCTTATCTGAACAGTTGGTTCGAACGAGTAAGATTATATAGAGTAACATAGACTGGAATAACATAGTGATGTTGGTTGCTTAAGGCTGCTAGGCCATTCCCGTTAATGTGGGTATGGTGTGGTAACTTGTTGCGTGGGATGGCAGTATTCTGTGACATTACAGTGCTAGGTGCAAAATATCGCTTAGGTATGGTGTACTGTGAGATTGTAGGCCATGAGGCATTGTGTAATAAACGACATTGCCGAAACTTGCTAATGTGTAATAATAATAACTTGTGTAATAAACGACATGCTGAAACTCATTATTTAAGGTAAAACTGCTGGGAACAAATGTAGTCACAAAAGTCCTGAGGAGCACAGATTAGTGCTTATAGTAGTCTCCCTTATATGAGTTTACAGTCCGCTGGTACCTGCTTCACTTTGCCGAGGTAAGTAGCACCTCAATGAGCGATGCAGGTGGCAAAAACAAAAAGAAAAAGAAGGGGAAACTGAGTCCTCGGCAGTCCAGTGGTGCACCTGGCCACCTTGTAGGTAGGAGCAACAAGTATCCTTGCGAAGTGACAGTTAGGTATGGGACACATGTAGCTAGTCCGCCTTAGGCCCTCAGCCTACGCCAGTCCTTGAGGCCCGTCGCACGGCAGTAAGAAGCCTCTCGGCATCATGCTGTGGCCAAACGGTCTCGATGGGGTGTCGCGGGGGGCATTGGAGCCGAACAGATTTGGTGGTGTGAGGCTGTGCCGATCCCCGAATCTTGGTGTGTACTGGAGTTGCTGTTACCCTGCCGTAGACATGGTGGGCGCCAAGCTTGGGGTGTGTGTCGGATTTCCAACCCAGCAGCGAGGGTGCGTGGTGTCTAGGTGTCGGGTCTCCTCTCTTGCCCCGGATCTTTGTGAGAGCTGGTGCCCTCCTGCCACGAGCCTGAGGTCATTTCTGGTCCAGGGTCGTCCCTTTCGGGATGGTGCGGTGAGTCTTGGTCGTCAAAGTGTGTCGTCGGTTTGCCGCTCTCCGCCTGTGTGGCCAGCACCTATGGGTGTAGTGCCCGGTTGCTCTCTGCCCGGGAAGGCATACAGTCTTGGATTCATAAGCGTGGGTCTTAGTAGTGCCCTGAGGAGGAGTGGGGTCTTGCTGTTGGGGGAATTGTCGCTGGATCTTAGGGCGGCCTGCCTGGTTGTCACGCTCTAGTGTGGGCGGAGGCGGGTATGTGCCCCTAGTTTGTGTGGCCTCGCGGCCTGCCATGCCGGCGTTTGATGTCTACGCGGCCGCCTGAAAGGCCAGATATGGGTGCCCATAGTGGCGTCGACGGGTGGTTGGCCTAATCCACGAGGCCACAAGTCGTGCTGCTCGCTGGTAGGTCACCTATCCAACAGTATCGTGCAGAAATTCAGGCAGAGCTGATCTAGGGCTCTCAGGGGGTGGGATGGGTTATGGCTGACCTTTTTCCCCTTTCTTTGTCCTCGCTGGGCGGCCATTTTGGCTGGGCCTCAATCGCCTCTTGGGGTTGCTAGTCGCGTGTGTCACTTTTTTAGGGTGCTTGGTTCAGTCGCTTGATTGAGTTTGCCGGGATGTCCCTCACCGGCCGGAGGGGGAGATCGGGGTCCTGGGGATTGCAGCGTTATCCGCTGAGCCGCGGGCGGGGAGGTCGGCCGCCTCTCCCGCGCCTGCACCCTTTGGTAGGCCGCAACCCTATCTCTGCGTCAGGTTGCCTCTCCGGCTGTCTGTGCCTCGAGGTCTCACCGCTACACTGCCGTTTCGTTTGAGAAGTCCGGTGGGATATTTGTAGGTAAGTGCCGTTTGTTTTGCCGGTTCTCGCACGGAGCTCTGGTTTGGTGCGACCAGTTTGTTCGGCGGTCAGGCCCCGCCCCCGAGAAATTAAGATTTTTAAAAATATTTGTAGTTCCGCCTGACATTTTAGGTGTAAATGTCATAATACTGTTAGCTTTTACTGCAATAAAATGCACATGTTTGAATTCAACAAAGTCTCACGAGTACAACTGTACGCCCCATTAACAGGTTTTACAGTGTTTTGGCAACTTACAAGGTCAAATATAGCACATTCCATTTTTCAGTTTGTTCACGTTGAAATTTACCAGATTAGTAATGTTACCTTTGAGACCGTGTGGTAGTCCAGGAATGAGAATTACCCCCATGATGGCATAGAAATTGCAAAAGTACACAACCAAAGGTATTGCAAGTGGGATATGTCCAGTTTTTTTTAGTAGCCACTTAGTCACAAACACTGGCCAAACTTAGCGTTCATATTTGTTTTTATGTGAAAAAAGCAAACAACAAATATTTGGCCAGTGTTTGTGACTAAGTGACTACTAAAAATGACTGGACATACCCCATTTGTAATACCTTGGGTTGTCTACTTTTGCAAATGGTATGCCATCATGAGGTTAATTCTCATTCCTGGGCTACCATACGGTTCCAAAGGCAACTTACTGGCAAATTTCAATGTGAAAAAAAACTGAAATGCAAGCCTTATATTTGACTCTCTAACTTTCCAAAACACCCTAAAACATGTACAGTGTTTCAAAACTGTAAAACATATTACAACAATAATATCGTCAGTAAAAGTGCTGTTCGTGTGTGAAAAATGCAAAAATAATCAATTTACTGAAAATATCATTGTTGTAATACAATTTATCATTTTGAAACACTAATATTTGTGTTCAGCAAAGTCTCCTGAGTAAAACAGTACCCCCATGTACAGGTTTTATGGTGTCTTGGAAAGTTATAGCGTTAAAAATGCGAATTACATTCCCTGCAATTTCTGCCTGGGTTGTCAGGCACGTCAATCACATTTTAATTAATTAAATCACATAATTATGTTAAAAGATTAGTTAAATATACAAGTAGAAATTTGAATATATATACATATATATGTATTTAAATTCTACGTGTATACTTATGTAATCATTTATGTAATTTTATATATATATATATATATATATATATATATATATATATATTTGCGGTTATTTGTATTTTATACATAGATAGATATATATATAGAATGTCATTCTAAGTGTATTTTGTTACCAATATATTGGAAGGCTGTGCCTGCAGTTGTGGGGGGAGACTGTGTACCTGTGTACCTTTAAAAGGGACTCCCCCCTTCCCTACATTACCTGATTGGTTCCAGACGTACTGCTGGCTCCAGACTCAGACCACTGGTGACTCAGACTGCTGAACAGCGAGTGATATATATATTAACGCCGTAACAGCGTTAAGGGGTTAAACTGCAATAAATGTGTTTAGAAATCAGTCTGTGTAAATAAGATACATTGTTATTGTTGTAAATTGCCTTTTAGTTTCATATATTATTACTAAGTCCTTTTAAAAGTTGTTTGAGTTTAATTGCTCTACTTTGCTTTTATCTGGGAAATAGGAGAGGTACTGTGTGGCACAGCATTTTCATCTTTCACCCCTTTTGCAGCTACCACTGAGAGCTAGGGGAAGGGGAGAATGAGTAAAATTGATAATTGACCGATTTTCCTTTTCCACACTTTGCTATGCCCCTGGATGTCACCTTTGTAGGATGTGACTATTAAAAACTCAAAGTAGACTGGTTTTATAAAATATTCTGAAAAATCAATCAGAAATGTTTATGTCTAGTAGAGAGTTAATTATAAATTGTTAAAAAGAAGCATTTCATATTCTGTATCATGTTTGGTACCACGGCAAAATATGTTTTTATCAGCTTTCTAAAAAAACAAAAACAAAGTTAATTTATCTCCTCTATAAGTCCCCAGCGATCTAACATAAACTACGAGAGACAGAAAACAGAGCAGAGCTTTAGTGGTTTAACAGAGGTCAATGGGACAAGTGACTTTTAAATTATTAATTTGATGATCAACTACCACATTTCATTTATAATATAGAGATTTATTATGGCTGCATCCTTTCCCCTTATATTTCATTTATATTTCATATCAGGTATGGATGAGCATTTCAGTTTCTTTGGTGATCACAACCATTACTTAACCCCTTGTACCTCCTATATAATCATATTCACCAACATATTGTAAGTTCAGGTAAGCACAATTCTTTCCAATGCTTTTTTGTTTTGAGAAAAAAATTCAGCCACTGATTTTGAATGTAGAATCTCAAATTCCCTGTCGACATGATAGTTGATTTCCTTATGCCCATCAACCACAGATATAAAACTTTATTAAAATACCATTTTTTTTAGCAAAAAAAAAAATATTTTGACAAAATCAGAATGGCAAAGTGTAATCACAGTCATTTTGTTCAAAAATATATCTTCCATGTTTTAGCTCATCTTAAGGAACACATTGTTGAAACTTATAGGGAAATTACAATAGAGAATTTACAATTATTTCAAACTGAATTTAAAATTTTAGGCTAATTCAAATTCAATTCACTTTTACAGTGCAATTTGTTAATTTTCTGTATTGCATTGCATTATAATTCATTGCAACCACTATCATTTGTTATAGCCAGTTACTTACTATAATTATTGTAGCAAATTGACATTTAATATTAAGTTTTATGTATTTCCCATCCCCATATTCAACTATAATACCAAGAAATATAAAAATTAGTATTTAAACTTTATCAGATGTAATGAATCTTATTATATTTCTTATTGATGTATATTATATATATATATATATATTAATTTTTTTTAGATATTTTTTTTTCTTAATCTGGCTGAGCAACTAAGTTGGTCAGGCTCTTCTACTACCTGACTACTGTTGCCTGACTACTGTTTCTCAACCGAACTTGCAGGCAAGTCACTTTGCGCTAAGAAAAGATGTGGCATTTACTAAAAAAAAATAATCAATGATTGACATTGGCAAGCCTTGTCTACAAAAAGAAAAGATCAGCTATCATTGCCCTGCTAAACGACACACAGATATGCCTGAGCATTTACACTACACATACACACACACACAAACACACCCCTCATTCAGTCACATTAGTACTATATTATTATTATTATTATTATGTTATTATTTATATAGCGACAACAAATTCCACAGCGCTTTACAGTGGGTGGATTAACAAACATGTAGTTGTAACCAAACAAGTTGAATACACAGTGTTATGCCACAAGTAGAATTGATGTGGAACACAACTGCAGATTAGAAAAGTTCCTTATCTTTTAAACAGAGCTTGATTGAAGATAGGAAGAAATCCTACTATAAAGGACAGTTACTGTAGCTTTAAGGATTCGTGGATATTGCAGGTGATTAGTGAAAAGCAAAAAACACTAGCAACTGTGACAGAGATATTGGTAACTGAGTTTTAGTAGGAGAGTATTAGTAATCAGGTTAAAGTTCATTAGCAAAGCAATTCCCAGAGAATTACTAATTGTATACTTAGAGTTTGATGGGAGTAATTTTCCAAAGGTAGTTTAGTTTGAGCCAAGTTGGAGAATAAACGTCTTTCAGTCCGGGTCTTCGGGGTTGGAGAGAGCAGGAAAGTCCAATATTCAGTCCGAGATCAAAGGAGAGGAGAAGGCAGGGAATCCGTTTAAACAGTCCAAGAGGTCGGTACACAAGTATTAACGAAGAGTAGCTTAGTCGGCAATATGAATGCGGAAGTAACCTAACTCAAATCACTAAGCAATTTTGAAACTGGCGCAGTTTCTCTATAAGGCTTGAGAGAGCCGCGTCAGAGAAGGGGGCGGGGACTGCTCCGCATACCCGGAAGGGTCAGAACGGAGCTGATCGGAAAGATAAGTCCTGACACACAGGAACATAGGGGTTGAGGGTCCTGCTGATGAGCTTACATGCTAGAGGGAGTGGGGTAGAGTGACACAAAAGGTAAAGGTTTTATGAAGAGGTGGGGTTTTAATGATTTTTTTGAAGGAGTGGAGACTGGGTGAGCATCTAACGGAGGAGGGAAGTGAGTTCTACAGGAACGGTGCAGACCTCGAGAAGTATTGAAGGTGAGTATCAGAGGTGGGAGTACAGACAGAAGATAGACGTAAGAGTGCTGGGAGAGGTAGGAGGAGCACCAGGAGAGAGCAATATCTTGTAGACCAATATTGCGGAGGATGAGAAAAAGTGTCAGAAGCCACAGACAGGTCAAGGAGAATTAGGATAGAGTAGTGGATGGTGAGTGAGGGTCAAGGTTGGGCTTCTTTAGAATTGGGGTTACAGTTGCATGTTTGAAGGGCAATGGAAAGAGAGAGAAATTGAGAATTTTAGTGAGACGTGGAGAAAAAGAAGAAGACAGAGTACGGATGAGATGAGAGAGAATTGGATCTAGGGAGCAGGTGGTGGGATGGGAGGACTGGAGCAGAGCAGACAACCTCTTCCACTGTAGCAGGTGCGAATGAACATAGAACAGCAGAGAGAGTGAGGTTAGGGGAAGTATTGTAAGGGGAAGAAGAAAGATGAGAGATTTCTTCCTTGATTGTAGAGATCTTGTCAGTGAAGTGAGTTGCAAAGTCTGAGGCGGTCAAGTTATTACGTGGAGGAGGAACAATAGGGTGAAGAAGAGAGTTAACTGTGGGAAATAGTCGTTTTCCGAGAGGGTTCGCGAGAGAATGTGGCTAGGCGGGTATTGGAGTAATTTACTTTTGCAGAGGAAAGAGTATGAGCTCAGCATAAATTTATAGTGGAGAAATTCAGATGCACAGTGAGACTTTCTCCAACAGCGTTCAGCAGTTCTGGAGCATTTTTGGAGTCAGCTTGGTGTGCCAAGGTTGTTGTTGGCGGCGCCTGCTGCGTTTAAATGTAAGTGCCATGATGTCTAGTTGAGAGGAGAGGGTGAAATTGTAGAAGCAGGTTGCAGAGCTAGGACAGGTGAAATTTGAGATAGGTATAAGAAGAGTTTGGAGATTAGTGGAGAAATGCTCTAGGTCAAGACATTGGAGGTTTCTGTAAGATTGATGTTCAGGCGGTGGTGTCAATTGGGTCTTGGGTATGCCGATGTCAAAAGTCAGCAGATGTTGTTTAGATAGAGGAAAATTAATATTGGAAAGATTAGAGGCGGTTCAGAGATTGGTGAAGGCGAGATCAAGAGTGTTTCCCGCTGTATGGGTTACTAAATTGGACCATTGTGTGAGTCCAAAGGAGGAGGTTACAGAGAGCAGACGCGAGGCATCAGTGCAATTGGGGTTGTTGATTGGGATATGGAAATCCCCAAGTATAAGGGAAGGAGTGCTAAAGTGCTTAAAGGATTGAGTTTAAGTAGGCGGACAGTGTAAACTGCAAAAAGAAATAGAGGAATACATATAGGTGAAAAAACAATTACATACAGTGCTAGCAAAACTACACTTTAGCATAACAGACAATAAAATATACAATGCACACAGGATATATAAAATAAAATAAATGTACAGGGTGGTTAAATGAAATATAAATGATGTTGTGCAGGATAGAGTCTTAGTGTTTTCTTCCAGAAGTCTTCCTTTGCTTATTGCAGACGATCAGCTGATGGATCTCAGAGTTTCTTACAGAAGAATTGGGGTTTCAAAGTTTGGAAATCAGGCTGTTGAAATACAGAAATGCAGCTCATTATGCATAGAAATAAAAACCATAGTACATTTACACTTGCACCGTAAATAGAAATAGTCACATGAATTCTCTTTGAAAACATACACATACGTTAATACTAAAATCACACATACAGATACGCGTTCACACTCAAATAAACATATGTATTCATTCTGGGCTCATAAACATTGTTCCATAAATATCATATAAAATACTAAAGATATTTGAAGAAAATTGTTCTTTAAGGGGCACGGGACCAACTTTTGCAAGAATGATCCATATTGCTGTCAGTCTGTCCAGCAAACGCTTTTGTGTCACCCATGTCTTCCAAAATCCTGGCATGAATTACTTGATCAGGAGTAGTTAACGTCCAAGCCTTCCATGTTTTCAACAACAACTTCTTTTTTTTTATAAAAAGTCATTGATTCTGTGTTGATTGAATTTTCTTACCTGTACTGCATAGTTGTGTGAACTATAACCATCCAACTGAATGTAATAGATGTGGGAATGATTTCGTGCTTGTGCTTTTGCAGAATTCACACTGTTGAAATGTGACATTTTTCTCTAGTTATGTAATGAAAATGTATCTGCAAAATTGTTTTCATATAGTTTCATCAAGAGGATTCCTCTGGATGAAAAAAGGTGTTAATTTTTGAAAATATTTTATAATAAAATACATAAAATTAAATTGCTTTACGTAGAGCTGCTAAAACTATTTTTAGAGTATTTGGTAATCATATAGGATACAATGTGTTTTTTATTGCTATTATTTTCTATAATCAATATGATATATCTTGGTCTCCAGCATACACAACATTATAGGTAGGGGGGCACAAACTGTGAACTAAGTGTAACAGCAAGAAGACCAAGTCCTGTGATATCATGGACACATTCATGTCTTTCTCACTGTTTTATCCTGTTCTCCCTCACTGTTTTATACTGTTACAATACAGTGAATGCTGGGCTGTGATATCTATCAAAGTCTCGCTGGCACTTATGTAAAATGTTCTGCAAATTTATGGTGCAATTTATTAAATTGGTTTGATCTGTTGCTTTTTTTTCTACTAACCACCATTTGTGAATTTACACAATTTTTTTTGACAATGAGGCAGATTTATTAATTTTCTAGTTCTTTTTTTTCTGGCAGAATAGTGTTACTATAAAGAAAACTGTCCCTTTTTAGGCTACTTTTAAACTGAATAATAAATACAGTCAAAGTAATGACAGAATAAAACAATCACTTTTCAGAACACTCAGATAAACGCCCCCCATTGAATCTATTTCATATAGAAACAAAAGATTTCCTTGCAATGAACCTCTAAAGAATGACAATGATGGCATGAAGGATAGATGGATGAATTTTTTTTTTTACTTTTGTTAGAATGAGAAATTCCACTGATATCCAACATATATATATATATATATAGTATTAACACACACATGCGTGCGCACACTCACACACACTCACACACACACACACATATATTCTACAGATGGATAAAAAAAACCATGGATATAGCAATATTTTTAAGACAGATTTGATCAATCCGTTATTACTTCTAAAAATAAGCTTTTACGGTTCTGTAAATATTCAATCTGCTCTGCTGCTATCTCGCACATTATGATACTTCAGAAGACCTGAGGGTTTATTTTAGAGGTCTGTTAAAAACACTTCACAGTTGGTTGGACAATCAGGCTTAACTCTCGTGGCTCTCACCCACCCAAGGTGTTGGATCAACAACATATACAGATTACTGTGCCAAAGACTACAGCAAAATGAGTAGCTGACTACAGAACTGGAACAGGAAGAAGTGATAACATTTGGTAAGCTGTGAGACCAACCTTCATTGCATTAGGGCACTTAAATGTGCAATCTTATTCAGTATATACTGGCAAAGCTTAGGAAATTAAAGCATTTGGCTGTGATATACCTCTGCTTCCAGTATTGCTGTGTTTCATAATTGGTGCAGATAACAGCTTGGTGTGTTATAGGTAAGTCTGGATATTTTAGTCTTATTACTAAGATCTTATTAAACCTAATATGCAACAAGTGTTTTAATTATAAACAATCCAATTTGCAGTGAATATATTATATGCAACAAGCCCCACTAATGTATCTTAATATAGTGCAGTTATACTTAAATAGGTGGGTGATGTAAACACCCTATTTGCAGTAGCATGTAGTATTCAAAAATGGACCGTACCTTTTTTTTTTTCTTTTCTGTAGTTTTATTTACTTTTTGCTTATAAACATTAAATATAGTCAATGACAATCAACTACATTGATTACCAATGAGCAAACTGTGATGTGCAGGACAAAAAGATTGCATATTTCACCTTGCAGAGAAAACCTTAATTATGAAGGCTTTTGGACTGATACGATGAAGAGAGAGTTAAAAAACAAAAAAAAAAAAAACAAAGGCAGGAAATGGATGATAAATACAAAGGATACAAAATAATAAACAAGCATGTTTGAAGTGGATATGGAAAGAGGCTCTAGGAACTAAAGATTGTTAGCACTTGGGCAAATAAAGGGAGGAAGCACGTGGAACAGAGGGCAGATTTTAGGGAATCATAAAAGAGCAGGGAAGAAGGAAAATTGAGAAAAGGGGGGCAAAAGTGGAACAGAAGTGAATACGCAGCTATAGTGTATAGCCTGGTTGAACTAGATGTTTCTGAAGCTTGCATTGGGTTCATGGAGTTTGGCTGTCATATGTTCCATTTTGATTGCTAGGTTCCAGAAAAATATTGGGCTAAATCTTAAGCTTAACCCCTTAAGGACACATGACATGTGTGACATGTCATGATTCCCTTTTTTTCCAGAAGTTTGGTCCTTAAGGGGTTAAAGAAAAATTTGATGAACCCTACACATAAAGAGTGGTGTAGAAATGTCATGACACATCCCTCCATTTTATGTTATGTCTCTTCCTCTGTGCCATGAACAGGTTGCTGCTGATGCACTCCCGAATTTCAATGAAAACATAGCTGAAACACAAAGCACATGTTGCACAGTCAGGTATTAAATCCCACCATGCCTAACTAGTAGAGAGGTGTGCCGCCTCTCTAACACCTAACACCTAACTAGTAAAGAGGTGTGCCGCCTCTCTAACACCTAACTAGTAGAGAGGCATGCCGCAAAAATTTCATCCCTGGCACCTGGGGGGCACCATCCCTTTGACAAGCACCTGCCTGAGGTAGAAATAAAAATAAAAAATAAATCAATCTTGCTCCCACGACTACATGTAAAATGGTTTTAGCCCTCCTTGCAACACCTATGTAAATAAAACTGGTTTGGAGGAGGCCTTTCCAAAATGTAGCCACATGGCTGTTCAGACTCTGTGAGCCTTACATGTCAAGAGAGCCTGACATGCTTAGACATGCCCCAGTGTACAGTATGAAACCAGATATCCAGAAACCATTTTCCCAAAAACATGTTCATTAAAAAAAAAAACTAGCAGTAATTAATACCAGGCCTCAATTGCATTTAACAACATAATGTTTTTTTCATGTGAGCGTTTGTTTTGCTGATAGAGCAGTACATTGTTTTTCATAATACACTAAAAGTCTTTTAGTGACTGGTAGGTGTTATCTCTATATAAGACTTGCTTCTCAGCTATCGTTATAGTCTTGCTATATGCGAGCCTCTGGAAGGTAAATACTCTAGAGTTAGGCTTGTATTTCCCCAAATTAAAAGGATACTCCAGGCACTCATACGCGTGGATTGTCCCTAGGTTGCATTTAATTTATTCCAGCATTTTTATTTTTTTATGTAAATTTTCTTTACTCGGTATAAAAATACTATGCTTCCTATCGCCAGCTCTTATTTTTCTCCCTTCCAATCAGCAGCTTTAACCTGTGTTCACTTCAATAATACACATTTTCTCACTGTTTGTACCTTTATTGTTTAGTCATGGCCACAATAATCTTCAATGACAAAAACCATACATAACGCTACAAGACAAGCTCAGACATGCTGTACAATATCTTCTATTATCTTACACAATAGCTTCATTCATTGTTTTTATGAAGTAAGCTAGTTGTATCCGTGTCGGCTGCAGTCTGTTCAGCTTTCACTATAAAGTTTACATCTGAGCTATACATAAACAAAACACCAAATACATATTTATTGCTATCTGTATTAAAGAAACACTCCACAACCCAAACTGAAAGTCAATAAGTAAAGATCACCTTTTAGTAGATGTACCCCAAAGGAATTGCATGCATTTAATTATGCATTTTTTCATTGGGGGTTAATATAAAAACAGCTTGCAAAAGCTGTAGATCTCTTGCCTTCAAAAGCCCTCCCCTTCTAACCTCGCCCAGCCTTTCTGTGTCTGTCCAATCACAGACTTCCCAATGCATCTCAAAGAGAAGTCTTTGCCAGCAGGTGCTCTAGGTAATTGTTGTCATCTTGAGTTTAACCGCACTAAGATTTGCCTCATGCATGCTGGTCTTTGTAATTCCTTGCCTCTGCACACAGGGAGAACTGGTTATATTGAGGGTCCTTGAGACTATTTCTGATTATGTCTATATGGACAACAGATGTATAACAAGGACATTTCCTTAATTTCTCTTTATTTAAAGATAGGCATACTATATTCAAAGAAACCTTGAGATTAACAATACATCCTTAAAAAAATAAAAATATAAAATTCAGGTGTATTTTCTTTCTAATAATTGTCTAATAAACAGGGTTAACTATGGAACTCAATGAGTGAAACACATGATCTGTAAATATGTAATTAGAGATGAGTATGATAATTTTATATCGTTTAATGCATTTATTTATTGTGGGTTCTAAATGCAAGATAGGGATAGTGGGAAGGAAAGTGATGAAGGTTCCATTACCCATATATGTTACCTAATAATTGTTTAATTACTGCAATAATATGTGGGTGCTTAAATTGCTATGTTGCAATATGAATAAAACATGCACTCGTAAAATGTGCTTGTATGTTGGTAAATTACGTGGGATTTTCTATATTTTTTCTTTTGTAATTTAGTTTTTCCGTGAAGCAAATAAAGATCCCAGCCATGTATAAAATAAATGACTGACAATCATATCTCATCCAAGATAATTGTTTGAATTTGAAGCAGCAGTTACATCATGATCAATGTTAACGCTAAATAATAACACAAAACTAAACCTAAGTACTGCGTTTTTTCCTTTTTTTTTATTGTTTTTGTGTTTATTCTTTGCTCGAACAATGTGTCACTGTATACTTTTGCAGTATATTTCACTCTATCTATTAGGCATTTTATCTGAATTACAAGTGCTGTAAAATGTAAAACAATCCCTTGTTTGAGTTAAAAAATAGTGGATTGACACTTAGTACAGCTGGTTGATTTCACAGACTGGCACTGTAATACTTCCATTATATATTATAAAACCAAACATTGGTGCATAGTGAATACAACCTACTATCACTATGGGAGTACCAATTCCATATTTTCTAGGAACATTTCACATTATTTAGGAAAACAGAAAATAATAAAGAAAAAAAAAACCTGAAAAAAAAAACCAAAACACTTTCTGTCAGAATATAGCGGAAGTAAACTACGGACAGGACACTCTCCAGTAGAAATCTCTTGAATTTTCTTTTCTACTTTTTTGTGTCATTTTTTTCTGTAGCTGTAAGGTATAAATACAAAATAAATACAAATGAATAAACACCAAAGGGAATAAAACAAAAACCCGATTATCAGTATAAATTACAAAGGTAAATGTGAATTACTGTATATTATGAAGAGGCTAAGGATGTATAGATTGTAAGTTTGTTTCAGCTCGATTTTGATCTGTGAATAAATTCAATATTTAGTGACTGGTCCATAACCATTAATCCATCTTTTTTTTCCTATCAGTCTTCATAAGTGCATATCAAAATTAAACTGCTCAGCTGTTCTGTGGCTCATTTAGTTCGTGATTCGGTTCTGGAATTCGACCAATCACCTATCACCACAAATTCGGACGAATTGCAATTCACACCAGAAGGGATCTTCAAGTTTTCCATGTAATTAAATTTTAATTTAATTCAAGGTACTGTAATAGATTTTGTTTGCACAATCTGGAGCAATATGCTTTTGCAATAATATTCTGAATATGTTTTCCTTGGTGTAAGTAATTTGAGTTAATTCAGTAAGCAGGATACTACACTGAGCTATAAAAATAATAATTTACTATTCGCCAACCGGCCTCTAACAGAATTGAGTAACTCTCATTTTTGAGAGCTGGGGAAACTTGATGCTTGTTTACGAGTACCTGCAATAGACACAATACCCTATCTCATGTATTTAGTGAACATCTTGTCATGTCAAGTCATGCACGAGCAAATGTGCTTTTGAACCATCACAAACTTAAAGGGACATTCCAGACCCCGAAACACTAAAGCATACCTTCCAAGTTTCCCTATTTAGGGACAGGCACTATATTGGGCACATATCCCTCTGTCTCTCTTTTTCTCTATCCTTATGTGCCTCTTTTTTAGAAGCTCCATATTGTTGGTGTGTCAATAATGTGTATTTAAACTACAATAAATGTGTTTAGAAATTGGTCTGTGTAAATGAGATATAGTTTTGTTATAAATTACATTTTAACAACATAAATTATTGAAAGGTCACATATACTTTCTTTAAACAGCCCAGCCAAGCCCAGCCTCTTCCACACCCTTAAGTGTCCCTATTTGTCCATTTGAAATCTTGGGAGGCATGCTGTGCTTTATGTGTAAAGAGTGTGTCCTCGTCTCATTTTACAAAAAGTGCAGACTTTAATAGAAATTGTCACTTTAAGAAATTAACCTTGCTACTCCCCTTGGCCGTAAACCATGCAACCTGTTACTTCCTAGTTTGGTTAAATCGGTATATCTAAACCCAAGAAGCAGCAATTACCCAGAGAACCGGCCTTGCAAACACTTCTCATTGAGCTGCATTGGGAAGTCTATGATTGGACAGTCATCGAAAGTCTTGGATTGGAAGAACGGGATAAGATTCAGATAAAAGAGCTGCAGCTTTAGCAAGCTGTTTTTAGATTTAGGCAAAAATGCCTAATTAAATGCATGGATGTTTTCATGGGGTTATAGCTATTATGCAGTATGTATTTGTTTTTTGTATTTGGACAGTGGCGTGTGCCTTTAACTAATGAATATTTGTTACAGCCAACACATGGCTGTATGTTATAGTATAGTATAGTATATCATATGTCATAGTATAGTATGCCACATATTGTCATCACTATACTATGCTGCTACTAATCATATTTATAGCTAAATGTCCCATAATAAGTTAGCTTTTTACTCACACAATGTTCAGTAAGGCATGAGGAACAAAATTATAAACGGAACACCTTAGTTTTTGCCCTCATTTTACATGAGCTGAACTCAAAGATCTAAGACTTTTTTATGTACACAAAAGGCCTATTTCTCTCAAATATTGTTCACAAATCTGTCTAAATGTTAATAAGCACTTCTCCTTTGCTGAGCTAATCCATCTACCTCACAGGTGCGGCATATCAAGATACTGATTAGACAGCATGATTATTGCAAAGGTGTGCCTTAGACTGGCCACAATAAAAGACCACTCTAAAATGTGCAGTTTTATCACACAGCACAATGCCACAGATGTCGCAAGTTTTGAGGGAGCGTGCAGTTGGCATGCTGACTGTAAAAATGTCCACCAGAGGGGCGTGGCCTGACAGCTAATGGAGACGGACGCCTGTTAGATCAGCTCCGTGCGGGAGTCACTCATTACCAGCGATTAGCAGAGCAATACTCACCTATACTTACCAACCTACGACGGGGAAGCCACCCGAGATAATGGCGCAACGCTCTCTGAAAAAAGTAAAGACAAAACCGGCCTCTTTGCAGATTTCGGCCATGCAATCACCGCCACGAGGCATCCAAGATGGCGCCGGCAGGCCTACATCACCAGCTTCCAGCTCAGACAGAAGCGACATTACCTCTGTCTCGGCTAAAGCCGTCCCAGCCACGGACGCATCCATACAAAGAATGCTTAATGAATTGAAGACATCGTTAACATCAGATTTTGCCAAAATAGCTGAAGAAATCCGGGCAGATCTTCAATCACTTGGTGAGCGAACTGACTACCTGGAAACTAAAACGGAGGAGATCATTTCGGCGCACAACAATGTGACTACAGCTTTTGAGTCCATTGAAGCGAAAGTTTCCTCTATTATAACTAAGCTGGCAGACCACGAAGATAGGGACAGACGGAACAATATCCGAATACGAGGCATCCCTGATGATATCGGCCCTAAGGCCCTAGGCCCATTTGCCAAACAACTGTTCCTCCTCCTGGTGCCAGAGCTCACGGAAGAAGCCACTTTAATAGACAGGATTCATAGGCTGCCGAGGCCCAGAAATCTCCCGTCTTCTATGCCTCGGGATACTATCGCCAGGCTACACTACTACACCACTAAAGAACAGATAATGCAGGCATCTAGACGACAACCAGCCCTACCGGAGAACTTTCATAAAATTCACCTGTTCACTGACCTGTCAGCAACTACACTAGCAGCGAGAAAATCGTTTCAGCGGATTACTAAAGCCATGAGAGATGCTGACATAACATATAAATGGGGCTTTCCAGCGAAAATTATAGCCCGATACAACGGATCCGAATACCTTATAGCATCACCAGAGGACGGGTAAAAGCTCCTGACCACATGGAACATCCCGATAGGAGACATCACACCCGGAGTTGCTGCTAAGAGACCAGCCATTACTTCACCGCTGAAAATTCTGCATGACTGGCAGTCTGTAGCCACAGCTAAGTGACTATCTCATGATGCCCGTACAGGGCCACCTAATAACCAGCTTACCCAGTAAACTAGTCATGGGGCTCTGCCCACACTGATGTGGTATACCCACTTTGTTATGTTAAATTGTTTAATGTTATTGATCTTCACAAGAAGTGTAACTCACTTATGTGCTACTTATATCGCAGCACACTGTTAACCAAATAGCCCTCGGACCTATATGCAGCCCTTGGTCTTATATATTAATACTTTCCCCAACTTAAGATAGCATACACGATTTACCCTCATGCGTTTTGGGAACTATATATGATTGGGCACTCAGCAGGAATTATAATACCAGGCCATGCGTAGGTGGATACCAACCACCTCGCGCACTTTATTGACCTGCTCGGATTTAACATCCACCTACACATGTCACTCTCCCACTCTCAATGAGATGTTTTACCTGAGGGTCTGCAATCCTACAGACCTTATAATATATACACCGATCTCCGCCGACCAACACAGGCTGCTTATAAATTTGCCACGAGCCTATAACACCTGAGCATGGCACTAATGTGAACTATTACCTTTATGTGTGCTAGTTACAACCATTATAGACAAACTGTTTATGTGATCCAGGAGAGGACGGCTGTTTTTTCTTGTTCATATTACTGTTTAAATTGATGTTTAGATTGCTGTCTCACGTTATGATCTTATAACTGGATGTTGACAATGTATTTTCATTAGCAAACCGAATAACATATAACTAACATGCAACCAAGACTTACTATTCTACATATGAGAAACTTAAAATTTGAGATAGTGTTTTCCCCTAGAGTATACACGTCAAGAGTTACCCCCTTAGGGGGCCACAGAAGACTCCTCCCCCGACACGAGCTTCACTGCTCAATTGTCTCTATGACATTTCGGTCCCACTATGGAGACCATCTCACTGTATATAATCCTATCCAAGTTACCTACTTCCCTCCCCCCTTGTCTCGTTTCACCCTCAGGACCACCCAACGACAACAGATCGAGCTACCACACGCTTTCCACGGCTTAGCTACTACCCAGACAACTCACACACCTGTGCCTTACCATAAAGCCCATAAGAACTTGGGGTCAACCTTCAGACCATATACAAAGGTGATCTACCTGCCCGTATACCTGACAGGCATAGAAATCCAAGTAGTACACCCAAAACTCACAAACAACCAAATAACTCACAAGTATGGCTCTTAATATCTTCACTTTAAATACTAAAGGCCTCAACTCCCCTCACAAAAGACGTCTTGCACTTCAAGAGTCCAAAAGACATAAAGCGCACATTGCGTTCTATCAAGAAACCCACTTCCAGACAACGCATAAACCCACATTCATGTCCAAATACTTCCCGATAGGATACCATAGCACATATAAGAAAAAAAAAAAGGGGAGTCACAATCCTGATAAGCAACGAAGTTTCGTTCCAACTGATCAAAAAATTAGGCGACAAGAAAGGGAGATATCTCATCCTCCAATGCATAATTAACAATGCCCAATACACATTAGTCAACCTCTACGGTCCACATAATGATCAGCACATTTTTTTGGACCAAGTTTTGGCTCTCGCAACCGCTCACAAATATGGCAACATTATTGCTGGTGGAGACACCAACTTTATTATGGACCCACTATTAGATACTACTTCATCCACGCTGGTAGCTCAAACAACAACGCGCCGAAGACAATGTAACACCTCGCAGATAGCAAATACTCTTCTTAATCACGGATACACTGATGCATGGAGGGCTTTGCACCCCCTAGGGAGAGATTACACACACCACTCCCTGGTTCATAATTCGTATTCGAGAATCGATCGCTTTCTTATCCCAATAACGCAAATGGCACAGATTACCAAAGCAGACATCGGTGTCACCACCTGGTCTGACCATGCTCCGATCACAATATCGTACATGACTCAGTATCCAATATCTGGCAACAGGTCGTGGCGCCTTAATGATACAAGTAGGTTGGTCTGGTATGCCTAAAGCAACACTCAGGGATGAGGGAGTCTGACTTGGAATGGAATGCTCAGAACTGGGTATAGGCAGAAATTTCACCAAAAATCTGTCCCTTAGGGTACGCTCCTTAGGGACCATTCATTTGTGGCGCAGATTACAGGAGACATGGAGACTTACTTCGCCACGAATAATACGGCAGACATAGAAGTAGACACACTTTGGCAGGCACACAAAGCGGTCCTTCGGGGCCAACTCATCAAACAAGCCAGTTATAACAAAAGGCAACGAACAAAAACTTACACAGATACGATCACCGAACTTGCAGACCTCACCCGCACGAACAGAGCATCACCATCACACACCACGACGAAACGAATCCTCCATCTACAAGCAAAACTAAGAGATATGGAGCTAGCGAAAACAACCTACTTTCTGACTAAACTGAAACATAAATTTTTTAAAGAAGGTAATAGAGCAGGCAAAATCCTTGCAGCTCAACTAAAATCGCGAATGATGCAAACTAAAATAGCATTTATACATGACAAAAAAGGACAAAAGCTTACTAATCCGCAGGATATCGTTGAAGAATTCGGTAGATATTATAGTGATCTCTACAATTTAGCCCATAATAGCGACACAAATTCCCCCAAACAGACTGATATAGTTAACTATCTTCAGGATATCCACCTTCCCACACTCTCGACAGAAGACTGCCACATGTTGACGCAACCATTTCAAACACCCCCTCCGGACGCCCAAAACAATAAAACTGCACATTTTAGAGTGGCCTTTTATTGTGGCAAGCCTAAGGCACACCTGTGCAATAATCATGCTGTCTAATTAGCATCTTGATATGCCACACCTGTGAGGTGGATGTATTATCTCGGCAAAGGAGAAGTGCTCACTAACTCAGATTTAGACAGATTTGTGAACAATATTTGAGAGAGATAGGCCTTTTGTGTAAATAGAAAAAGTCTTAGATCTTTGAGTTCAGCTCATGAAAAATGGGGGCAAAAACAAAAGTGTTGCATTTATAATTTTGTTCATTGTATTTCCACACTATCGGTATTTGTTTTCTGGCTCTGGTGTGTAATACATTCTACAATCTATCAGTACTATGTGCATTTGAAAGAGAGTGATCTATCTTTTGAGTCAATTGATTTATCATTTAAGAACTCTATACACTTTGAAATATAAGTAACTACTCCACATACAGGACACTCACAAATTAACCATTTGTGTGCTTAAGCCTGGTTGCAGCAGGCCATAATGTTCATTAAGAGTGTAAGATGCACAACACAGTTCCATCAACTCAAGTCTCTGTTCATTAGGATCATTTTTTATTATACTGAGAGAATCCATTTAAAGAGGAACGATATTAAAGAATTTATAAAAAAATAAATAAATTAGAGCGGCGAGGGCTGCGGAGAGTGAGTAAGAAAAAAAAGCATGTATACAAATGTGGACCAAATGTTCCCCTCCCTGCAGCTATCAAAGTGGAATGATTCTGTAATATTTAATGGCTTGTTTTGCTCCCTAAATGATACAACAATGAAAAGGATTATTAATGCTAATAGCATTCTTATCATATTTTAATGGCATCATGTATAACCGAAATGTCATCTCAGCACATATGTCTATCTCTCACCCAGGGCTCAGAATAATCACACTTCTCGGTGAGAGAGAGGGAACGTGTGAGAGAGTGAGGCTTGTACAGCTGCCAGGCTGAGAGCACAAACAGAGAATTGAGAGGAATATTTAAATGCTCAGTCGAGAAATGGAAAATCGAGACAACACAAATTCCCCCACCCCCTTTTTTCCTACAACAAATACTGTAGTAGAGATAAAAGGCAAAGTGTTTATTAATTAACATGGGGGATTGTTTTAGGAGGAAATAATATTAAAGAATGAGGAGGAATTGAGGAGATTTATAAGAGGAAGGAAAGGATGAAGAAATGCAGAAAAGGGAAGAAGTCTAGTAGAAACATCATAAAAAACAGCGAAAAAAAAAAAAGAAAATACAACCACTATTTGTGAAAACAAGAGAAAAACTTCCTAAGTGTTCTCTACCTGCAATAAAAAATTCCAGGCTTGTCTCCCCTACTGGATTATTTTCTATATTGTGAGTACTCTCCTACTAACACTTACTGTATTACACCATATTTAGTTTGTGTTCATATTCAGATATTTTCTATTGGGTCAAATATATTGTTTTGTACCCCACCTACCATTTAGTTTTACAGGTTGTATTGATCTAAATATACAAATATATTTGGCACATTGTCGTGATTTATAATTGTTTAGACAGAGTGGATTTATTTTTTATTATTAATGCAGCTCGCAATGAAGCTCGTTTTGGCTTATACAATATACCTTAATTTAAAAAAAAAAAAAAGGCTGTCAGATTACTCTGGATCATAGCATGTCAGGCAGTCCTGCCTCGTCTATATTTACGGGTTTAGATATTTAGAAGCAGGAGATTTGTGCTACCTAGTACTTTACATCAGTCATTGTTAGAGTGTGAGTGTACACAAATACAAAACTTGTAATATCCTAAACCAGTGCTGACAACCCTCTTCTCAAGGCACACCTAACAGTCCAGGATTTAGGGATTACCCAGGTGTACCTAAGGTGTTTAAAAAAAAAAACAAAAAACACTCATTAGACTCTAAAGGTTTTTTTCTTATTTTCCTAAACACCTTAGACACACCTGGGTCATTCCTAAATCATGGACTGTTAGGTGTGCTTTGAGGAGAGGCTTGTGGAGCATTGCCCTAAACCAATGCTTAAGTCAAAGTGTGGGCTGGAACAGAGAAGACACAGAGGCACCAATCTTCTTCTATACCACAGTGAATGTTCTCCATTTCATCTTCCACTCCCAGAAGCAATATAAAAATGTGTATGTGTGGGTATGTTACTCCCTGTATGTGCTATGGCACATAGGATACTTCCTTATCCCCATAACATTGTATTATAACCTCACTCTCTTTTACTGGTCTGTGTGCCTGAATTATTTCAAAGTGGATAAGATTCATGAAGAGACAGAGAAATCCCTTTCTGTTTATTTGAAGGATTATGCAGATCCCAGCTACTGACTTGTGACCAAGTAAATGAAATTCGGAATATTCCAGATGCTCCCTGCCATCCTGTGTTGTTTAGCAGTAAACACTTGATGTTGTTCTGGAATTCATCTTGAGATAGTGCTGTCTGCTCTGTGTTTTGTGGAAGCAAAATAGTAAAGGATTACAATGTAGACACAATATATATTTTATTCCAACCGCATCCAGCATCCAGCATTTCAATTCAAATGGATTACTTCTTTCGATGTGTTTTGTAATTTGAAAGATTAATTTAAAATGGTCTTTTCTTTTGCTTGTTTTTACGTAGAGTAGAAAAAATACATATTTTGTGCTTGTATATTTTAAATGGTTCCTCTGCTATTATTGGTAAGAGTAGATTTTACTGTTACTACTGTGATTCTTCATATTTCCTGTTGTTTTTGCTTTGCGCATTTCATAAACTAAGACAAATAAGCAGCCAATCAGGAAGAGGATGTGTACATGCTGGTAAATATCTTTGTTACAAAATAATCAAAAATATATGTGCAGTGCAGAATTAACCCCTTAAGAATGGAGGCAATCCTAAAAGTTCTGACCAAAACAAAACGTAGAATTTGAGCTATGTTCAACCGTAACTCACCTCTTTCATATTAAGTGCACCCACACTTTTTATATATAATTTTGTTCAGGAGAAGCAGGGCTTTCATTTTATATAAAATATTTATATATGAAACATAGTATAATATGAATAAAATCTACAAAAAGTGTATGAAATTAAGACATTTTATTATTTACCAAGTTCTGCATGCCATTTTAACTGTGAATGTCAATACTGTTACATAGTTACATAGCTGAAAAGAGACCTGCGTCCATCAAGTTCAGCCTTCCTTACATATGTTTTTACTGTTGATCCAAAAGAAGGCAAAAAACCTAGTCTGAATTTTGCAACAAACTAAGAAAAATATTCCTTCCTGACCCCAAAATAGCAGTCAGATGTCTCATTGGATCAAGCAGCTATTACCCCACTAATCAGAAATTATATTCCAGTATGTTATGTTTTTGCAAGTATTTATCCAATTGCAGTTTAAAAATCTGTATGGGCTCTGATAAAACTACCTCTTCATGCAGAGAATGCCATATCATTTTTGCTCTTACTGTAAAAAAAACATTTTTTTGCCTTAGATGAAATGTCCTTTCTACCGGCCTAAATACGTGACCTTGTGTCCTATGTATAGCCCTGTTTATAAATAGATTTCCAGATAATGTTTTTTACTGGCCCATTTTTCCAAACTAAAGAGATTTAAATGTTTTAACCTTTCTTCGTAACTAAAATGCTCCATTCCTTTTACCAATTTTGTAGTTCGTCTCTGCACTTTTTCTAGTGCCATGATATCCTTCTTTAGAACAGGTGCCCAAAATTGCACTGCATATTCAAGGTGTGGTCTTACCAGCGATTTTAAAAGAGGCAAAATTATATTTTCATCCCAAGAATTTATGCCCCTATTTATTTTTATACATTTATACATGACAAAACCTTACTGGCCTTACCAACTGCAGATTGACATTGCATATTGCTGCCTAAATTGGTGTCTATAACAATTCCGAAATCCTTCTCGTGTGTGGTTATCCATAATTCACTACCAGTTAGGGTGTAAGTTGCTTGTGCATTCTTGAACCTGAAGTGCATAACTTTGCATTTCTCTACAATAAATTTAATCTGCCATTTAGTGCCCAGTCCCCCAATCTATCCAAATCCCTTTGCAGCAAAGCAATATCCTGCTCACATTTTATTACTTTACAGTTTTGTGTCATCTGCAAACACTGAAACATGGCTTTCAATGCCTATTTCAAGATTATTTATAAATATGTTAAAAAGAATCACCACTTACCACTTTTGTCCAGCCTGAAAATTTACCAATAATGACTACTTGTTGTACTCTATCCTTAAGCCAATTCTCTACCCAAGAACAAGAATATTCATCTAGACCAATTTCTTTTGGACTAACCTATTGTGAGGAACCATATCAAATGCCTTGGCAAAATCCAAGTAGATCACATCCACTGCAACACCCTGATCTATACTTCTACTTACTTCTTCGTAGAATGCAATAAGGTTAGTTTGACATGACCTATGTTAGGTCATGCAATTTTATTATCACTAATAACTAACTAACTTGCTAATAAAGTTCTTCCCAATGAATTCCTGAATATTATCCCATAATAGCCCTTCAAATATTTTCCCAGTCACAGAAGTTAAGCTCACAGGTCTATAATTTCCAGGCTAGGAAATTATAGCTTTTACTGCATTTAAAGCTAATTGTTAGCTTTTACTGCAAGAAAACATGCATATTTATATGCTGTGATGTCCCACGAGTAAAACAATTCCACCCCATGTAAAGGTGTCATATTGTTTTTTTTTTTAAATATCAATAAAGACCTTGCCCATTTCAGATTGATGTTGCTTTTAAGATCGTATGGCAGCCCAGGAATGAGAATTACCCCCACCATGGCTTATTATTTGCAAAAGTAGAAACCCCAAGGTATTCAAAATGGGGTATGTCCAGTCTTTTTTAGTAGCCACACATCTTGGCCATTTTTTGTGTTCATAATTGTTTCTTGCATTTTTTTTACACATAATGTACACTATTACTGATGATATCATTATCACATATCATATGTCTTACAGCTCTAAAACAATCGTACTCCTGAGACATTGTTGAATACAAATATAACTGTATACCCATGTACAGGTTTCATGGGGTTTTGGGACATTATAGAGTCAAATATAGGGCTTGCCCATTTTAGTTTTTATATATTAACATTTGCCAGATTTGTTTACTGAGCATAGGTTGGCTTTGAGACCTCATAGCAGCCCAATAATTAAATGTACTCCCATTTTAGAATGCCATTTGCAAAAGTAGGCAATGCAGGGTATTTAAAATGTATTTTTAGTAGACAATTAGTATCAAACCCTGGCCAAAATTAGTGCTCATATTTAGTTTTTCCATTTTTATCAAATACTATACTTTCACTGATGATATCTTATTACTATATGTTTTAAATCTCTAAAACACTTATATTTATGTTCTGTGATGTCTCACAAATACAATAGCACCCCCATGCACAGGGTTTTTGGGGATATGGAAAGTTACAGGGTCAAATATAGAACTTGCACATTCAATTCTCTTGTATTTCTGCCTTGGTTGTCAAGCAGATCCCAAAATATATATTAATAAAATATCATAATTCTATATAAATAATATTTTAAATACTTACATATCTATATCTATATATACAAAAATAGGGAAATGATAGCACTCCAACGACTTATGTAGGATAAATGGTAAAACTTTTATTTATGGTTGTTTGCTGGTAAAATATCTGTCGACGTTTCAGTTCAAGATTCTGAACTTTCTTCAGGACAGAAAAATACGAAGAGTGCACTCTGGGGTCTTGTTTGAAAATAAAGTTGATGCTTTTATTCTGCACATTAAAAAGTCGATGTTTCAGTCCCAATGAACTTCTTGATAAAAGTCTGTGGGGACTGAAACGTTGATTTTTTTAGTTATATATATACATTTCGTAGATATATATATATCCATATATATATATCCACCAATGAAGAGGAGCACTCAGAAGGACTTTCCAATCGTGAATTTATTATTAAAGTAGTTTTATTCAAGTAGTTTTATTCAACGTTTCGACCCCTCAGGGTCTTTTTCAAGAACGAAGTTCTTGAAAAAGACCCTGAGGGGTCGAAACGTTGAATCACTGGATTTACATGCTGATGTAAAACTACTTTAATAATAAATTCACGATTGGAAAGTCCTTCTGAGTGCTCCTCTTCATTGGTGGATATATATACGACGCAGGAAGCACCGGAGGCAAGTTTTATCTACACACCATTCAGGGGTGAGTGCCTAAAGGATTATTTTGTTTATATCCATATATATATATATATATATATATATATACAGGAAAAAACGACAAGTACACTCTGTATATATAGGACGAGTACACTCTGTGTATATATGTACACACACACACACACTATATGGACAGGTATTGGGACACCTAAACATTACATCAATGGGGACTTTGATGACATTGCATTTTAAATACATCAACATTAATATGTAGTTGGTCCCCTCCTTTGCAGCTAACAGCTTCCCTTCCACTCTTCTGGGAAGGCTTTCCACAAGATTTTGGAGTATTTATGTGGGAATTTTTGCCCATTTCTCCAGTAGCACATTTGTAAGGTCAGGCACTGGTGTTGGACAAGAAGGTCTGGCTTGCAGTCTCCGTTCCAGTTTATCCCAAAGATGTTTGATGTGATTAAATTCAGGGCTCTGTGCAGGCCAGCCAAGTTCTTCCACACCAAAATCATCCACTCATACAACCATGCCTTTATGGATTTTGCTTTGAGCACTGTGACATAGTCATGCTAGAATTGAAAAGGGCGTTCCTCAACCTGTTCCCACAAAGTTAGAGTTGTCCAAAATGTCTTGGTATGCTGAAGCATTAAGATTTTCCTTAACTTGTAAGGGGCCTAGTCTTACACCTGAAAAACAGACTCATACCATTATCGGTCCTCCTCCAAACTTTACAGTTGGCACAATGCAGTCAGGCAGGTAACGTTCTCCTTCACCGAACACTTTTCCACTGCTTCAAGGTCCAGTGGTGACATGCTTTACACCACTTGATCCAACACTTGGCATTTCACCTGATGATGTGAGGCTTGTTGTTTGCAGCTCACAGTTTTTGTGCTGATATAAATGCCAGTCAAAGTTTTGAAACTCTTCAGCTATGGAAACAGCAGAGCTTTTTACACACCATTTTACACACCATGTGCCTCAGCACTCGGTGACACCACTCTGTGACTTTAGGTGGTCTTCTGCTTCTTGCTGTTGTTCCTAAACACTTCCACTTTACAATAATATCACTTGTAGTTGATCATGGACTATCTAGCAGGGATGATATTTCATGGACTGACTTATTGCAAAGGTGGTATCCTATCCAGGACCAGTGCAAGGATTCTTGCCGCACTAGGCAACAATCCAATTTGCCACCCCGTCATGCATTTGGTAGGATTTAATTTACAATCATGGCCGTACTTGATTTATGTTACAGTGAAGTTTAAGTAAAAAAAAAAAAAATTGAATATAGAATTATATTAATACATTATAAATACAATTTAATATATAAGGATTTCTGTATATGATCACACATACACTTGCAAACACTCTCACTGATGTATGCACAGTGTCATTTACACACTCACTAACACACACAGACACACACACACACACACACACTAACACATTCTTATTGACAAACACAGTGTAACTTACACACTCTCACTAACATACACACTCTCCCTGGCATACACAGTGTCACTTACACATTCTCACTGACATACACACGTAGTGTCACACGCTCACAAATACACACACTCAGTCTCACACTGACATACACATTGTCACTTGCACATTCTCACTAACATACACAGTGTCACTTGCACACTCTCATGAACACAAAGTGTCACTTGCACACCTCACTAATAACACACATAGTATCACTTGCACACTCTCATTAACACAAACAGTCTCACTGATTTACACAGTGTCACTTTTACACTCTCACTGACATATACAGTGTCACTTACACACTCACACCACTTTACATAAAGTCACACTTATTTACACACACAGATTCAGCAATTTACAACCATGTACACAATAAACAGCACACAATAAACAATCCCCCTTAGCCTTCAGTTATGCCCTACCTGTGTTTGTGCTGTGAAGAGGAGAAGACGTCCAGGCTGCAGGAAGCTACTCTTGTTCCTGGTGGGGGAAGTAGGAGAACTGTGCATTGTGAGCACAGGTTGCCTACTGCTCCCTTCACCGTGCTTCCGGTGTTCACATGTGTTCACTTGCCTGCAGGAAGCAGAGTGCTCTGCTTGGGTGCTGGGGATACAGCGCACCACGCTACCTGAGCAGATAATCAGCAGCAGACAGAGCTAAGCACAAGAAATGTCTGTGCTGGGGGGCGAGGGGGGTGGCTAAGGAGCTGCTTGTCCACCCCCCAGCCCTAGACAGCAGCAGAATAGCCCACCAGGAAACCTCCCAGTGGGCACCTCCAACAGGTTGGCGCCCCAGGCTAATGCCTTATTCGCTTAATGGTAATGCCAGCCCTGATTCTATAACAGTACCACATTTGAATTTACTGGGCTCTTCAGAGTGACCCATTTTTCCCCACCAATTTTTCACAAATGTATGGCTAGGTGCTTGATTTTATACACATGTGGCAATGTATCTGAATCAAACATCTGAATTTAATAATTAAGAGGTGTGCCCCAATACTTTTGTTTATACATATTCAAAGTAGCATTTGACAGGTAAGTAATGTATTTGTTAGTAGCTCAATTTTTTTTTATTGTTGCAGGTACATATTAGAACTGAGTCTTGGGAGATTCATCATGGGTAATTTCACTAAGGAACAATGATTTAAAAAATGTCCATTATTTTGATTCAAGAGCTTACAAGAAATTCCCAGATCAATTGGCCACCTCGTTTGTTTGACCTCTCAGCTCCTGATTACTTCCTGTGGGGATATCTGAAGGAGCGAGTGTATATTCTGCAAAGAGAATATCAGTGCAGAAATTTGAGCGCCAGAGCCTCAGACATGTAATATCACTGAAATTAGTTAGGAACACTATAGGGTCAGGAACACAAACATGTATTCCACACCCTATAGTGTTAAAACCAACATCTAGCCTCCCTGGACCACCCTTGCGACCCTTAATATAACTAAATCGTACTTTTATTTCAGTCTGCTGCTGCTGGGTCTGCCCCTGATCTGCGTGGCTGACATCATCAGATGTTGTGTTCTGAGCCAATCCCAATGGTTTCCCATAGGAGGAGTGGCCAGTTGGGGTATCCTTAGGCTGTAATTTGATTCCAAATGTATTTTTTTTTCATTATTTATGTATAATTACATTATTTAAAGGAATTCTAACTTGGGAGATGTGCCTGACAACCCATTCAATCAGTCAATCATGCGATTCGAGTCATGTGATTGTGGTTTTCAGGCAGTCCTCCCAATCGGCATCATGAATGAGTATCTAGGCCAGGGGGAGGGGCCAATTGGTAGTGTGTGTTCCTTTTGTAGGATGGTATAGCACTCCCTTGTCGGAAGGGGTTAAAACAGTTACTTTCAGTATTAAAATTGTGCTCTAGCAATGTCCCAACTTAGAAATGCTTTGGAGTTCTGCCCGTGGCATATAAAAAAGTGATGATTGATGGGAAAAAGATGATTGATGTTGAGAGGATAGTCACTAAATGTTGAATTTATTTACAGAAGTGAGAAGAATGTAATAGATAGAAAATAAATATATATTATTTTTATAAATATAGATTTTTTTTTACTGTCCCCCCTCTTTTTCCCTATATTGGTTACATTTCTCACTTAATCTGTGAAGTAAATGGCAGAAAAATGCTCGTATCTGTCTAGTGCAAGATACATACATACATTTTGTGCTCTTTTGGTCATCTGATTCATTTTCCTGATTCTTTTTCAAGAGAAGAAATTCTGATGAACTGTACACTACTTATTTTCAAGATGGTTTAGCCAAATAATTTTTTTTCACCATGCACAAGTCTAGAAATGTTAAATATTAGTTAGTATTTTGTTTTATTCTGTAGTAGTTATTGTAACACAGTAACACCAACTCAGGTTCAAGAAAGGTTAAAGGGGTTTCTTAAAGGCTTACTCCAACCATCCTAAGCACTACAACACGCTGTATTGGTTATGTTGCTAGTAGTGCCATGCCAGTTCCCTCGGTCATGAGGCAAACTGTTTGGCTCTGAAGATGCTTGGTGGGCTTTGCGTCTGGCTTCTGTAGAGAGATTCTGGCTGAGAGCATCAGCTGACCCTTCAAAGCCATTGGATGTAATTCTGTGCAACAAAAGACATTTTTTGTCTAATATTTGCCTTTTCAATTCTATTCAATATCCATTTCTTTAACTAAAAATGAAATGAACATTTACATTTTACAGCATTGCAGTGGCTTTGTGCAACTGAAACAAGGAAAAAAAATGTAATTGAATCCCTAAATGACAATCAGACTCCTTATTAAATTAAGTAGGGGATGAATATATTAATATATTTTCATTTCCACCATGAGGACTGCTTTAATATTAAGACTATATTTTCATCTAGTGTCACGGCGGCTAGACAACCTCGAAAGCAATGCTTGCCATGTTGATTTTTTTCCAAGTCTTTTTCATTTTTAAAATTAAATATTTCCAAATACTTTTTATATTTTAATGTTTAATGGTGTTATCATATCAGTCCTGCTTTTCAACACCCAAGCACTGGCCTTCCTTAGCTGAACCTAGAGAGCAGCACAGCATGTAATCCATCTTGACATTTTCATCATGGAGATCCCATTGTCATCCTTCTTAAGAAAACAGCGGTCATTTCTTCCTTTAGACACCACACGCTCTTTCTTACTTTCTCACTATCCCAGTGTTTGTGTTCTTAAAATGTTCCTTGTGCAGAGATGTATATCTTTCCCTGTTCATCATGTGCTATATAAATCAGTTTTTAGATAGAAAACTGATGGAGGATTCAGGGAAACTGGATTTGAAAAAAAAATAAAAAAAAAAACCTTTCATAAAGCAGTCTGGTTGGAATTTGCATTTTGCCCAGACATTTTCCAATATTATTGACCTTTGCTTCACTGGAATAAATGAAATAGAATTAACTTCACAAACATCTTGTCATTTCTTTTCATTGGCGGGTGCCTTATCTGTTATGCATAGTTGATGTGACTTAACAACAAAGTTACTGGTAATAGGTCAAAGGTGAAGGTTCAAAGTGGACTACTTTGTTTTAAGTGTATTCTCTGATGTATACTTGATAGACTAGGTACGTGACCAAAGTAAAAAATTACATTTATTTAACCAATTTATGACATAGGTACAAAAGCATAGTATTATTGTAATGTTTAAAATGCTCCACACTGAATCAAAGACATTTTTGAGTTTATGAATACTGGACGTGAGAGAGAGAGGTGTAATGGATCACCTGGCACCCCGACTGGGTACCTCCGTTGAAGGATGCTCCTAGCGCTTACAGAGGGCTCCAAGCGCTCCGCAGACACCACAACCACCGCAGACCCACGAACCGCCGCAGCTTGGTTGGGGTCTCGCCATCTCCTACCCACCTTGGACCTACGACAAGGCTCCAGGTTCCAGTGGGTGAACCTCTCCTCCAAGAGAGTGAAGCAGGAACAGGCTCTTAAAAGAGCCTAGAAGTGATTATCCAAGGGAGCATGCAGAGCAATCCCTTGTAGTGATATAGCAATTCCCCCAACAAGAGACAGGACTCTAGATTGAGGGTGAAGAAGAACTCTGATGTTTAATGGCAGGTACTCTGTTTTTATGCAGTGCTCCCCTGCAAGGGAGACGCCCACAGGCAATTAGGCATTAACCAATCACATATCAGTTACATCCCACATATTCCCTCCCCTCTGCTTGGGAGATAATTGAGTTTCTTACTGCATCTACTCAATTATCTACAAGCTAAAAAATCATAAATTTTTATACATTTCTATAACTTTAAATATACATTCAATCTTCATAAAAATCTTCACATAGTATTAATCAGCACACTTGAAATATGAACATACTCAAAAATCATGCAAATCCTTCCATTAGTTCAAAAGTTAGTTGGAAGTCCTTTGTGACCGACCGCAGGCACATTTTCATGCCCAAAACAGTTCCACAGATTCAGGCTGTGCGGTCGGTCTATTTCTGCTCTGAAAATTACAAAGTCCAATCCGAAGGCGGCGTTCGAATCGTCGAACGCACTTCGACTTGTGTCGAAGTGAAACTGGGGTTGTGTTTCCGTGGTGTTATATTGTCTACCAGAGGTCTATTTTACACCCAGAAATGACAAAGTCCCGTTCGAACGTGTGTTCGAATCTTTGAACGGGACTTAGTCTCCAGCCGCAGTGTCGAAGGGTAGGGGAAGGTACAGCTCACCGCGTTCAACTGGATTAAAATGGCCGCCGCCACGTGTTCGACTGTAACGGCGGCCACTTCGACGACTTTGGCACTTCGACTGCATTCGAAATGCCAGTTTAAAAGTTGTAATACTGCTCCCAAGTATTTAAAGGGCCAGGAACAGCATACAAAAATCCCTTGTGCCCAAATATACTTCTTGAAGGGTTAATACACCCCAGGGCCATAGTCGCAGGGCAGGAGGCTAGCAACCAGGCTTCTCCAGTTCACAGTGGCGAGGTTGGTTCCGTCACAAGAGGCACCCAAAATTTTCAGATAGTAGACAGAAAGGAGCCAAAACTGTACAGGCCTCCAACGGGACAGATCCTCCATTTGGGTCCAGTCATGCAATCCTAATTTTTTTTCCTGCTGTTCTGCAGCTGAGGACACCATGGAGCTCTCCCCTTGCAACACAGCATGATTAGATGAATGACAGGTGCTAGGATTATACAGGGAAAGCTTCAGCAGTGTTCACTGCATAGTATGCTGTGTGAGGAGTTGCGCTGGAGTCAGTTAGCGTGGTAGGTGTTGTTACCAGACAGACTTTCCCCTTCAGAAGACAGACATGTTCCCTTTTCAGGTGGGACCATACATTATCATACCTCCAAACTCCGGTCCTCCTGAATTACTGGCAGGTGCATGCTAGGCAATTATGCCAGTCCACTGAGGATAGACCCTACAGGGAGCACTGTTTTATTTTTCCCCGTGTGTTTCTAGTACCCTGAACGTAGTGTTCTCCACGTCTAATGATGCGCTCATGCTATTCTTGTTGGGGACATTTCACTGGAATCCCCAAAAGCAGGACACATCAAGATCTTGATTTAATATTGTTGGATAAGTTCTCCAAATAATTAAAAAAAATTTGGATACACTTTTAAAATTATTTTTCAACATATTAAAATATAAAAAGTTTAATATATCAAAATTTGGGGGGGGCGGAGCTTGACCGCTATGTGGAGAAGTCGCATGCAAACGGAGCTCCCGCTAAATGACTGATAATAAGCCTCTCAGGTCACAACCCAAACAAGCTAACTGGGTTCCCCACTTATCCACCCCCACGGAACCTTCGGTGGAACCAGACTGGGGCACCATGGACTCTCCGGACGTGCTAGCCGAGGCAGGTCCGACTTGTGGCCTAGCAGTTGATGCGGGGCGGGAGACGTGGCCGGTCACCCAGTCCCAAAGTCCTGCAGACGCAGACCCTCCCTCCCGCCCCCTTTGGACCGTCGGGGGTCATCTTGGTCCACCACGGCACCTGTACAAGCTTGTTGCTGTACATGCAGGCCCCACTGGATGGATGCAAGCAGGAGGAAGCAACGACACTTCGCATACCTAAAATGGCGGCAGTCCATACCACGAAGCCTCATGCAGGCAATGCTGCCTCGCAAGCCAGAGCAGCAGGCAGCTAACGGGCCGGGACCGGCTCTGTGCAGCGTCAGAGTGGCGGAGGCTGAAAGGGACGGTAGCAACAAACTCACAGCGGCAAGCAGGGTGGAGTGCCTCAGGACAAGTGGCAGTGAGACACATTACTCACCTCCTCCAGCACCAAGGCACCAGCACAAAGAACGCAGCGGCTGTTGCATAACAGTGAAGCATACTGCCCCGGCTCCTTCCCAGCCTCGACCCAGGACTGAAGATCCAGCCACGAGTAGTGATGAGGGTTTGCATGGCATGGACTAACCATGGGACTAAACCTACCAGAAGAGCTCTAATCGCTCCTTACCCAGGCGCAACCTTTCCACCACGCATCCCCTCTGCAGTGAAGCTAATCCTGCCTAACAACGCAGTAACTGTATATGCCATGTACCTGTAAAATCTTTACTATTCTTGATACCGTGGCTGCAGCATTGAAAAAGCATGTGAAAACTAAATGCACCACAAAAATAAAGAATTAAAAAAATATATCAAAATTTTGAAAAATACAACAAAATATTAGAAAATTTTAATATTTTTCCTAATATTTCATTATTTAAAAGTGTATCCAAAAATATTAACTAATTGGGAAACTAATCCAACAATAATAAATTGAGGCCCAAGTCAAAATAGCGAGACAGGATCCAAAAATCTGGGTTGTCCTGCTGAAATCAGGACAGTTAGGAGGAGTGCATTATGGGCATCACCAGGGACGCAAATTGCATTCCCCAGAGCCTGTCAAACCTGTACCAGTTCTATACTTGCAAAAGTGTTTGAAGGTATGTGACAGCTACTGCATCTCCAACTGTTACTATTAAACCTGTTTGTGGCATTACAGAAATCAGCAATAATTGCATTAAAAGCTTAGGATTGGCTGACAATAGTGTGGTGCAAAGCAAAAACGAGCAATTATTCATGATCAGACATTCTTCTGGAGTCCACGACAGTTGCTCATCAGGTTCCTTACAGCTCTACATGTGACTGATGCACACAGTCAGCTTCCCTTCTATATACAGTAGCATAGTATACTCTTGATTTGCAGTTATTTAAAATTTATTAGATGGTTAACATATATGGCTACATCCTCTATTTCAACTATTTTTCCTCCCACAAAATCTTGTGGTGTCGATAGGAAAGTTGGTTTGAGAGTGGTTTCTGCATGGGTGGCGGTCGGGGGATGTACACTGTGTGGCTGTGCTGTAGTATATTTGCATATATATGCTTTTCTGTGTGTAGGCACTTATAGGGTACAGGCCTGGAATGGCCATCTGTCAAAACAGGAAAATAGCCAATGAACCACAATGGCTGTGGTCCGACAGATGAGAACAGGGAAGTTTGAGCACTGGCATAGGGAAAGGCCCCCAAGATCAAAGTTCTCCTTCACAAGCTAAGCTACTCTGATGCTGAGGAGGAGGAGGGACAACTTGCCCCCTCTCCCCTCTACTGTATCAGCTTGTTATCATAGGTTACCATGGCGATGCTCTGATACTTTCCCCAGTACCAGCTGTTAAGACCTTCAGGGGGGTGCAGACAAGCAGCAAATTCCACTGGACTTCCAGGAATCAAGAGTACCCCTCCCTGGCTCCACAGGTAGTCTAGGTTACTGCTTGTAACCCCACAAGAATACTATATTTCCATTAATGCTGGCAAAGTACCAGTGAAGATGTAGTTAACATAGGTTGCCTACTCTTGCACTGAAGTGAGAATTTCAGGTTGAAGTAGCTGAACCCAAAGTATTGCAAACAAATTTTTCCAATTTTACCTCTATATGTATTTACTTTACTACATATGGAGGTCTATGTGCTTTTATGTTACATATTAATATCATTATTTATATAGCACCGACGTATTCTTCAGTTGCCTAAGACAAGAAGATATTTAGAGGTACAGAAAGCATTTTGCAAAAGAAGCTTGCAATCTATGATAATTTGAGGTAGGTAGATATATATTGTACACATTTTACACATTATAAATTTAAATACAATAAGAATTTGCATATTGTGTTATTCAAAAAATTTTTACTGTACAATTATAATGAGGTGGTTGAAGGAAATCACTGGCCTTTGCTATTTTTTGTTCGGACCGGCCATTCAGTTCCTGAATGAGTGTGCACAGGTGGTGAGCATGGCCACACTGAGTTCTCCAAGGATCATCCCTATTCATATCCTATTACAATCATATCCTGTTACAATATTAAGCCAGAAACAGTGAGCTATCCAACAGAGAAGCTTGCATTTTCACTCACATTCTGGTGGCACAAAGATAAACCTGAGATCATGAGAACTGCATACAGAACAAGCAAACAGCATCACTTCATGAAGCAATGCTATATAGAACAGCATGTTCACTAACCTGATTCAATATTTGCTCAGAATTGCAATGCGATTACAATGTGATTCTCCATATACTTCCTACAATACTTCCCGTAGTCGTATGGAAACTTGAATGTATGTATTCAAGTTATTTTAGCCTGCTGCTACCCTATTTTAATACTGTACACGGTCTTGGATATTTTTTTAGTCTTGAGACTATTCGGTTAGCAGAGTTGATTCTGCGCCTACCCACATACTGAGCTATGGTTTTGCCAAGAGAATGTAAAGGCTACACAATGCTGAATAACGTAAGGATGACATTACTATGTTTTATTATTTTTGAAGCTTTCATAATTTATGACATCTTTACATTTTACAAAAGGTACTTTAAAACTGTTTATATATTGTCTGGGATTGGTTTCTTTATCATTATGGTAGGGACTCAAGTGGGTAGCATTAGGTAGACCATGCCCCTGCAGTCTCACTGCTTAATTTTCTGCCATTTAGGAGTTAAATCACCTTTGTTATTGTTTATGCAACTCTTGTCACAACTCACACGGCCTGTATTAAAAAAAAAATATTTTAATTTTCAATCAGATGTGCCAACAATGTTTGTTTACTTCAGAAGTTCTTATCTCCTGCTCTGTTAATTGAACTTTAATTGCACACAGAATGCTCCTGTAGACTCTACTGGACTATTATCAGAGCAGGAGATAATACATTCTAAATTATACAGACTGTAAAATTAAGGAAATAAATGTTAAATTACTTTCTACAGGAAGTGTTTGGGAAGGCTGTGCAAGTCACATGAAGGGAGGTGTGACTAGGGCTGTATAAAAAAAGTTTTTTAACTCCTAAATTACAGAAAATTGAACATTGAGACTGCAGGGGCATGAACTATACACCAAAACTGCTTATTGACACCTTGACATATGGATTGACAACTGTCCTCAGAGACCCTGATACACACTGACACAGAGCAGAATAGGGACTGTTCCCCTTACATAGGGTCACTTGGCAGATATGGATTGACACCTGTCCTCAGGGACCCTGATACACACTGACACAGAGCAGAATAGGGACTTTTCCCCCTACATAGGGTCACTTGGCAGATATGTATTTACACCTGTCCTCAGGGACCCTGATACACACTGACACAGAGCAGAATAGAGACGGTTCCCCCTACATAGGGTCACTTGGCAGATATGTATTGACACCTGTCCTCAGGGACCCTGATACACACTGACACAGAGCAGAATAGGGACTGTTCCCCCTACATAGGGTCACTTGGCAGACATGGATTGACACCTGTCCTCAGGGACCCTGATACACACTGACACAGAGCAGAATAGGGACTGTTCACCCTACATAGGGTCACTTGGCAGATGTGGATTGACACCTATCCTAAGGATCCCTGATACACACTGACACAGAGAAGAATAGGGACTGTTCCCCCTACATAGGGTCACTTGGCAGATATGGATTTACACCTGTCCTCAGGGACCCTGATACACACTGACACAGAGCAGAATAGGGACTGTTCCACCTACATAGGGTCACTTGGCAGATATGTATTGACACCTGTCCTCAGGGACCCTGATACACACTGACACAGAGCAGAATAGGGACTGTTCCTCCTACATAGGGTCACTTGGCAGTTATGGATTGACACCTATCCTAAGGATCCCTGATACACACTGACACAGAGCAGAATAGGGACTGTTCCTCCTACATAGGGTCACATGGCAGATATGGATTGACACCTGTCCTTAGAGACCCTGATACACATTGACACAGAGCAGAATAGGGACTGTTCCCCCTACATAGGGTCACTTGGCAGATATGGATTGACACCTGTCCTCAGAGACCCTGATACACACTGACACAGAACAGAATAGGGACTGTTCCCCCTACATAGGGTCACTTGGCAGATATGGATTGACACCTGTCCTCAGGGACCCTGATACACACAGACACAGAGCAGAATAGGGACTGTTCCTCCTATATAGGGTCACCATTGTTAGCCCAAGGCAACTCATCTCATCAGGCCTTTTTTAGTCTAATGTATTGCCCACTGTCAGTCCCGTCGGGATCCATCCCTCATTCATCTTAATAAAGGTGAGGTAATCTAGACTTTTTTGACCTATTCGACTTCTCTTCTCAGTGACAATACCTCCTGCTGCACTGAAGGTCCTTTCTGACACTTGAAGCGGGGCAGGCCAGAAGTTCTATCGCAAATTGGGATAGCTAAGGCCACAGGTCAAGCCTGCACACCCAGTAGTCAAGGGGTTCATCGCTCCTCAGAGTGTCGATACCTGCAGTTAAGGCGAGGTAGTCTGCTACCTGTCGGTCGAGTTGTTCTCTGAGGGTGGATCCCGAAGGGCTGTGGTGATGCGTAGGACTTAAAAAGCTCTGCATGTCCTCCATCAACAACACATCTTTAAAGCGTCCTGTCCTTGCCGGCGTGGTCGTGGGAGGAGGAGGATTACTTTCAGTTAGGAGTTACTTTCCCCTGTTAGATTCCCGTTGTGCTGTGACATCACCCTTATACGCTGTGTAAAGCATACTTTTTAATTTATTTTGTAAATGCTGCATCCTTTCCGACTTATTGTAATTTGGTAACATTTCAGCCACTTTCTGCTTATACCGCGGGTCTAGTAGCGTGGACACCCAGTACAGGCCGTTCTCCTTCAGCCTTTTTATACGAGGGTCCCTCAACAGGCCCGACAGCATGAAAGACCCCATTTGCACAAGGTTGGATGCCGAGCTACTCATTTCCCGTTCCTTCTCCTCAGTGATCTCTATGAAGGTATGTTCTTACCCCCAGCCACGTACAACACCACGGGTACCAGATATGTGACAACTAGTACCCTGGGATGCCTGTTGTGGTTGGTCTTCCTCCTCCTCCTCAAAGCCACATTCCTCCTCTGACTCCTCTTCCTCACAATCCTCTTCCAGCGTTGCCGCAGGTACAGCAAGCGATGCTGATAAGGCTGTTTCTGGTGGTGATGGTGACCATAACTCTTCCTCTTCCTCTTCACGCTCATCTACGGCCTGATCCAGCACTCTTCGCAGGGCACGCTCCAGGAAGAAAACAAATGGTATGATGTCGCTGATGGTGCCTTTGGTGCGACTGACTAGGTTTGTCACCTCCTCAAAAGGACGCATGAGCCTACAGGCATTGCGCATGAGCGTCCAGTAACGTGGCAAAAAATTTCCCAGCTCCCCAGAGGCTGTCCTAGCACCCCGGTCATACAAATATTCATTAACGGCTTTTTCTTGTTGGAGCAGGCGGTCGAACATTAGGAGTGTTGAATTCCAACGTGTCAGGCTGTGGCAAATCAAGCACCTCACTGGCATGTTGTTTCGCCGCTGGATATCTGCAAAGTGCGCCATGGCCGTGTAGGAACGCCTGAAATGGCCACACACCTTCCTGGCCTGCTTCTGGACGTCCTGTAATCCTGTGTACTTATGCACAAAGTGTTGTACGATCAGATTACACACATGTGCCATGCACGGCACATGTGTCAACTTGCCCAACTTCAATGCCGCCAACAAATTTGTTCCATTGTCACAAACCCCTTTGCCGATATCCAGTTGCTGCGGAGTCAGCCACATTTCCACCTGTGCGTTCAGGGCAGACAGGAGTGCTTGTCCGGTGTGACTCTCTGCTTTCAAGCAAGTCAAACCCAAGACGGCGTGACACCGCCGTATCCGGGATGTGGAATAGTACTTAGGGAGCTGGGGGGGTGCCATTGATGTGGAGCAAGACGCAGCAGCAGAAGAGGACTGGAAGAGGATGGAGTAGGAGGAGTAGAGGAGGTGGCAGCAGGCCTGCCTGCAAGTCATGGCGGTGTCACCAACTCCTCTGCAGAGCCACGCATTCCATGCTTTGCAGCCATCAGCAGGTTTACCCAGGTTTAGACCAGGTATCAGTGGTCAGATGGACCCTTGCCCCAACACTGTGTGCCAGACATGCCATTACTTCCTTTTGCACAATCGAGTACAGGTTGGGGATTGCCTTTTGTGCAAAGAAATTTTGTCCGGGTACCTTCCACTGCGGTATCCCAATAGCCACACATTTTTTTGAACGCCTCAGACTCCACCAGCTTGTATGGTAAAAGCTGGCGGGCTAATAGTTCACACAAGCCAGCTGTCAGACGCTGGGCAAGGGGGTGACTTTCTGACATTGGCTTTTTACGCTCAAACATGTCCTTGACAGACACCTGACTGTGGGCAGATGAGCGGGAACTGCTCAAGGCTAGAGACGGAGTGGCGGATGGTTGAGAGGGGGCAAAGAGGACAGCAGTGGTTGACGTGGCTGAAGATGCTGGACCAGGAGGAGGATGGCGGCTTTGAGTTTGTGTGCTGCTTGTACTCATGTGTGGATCCCATAGGCGTTTGTGATGTGCGATCATGTGCCTACGCAAAGCAGTTGTACCTAGGTGGGTGTTGGACTTCCCACGACTCAGTTTCTTTTGGCACAGGTTGCAAATGGCATCGCTGTTGTCAGAGGCAGACACAAAAAAAAATGCCACACTGCTGAGCTCTGCAATGACGGCATTCTGGTGGTGGACACAGCATGCGTTGATTGGTGTGCTGTCGGGCCGATACATGCTGTCTGACTGTGCCACTAGCTCCTTGCGATGACCACCCCCTGCTTCCAACCCGTCTCCTCCTCCCCCTCTCTGTCTCCCCATCTGAACTTTCGCCCTGTTCTTCTTTTTTGTTCTTTCACCCACGTGACATCCTTGTATCTGACAACTCAGTAAAGGAAGCAGCAGCGGGTACAACATCATCATCATCACACCGTACGTCCATGTGTGTAATGCTGCCTGCCTGAGACATATCCCTGTTATCTACATCCTCTGGCAATAATGGTTGCGCATCACTTATTTCTTCAAACGGATGTGTAAATAACTCCTCTGACATACCAAGTGAAGCGGCTGTGGTGCTAGTGTTGGTGGTGGCGGCAGGCGGGTGAGTGGAATCTTGAGAGGTGCCCGAAGCTAAGCTGGAGGAGGATGGTGCATCAAGGTTCCGAGCGGAAGCTGTAGAAGATTGGGTGTCCTGTGTTAGCCAGCCAACTATGTCCTCAGAACTTTTCAAGTCCAGGGTACGTGGCCTCTGAAAACTGGGCATTATTCTAGGGCAAAAATGAATCACAGCACCACGACCACGATGGCCCCTGCGGGGTGGCCTGCCTCTTCCTGTCATTTTTTTTTGGATTAGTGGTACTATGTGTGCAAGCTACTGTGAGACCAGATATGAGTGGCACTGTGCAGTGGCAGAGGTTGGCAGAGTACACGCTGTAGGCCTGACACACCCGCTTGAAGACAACTAACTGCTATTCAATCTAAAACAGTGAAAAAAGTTTTTTGGTTTTAAATGCACACTATTGTGACACCAGATATTAGTGGCAATGTGCACTGGCAGAGGTTGGCAGAGTACACGCTGTAGGCCTGACACACCCGCTTGAAGACAAGTAACTGCTATTCAATCTATAACAGTGAAAAAAGTTTTTTGTTTTTAAATGCACGCTATTGTGACACCAGATATGAGTGGCAATGTGCACTGGCAGAGGTTGGCAGAGTACACGCTGTTGACCTGACACACCCGCTTGAAGACAAGTAACTGCTATTCAATCTATAACAGTGAAAAAAGTTTTTTGTTTTTAAATGCACGCTATTGTGCCACCAGATATGAGTGGCACTGTGCACACGGGCAGAGTACACGCTGTTGGCCTGACACACAGACGCTTGCAGACAACTAACTGCTATTCAATCTATAACAGTGAAAAAAGTTTTTGGTTTTTAAATGCACGCTATTGTGACACCAGATATGAGTGGCAATGTGCACTGGCAGAGGTTGGCAGAGTACACGCTGTTGGCTTGACACACAGACGCTTGCAGACAACTAACTGCTAATTAATCTATTACAGTGAAATTTTTTTTGGGGGGGTTGAAGTGCTAGCTATTGTGACACCAGATATGAGTGGTGGCACTGGGCAAGTGGGCACAGTATCCACTGTGAGCCTGACACACAGACGCTTGCAGACAACTAACTGCTATTCAATCTATTACAGTGAAAAAAAAGTTTGTGGGTTTTTAAATGCACGCTATTGTGCCACCAGATATGAGTGGCACTGTGCACACTGGCAGAGTACACGCTGTTGGCCTGACACACAGACGCTTGCAGACAACTAACTGCTAATTAATCTATTACAGTGAAAAAAAATTTTTAGTCCTTCAGGACTGTAGTGGACACTGAATACGCTAGCCTAGCTATACATTTCCCTATCAAATGAGCAGCAGCTACACTTTCCCTCCTCTATCTAAGAATGCAGCTTCAGAATGAATCTAAAATGGATGCTGTACAGGAGGTGGGAGGGTCTGGAAGGGAGGGTCTGCTGCTGATTGGCTGGAATGTGTCTGCTGACTGTGAGGCACAGGGTCAAAGTTTAGTCAATGATGATGAATAGGGGGCTGATCGAACCGCGCATGTGTTCGCCCGCCGTGGCGAACGCGGACACGCTATGTTCGCCAGGAACTATTCGCCAGCGAACAGTTCGGTGCATCACTAATTATTCTTCAGGCTTTCCCTTCATCAGAAAATACAGTAGCCATAAGGACCATCAATTGACTGATTGTGATTTCCTACTAGTAATATAAGGATTTATTTCAGTGCCACGAAAAGGAGCTGTACTTTACCATTGTAGTTTACGTGCTTAGTGAGGGCTCTAATGCTTAGTATTTTTTTATCTTATAGTTGTTCTGAGCAGATATGCATTGATTCATGTGAAATATATGAAGGGGCTCAATTAAAGGCTTTATTAAATTTCCTTATTTTATGTAGAGCATAAAAAAGTGGAAAACGTAGATGTAGCAACATTAGGCATAAATGTACAGTGCCTGTTAGAGACAGAAGGCGAAAGACAAGAAAAAAGAAAAGAAAAAGGGAAATACAGAAGATGGATAGATGAACGCACATTGAGATTTACAGAGATTTAGAGTTTTGGGTGCAACAGACATGATTCATGATTCCAGAAGAGGATTGCTTCATGGTATCTGGGGTTACACACATCTTAGTATTTTAGAACCATCGAACAAGTAGCATATATTTGCATATTGTATTTATCAAAACATTATATTGTATAGAAACTACATTTTATTAAACACCTGACAACCCAGAAATTCCATTCTGATATTACTTACACTAGATGCATACACTAACATACTCCTAATGATACAGAATCAACGTTCCAGAAATAAATTGCCTTGGCATTATGCAAACCGAAAGGGTCACAGCTTATGATGACCTCCTGCTATTTCACTAAAATGTTATTTTTATAGTTAAAAGGGTAAAGGATACCACAGGCCAGCTCGTCGTTTATCAGATCGATGACAAGGTTTGTGTTTGTTGAAGGTTGGAAGGCAGGGGATACAGGTCTGGAATGCCAGTCTCTACACTCATACATCTCAGGAGACTATTCATAACGATCTTGAGTGGATTATTAGATTTTAAGAGATAATGAGTGTACACTGTTATAGAAATGGACCTTGTTAAATCTATATAGATTGGGTTCACTAATATCTCAATGTTTTCTTTTTCTTTGTGAGCATAGATAGATTGTGCATGTGCAAGTGTGTACATGTATGCCATTGTACATGTATGTACATGTATTTATGAGTGAGTGCATGTGTAAGTGTATGTATGAGGTTTATAAGTATAAATGCATATGTGAATATATGTGTAAATGTATGTGTGGATCTGTGTGCAAATACACATAAATATACATAACTCCACAAAGGGGTTCTAAAGACATCAGAATAAACTAAGCTCAAAGGTTCAGGGATTTAATAAATTCTATAGAACGCCAAGAAGGCATTATTTCCCTCTAATAATCACTTTGCTATTGTATATCTTTGATACATGATATACCAAGGCAAATACCAAGGTGATGCACTATCCCCAATTCTGTTCTACATAGGCCTCAACCCCCCTAGTCAGATCATCAAGAAGAGTGGATACGGATAAAGGTTCAAGCCACCTACTCTACATGGATGACATCAAGCTGTATGCCAAGAATGAGCGGGACATTGACTCACTGATCCACCTAACTAGGATATACAGCAAGGGCATCGAAATGTCGTTCGGACTAGAGAAGTGCGGGCAGATGATAGTAAAAAGAGGGAAGATGAAAAGGACAGAAGGAGGTGAAGTTCCAGAAGGTCAAATAGAAGATGTAGAGAACAGCTTCAAGTACCTGGGGGTACCACAAACACATGGCAACCATGAGGAAGAGGCAAGGAGGATAGCAACATCCAAGTACCTCCAAAGAGTCAGACAGGTCCTGAAGTCCCAGCTCAATGGCAAGAACAAGATCAAAGCCAACAACACATATGCCCTACATCAGGTACCCAGCTGGAATAATAACCTGTCCAAGTGAAAAACTGGTCACCATGCATGTCAACACCAGACAACTACTTACTATGAATAGAGGATTCCACCCGAAATCCAGCACCTAGTGTGTGTACACCTGCCGGAAGGAAGGAGGTCGGGGCCTGATGAGTGTCAAAGCCACAGTCCTGGATGAAACACAGTGCATCCACAAGTACATCACAAAGATGGCTCCCAAAGATGAATTGCTATGAGAATGCCCGAGACTTCAACAGATAGAGGATGCAGAAAAAGAGGAGGTTCCTTGACAATACAAACCTCTCCACGGGGTGTACCACTGGCAGATATTGTATATGGGTCACATGACAAAATCCTACCAGTGGTTAGAAAAGGCAGAACTGAAAGACAGCACTGAGGCACTAATCCTAGCAGCACATAAACAGGCACTCAACAACAGATCAATAGAAGCTGGAGTCTACCACACCAGGCAAAACCCAAGGTGCAGACTGTGCAAAGAGGCCTCTGAGACAGTCCAGCACCTAATAACCAGATGTAAGATTAGCAGGAACAGCATACACAGAAAGACACAACAAAGTTGCTGGGATTGTGTACCAAAACATCTGCACATAATATGGATTGGACCTGCTTTAGTCCAGATGGGAGATGCCACAAAGGGTAGTCGAGAATGACAGGGCTAAGATCCGGTGAGATCACTGTCCAGAAGAGTGCAGTTCTAGGAACAGATAAGATACTGCGCAGAACCCTCAAACTCCCAGGGGAGGACCCGAGAATGAGGAATAAACATACCACCCAGGAGGGGTGAGCAAATCAATTTTATATATATATATATATATATATAAAGAAAACAATTCTTACCGAACACCGGGAGTCAAAAACAAGGCACCATAACAACTGAGCATCCTGCACAACAGGGATGGTTGGGGGGGGGGCGGGGGGGTAGGAGGGCTGTGGCGCGAGGGACGGGGAGGGTAAAGTGTCAGGAAAACAAGTTTGTTTTCCTGGGACTGTAGTTTTCCTTTTAATTAGCACTATTTGTGTTTATAGACACATTGATCTTTAGTAGGAATCATCATCTGCATATGTGTGGTTATGCATGTGTATATCTGGGAGTGTAGTATATGATTATGTCTGTGTGTGTGTAAACATGAGTATTTCTGCTTGAATGTGCATGAGAGTGTTCCTGCATGCATGAGTTTGGGTCTATGTGCCTGTATTTCTGTATTGCTTAGCTAGTAATTGCATGTGTTTTAGCCTACAAGTGTTTGTGTGTGCGCGTGTGTGTGTGTGTGTGTGTTTCTACGAGTATGTATGTCTCTCTTCATGATTACTCAGATTTTTTATGGAAAAAAAAACCTGATTATTAGAGTGAACATGCTCTTAGACTCTTACAATAAAAGCCTAGATTCTTATGCCCAGCTCAGGCTGGAATAATCTTGCATATTTGTTAAAATATAACACATGTGGGAGGAAATAAAATACATTGTGATTAGACTAGGATAAAATGTGGAATTGTAGAGGAAGATGTTGCGCAGAGGGAGCACTAACTTTAGCAGTTTTGACCTAATAATATCTACAGTATTACATTTTTAAATGGCGATACACTACAGAATAAAACATGAATGCGTCTACTGTACATTTGTGTAATTGTTTCTTTTAAATTGATGTACATTACATAGTGAATTATTATGCATGATTAAGTTTCTGCAATCCTTTGCAAATCATGGAAATTATTACAACATCTGTATATATATTTAAAGGCAAATAGGTTTAAGGTAGTTTATTTTGTTCTTCTTTAAGGCACGAATCTTCAACAGCAAGAATATTAAGTGTTATTATATACCTATATCCCAAGCAAGTACAAGCAGTTAGTACAGTGTTGTCAATTAAAAAAAAACTAAAAAGAAAGCTAAGCTAAAAGCTTTATTCTTCTCTGATATAAAGATGTTGCATAATCCTATTTAAATGCACCATAAGTAATGCGTTGCGAAATTGTACTTCATACAGCAGTTCGTTTGCAAGATTATGGAATTATTGCCTAAATGGTGAACTTTGATGAATTCATGCTTGGTTTGAAAAATTCTGGTTAAAACAGCTGATCTGAGAGATGTTGTTATGTTTTATTATTTTCTATTGTTTTGTCTACCCATCTTCTCATCTTTTAATGCTTATCTTCTCCTTTCAAATTTTACTTGCTCTTTCTTTACCATCCCTCCTCTCTTCCGTGATTTATTGTGCACTGCTACCTATTCCTCCAATCATGCTGTTCCAATCTCTGTCTTACCATCATACCAAACTCTTTTTTTTGTGTTCCCATTGACCTCTTCTTTCTCTATATTGCTCTTTTAATCTCGTTTTAAAGCCTCCCATATATATTCTATTTTCTCTGTTGTATTTCCCAATGGCCTACTAATGTATATCTTCTACCCTTTTTCCACTGATTTTATCAATCACTTTATTGTTTTTTATTTTCCATGGTGTCCTTTTTTTCTATTCCTCTTCCCACTTCTCTTATATATGTTTTGTATTTGTTAATGTGGTGACTATTTATAACAATGATTGTATTCTCTCATTTCTCACCAAAACATATTGTTAGCGGACTTAGCGCCGTCTCGGACCCACCAGGCGCACCTCATTGCAGTGTGTTTCCACAAGGCTATAGAAATGCCACCGTTCTCCTGCCTTACCTAAGCAGCAGCTGGGTCTGAATGCATTAGAGATGCTGGCCACTGTACACTAGAGCCTTTTAAGGCTTCTTAGATTCCTCTAGTTATATAAGTGATAGGGTTTCCTAAAGGTTTATTTATATGTGTTAATTAAGGTCTGCATGTTGGATGTTAGACTATCCTGACATATATGAATAATCTAAAAATGGGAAAAAATCTGAGCACCATCTAGGTCTTCTCTCCTCCCTTTCCTACCCTCTTTTTGTGAAAAAGTGACACTAGGGGGTGTAATAAAGCTAAATAAGTGTGCTTCTTTGAGAGACTTGGTAGAATGAACTCCTAATATGCTTTTCTCATGTTTCTTTGATTTTTGCGCTTGAGGTATAAAGTATTAAAATACAAAACACACACACACTATTTGATACATTTATCCACCAAGAGAGAACAACAGTAGGATTTACAGATGGCAAGACTGGAAGAAATCTAGATTTAGAATTTTCAGTACAATGAGTAATGGCCTGATGTTTTACTCTGGGCTCAAAGGTAAGCAATATCACTCAATGCACATGTAAACAAATCTTTGCTTTGCTAATTAGAACATGGAATATTCAGCGGGATACATGTTTGAAGAAAATCAAAATTGTAAGTGCAGGCCATACAGAAAGACCACTGCTAATACCCCAGATGTTGCAGATTAATCTGTTATGGAGAAAGGGTAACGAGGAACAGTCACTTCCCAGGACTTTTAATATTGTGCTTAGATATCCCTATATTTAACAAATATGTATTTGTGAGGTGTAAAATACAAAACTAAATGTAGAATTTCACACTATTTTATCTTGCAACTTAATGCCATTTTAGCTCAGTCGTTGTTATTAAATCAATCCTTTGAAGTTGGCCATCAACATAGAGAAAGCATACACAGAAGAGGAGAAATTGTTTTTCTTTCTATTTCTCCTCTTCATATGCAATGTTTTTGATGTAAACTCGATTACGATGTAAATTGCTAAATATTTAATAGTAATTTAAAAGAAAGTAGAGCATCTCATTAAAAGCTTAACAAAAGTTCTGCTAACCAGCCACCGTTATCCAAAGGTTGAACCCTTGGACTAGTCATGACCACTAGAATATTGGTTACACCTTTCATGTATGGGGTCATAATGGGAAAAGACACAGAAGACTTGACTCAAAATTTAAAGACAAGTGCACACTGGATCATCAACGTTATCAGAATAGAGATAGAAGATTTGAACGTAGGAGAAGGTGTCAGTTACAATGAGGATTATATGACAGTAGACGGTCTATGGATTGATAGACCATAGAAATATCAACTGACAGAGAGACCTAATCAGAGCAATAGGCTAAAATGAGCAGGAAGAATAGAGCCTAGTAGAAAGGATAGTGGAATATGACCCGTATATTTTAATTCTGAATTATTTCTTTGGAGCATTACTTCAAGGAACACTCCAAATACTTAAAGCAGTTTAGGTTGCGGAAGAACTTTATGTTTGAAGAGTGTGTCCTCTTTTGTATTTTACAAAAAGTACAGCATATAGATAAAAATGTGCACTTTTATATATTAACCTTCTTACTTCGCCCTGGTATTTCCTGGTTTGTTTAGCTCAGCAGAGCTAAACTCAAGAGGCAGGCAATTGCCCATAGCATGTCTTGCAAAGATAGCAGGTAGGGGTATATGGAGGTAAAATACCTCCATTATAGTAACATAGGAGTCTTATTGACTCCAATAGGATTTTTATTTATTTTGAAACTTTTTTAATGTGTTGGCTGGTTTGCAAGTGCTGGCCAGACAACACATAATTAACCCTCTTGCCCTAAGATTTTTTTTTTATCTGCTCCTTGGCTGCTAGTGCAAATAGTTCTTTAAATGATCAATCCACTTGCAAAATCAACTTAATGACACTTAGGTAATGTGCATCTTACCAGATGCATCGGCTTACCTGTGGTTGGCATGAATTAGTTGATAAATCACTGATTCCTGTGCTTTAAATTGGTTTGGTTGTGGATATTAGAGATTTTCTGAAAACTTCTGCACTGATCGAATCCTGACCGCATTTGGCCAATGCTTCTGAAATTCAGTCATTTTCACCATTTTTTGTCTATTCTGTATTTAGTGAATAACCTTGTTAGAAGTTAGAACAATATAAAATATTACTATATATGTCTTAGGAGTGTAAATGTAAATCCAACAGTTTCTTATGTGTCACTTGTTAATATTCATACACATAGCAGTATCTGCATATATATATATATTAATATTAAACGTGTCAAATGAGGAGTTGGACTTATACCTCATGAGAGGGTTAAAATTCAGATTAATCTACTTGAAGTGACATGCATTTGCTTTTTAATGGCATGGCAGCAATATGTTCTGAAGCTGTTGATTCATGGGATAACATCCTCAGGGTATTTTAAGTCAGCAGGGTGCTGATATGTAGCATGTGGACTCATTAACTCATCATTTTGTCTTCGTTTGTTGAAGATTAGCCGCCCGCTGGTCCTAGAAACCCCATCTGGCATGACCAGAACATGGGAAGTCAGATTGAGGAAAATAAGAACAGCATCTACTCCTACAGGCAAAACTGCAAGGGGAACTAACACTATGATTCTCATTTATTAATAAGACACATTCATTTTCAGAAGAAGGATTACGCCTACAGATTGCAATAAAGCAGTCCTAAGGACCCTCAAAACTGATGTAATTGCAATACTGTTGGCAGTAATCATAGGCACTCTTCTTTGTCTTACTCACCAAATAGTGATGTAATAGATCCTTTACACCGACTGAAGCCAAGACTGAACATTGCTTCTGTGTGCATGGATTTGTGAACAGATTTAGAATTAGAATTCTGTAATTATAGTTTATGAATATCTTGTAAAATGACTTCTAGGCTTCAAGATGCTTGGCAGATCGTATCAGTACAGGTTATTGATAATAAAATTAGCAGTGTTAATGCTTTTTGGGGGGATTGTTGTGCTTTGCACGATTTAGGCTTGAAATAACTGTTACAACAAAAAATATTTTATTCTACAACAGTATGTTATGTCACACAATGAAGAAAATCATAATACATGGAAAGTAATTGCCAGCACTGAAGACATTACGGAGGAGATTTATCAAGGCAAAAAAGAATCTATTTGGGTGCAAAGTGCTAATGGGGTTAGTCACTAAACACTGGATTTTGTCCTGATGGCAAATTATGACCTCAATGGCAATTCTTATATTTACTAAAGTCAAATACAGACAGGATTTGCTTTCCTTAAGCGAATATGCAGCAATCGCATTCAGTGTCCAGATTATACAAGGTATAGGATTCTGAATATTCAAAAAGCACTGCTTTTATTACAATTATGGACCGAACACATTGAAATACAGGCCTTCACGCAAGAGAATGGTAATTTTAAGAATTATTTGTCCACTGGCAAGACTAGCAGCCAGCAGACAAATTGTTAAGTAACTGTCAGGGCGCAAGGGTTAATTATGTGGCAGCTGGCCAGCACTTGCTAGCCAGTCGCCACATTAAATAGTTAACAAAATAAATAAATTCATTCTAAAAAGAATATGCGGTGAGTAAGACTACTATATTACTGTAAGGGAGGTTTAAAAGCTATTGCTGCCCACTCACTAGAAAATCCCCATCTTGTGGGCATGGGTTGTTGACTTTTTAATAAGCGATTTATGGAAGTGGGTGGGGTTATTTCAGAAACAAAATGGTGAAGGAACATCCTTATGTCCCTCCACTTGAGTTCAGTGGGTGTGGGCTATTATATTATATCGGGGATCTAATGTCCCCCTGTGCTCCATGCATTAACGGTGTGTGGGGCCCTAATATTATTATTTATTGCAGAGATCCTTGTGTCCACCTTTGTCCCCTCATTGATAGCGTGTGGGGCCCTAACTTTAAATTGTTTATTGCAGAGATCCTTGTGTCCACCTTGGTCCCCTCATTGGTAGTGTGTGGGGTTCCTAAATATAATAATCAGAGGGAGGGATTTAGTGTCCCTCCCCTCCCAAGCCCCTACCCATGGCAGAGGATGGGAGCTCAAATTATAACATAATAAGGAGGGGTTGGACATGCTATAGTCCATCCCCCCCCAAAATAATTTAATTGTCCACCCCTAACCTTTCAACACCATGCTAGTCGCCCCCACCCACTTCTATAACTTAATTAATAGTACACCCCCCATTGTTTCACAGGCCCCTTATCCATGGGATGGGTGTTTGTAGTGACTTAGCAGCAATGGCATGTGGAGACATAGGGAGATTTGAAACTGGCCTAATTGACCAACATGGGCTTTTTTTAAATGTATTTGTTTATGTTTTTTTTATATGGTGACTGGCTAGCAAGTCCTGGTCAGCAGCCACATAATTAACCTCTTCGCTGCCAATGGTTATTTCACTATTTGCCACAAATAGTTCAGACTTTTTAAAATCCGGGCCCGGATTTGAAACATTCGGTTTGGATTTGAGTCTTCTGGTGGTGTTCAGTGTACTGGTGGTGTTAACAAGATCGTTCTTTACCTAATAACTACAGTAACTGACCATGCAAAAAAAAATTAAGCAACATGACAGGAGAGTCTGTCATAGATGTTAACGTGTTCCTGTGCTTAATATATGTATTATTGTTTTCCCCCTTATCAGACATTTCAGGACTGATGCAAAAAAAAGCCCCCAAAAAGCCAAATGTATAAAAATAAATAGAACAATTATATATATATGAAACCAGGGGGCTGCATTCACCTGAGTATGCTGCTGGGGCCAATTCATACAATACAATGCCCTCTACATACACAGGCCACATTTTGTTTAGCAGTGAATTAGTATACTTATAACATAGCAAAATCATTATTTAATTATACATTATAAAATCACAATGCAAATTGTTGCATATTGTGATCATAAGATATTGATAACAAAATAAAATATAGTACATTGGCTCATAAATTGGAAAATTACTATATGTGCATATTATTCAGTCTGGGCATTTTTCTTTGTGGACTTTGTTTTGTGTGGGCTTTATTCTGTGTGGCTTTTTTTTTTGTGTGGGCATTTTTCCATGTGGGCAATTTTCCATGTGGGCAGTTTTCTGTGTGGGCAGTTTTCTTGTGGGCATTTATGACAGTGGGCTTTTTCTGTTTGCAATTTTCATGCAGGCTTTGTTCATAGAACCACATTTGACTTATCACTTTTTTATACACACCTGCCGTAGCATAGAATTGTGTTGCTTTGTTATAGAAAATGTATAATTGCATGCTATCTTAAATATCTCAACGTCTTCAGCAAGGACAGGATATCTCACAGGTCACACCAGATGTCAGTCACATATGTGTTAACTGCTTATTAATAATTATTTGTGGCTTCAGAAGACATGTAGGTAGATCAAAAATATTTGTGCCATAAAAAATAGCATCATGGAGAATACTACTGTTCATTAACTTTACAAGTAATCCATGGAGTGTGAAGATATAGGATGCAAACTATATATCTCACTTAGATAATGCTTTGGATGCACATGAATAAACTCGGAGCAGTAGAACATCTGCTGAGGCATAAAATACGTTAGGTAGCATGTCTCTGGTGTTTAAACAACTCAGTAGAGTACATGTAACTAGGCTTGACATTTTTAACGCATTAACCTACACACATTTTAGTCAGTGAAAAGTTGTTTTCCAAAACAGTCAGTAGAAATTCACCCATTGAAGTTTCCGTGGCATTTCTCATTCAAAAAGTAGAACAAATACCAGTTCCAGGTCCACTTTTTTTTATGATTTCATTGTGAAATAGATTGCTGCTACTACAGAGGCACTTCATTAATTACGTTTTATACCTTTTATATTTATTAAAAGGACACTAAAGGGTGACCCATAAGTCTCTACCCATGCAGCACACAGATACACTGGGTACATAAGATATATGGATTGGTAGGAACTTATGGGTCACCCTGTATGATCACCAAAACAACTTTAGCTTACTTATGCAGTTTTGGTGTATAGATCATGTCCCTGCAGTTTCACTGCTCAATTCTCTTCCATTTAAGAGTTAAATCCCTTTATTTATACTGCCCTAGGAACACATCCCTGTGTGCATGTGACTTGCAAAGCCTTCCTAAAGACTTCCTATAATGAGTCATCTAATATTTATACTTCCTTTATTGCAAATTCTGTTTTAAATTAAATATCTCCTGCTCTGTTTATACCTTGCTAGACCCTGCAGGAGCCTCTAAATAGCAATAAATGAACAGTGAGACTGCAGGGGTTATGATATATACATCAAAATCAATTAATTTAGGAAAAGTTGTTTTGGTGCTTAAAGTATCCTTTAAAAATACACTCAGAGTAAAGGGTGCACTATTAAAAATATATATATATATATGTCATCTCTACATGCTAGCAAATTTATAGTTGTGAAGTAAGAAACAAATTTAAAATGTAATCTGTATCCCAGTTGTCTATGAATTATCAGCATTGAGGCAATAAACAATAGTGGAGTCAGGAGAACCCCCCAAAAACATGGTTGCTCTCTCTTCATACCACCAACCACTTCTCTTGTAAGGTAAGGGGAAGGAGGCAATTTGTAATGGGAGTCCTTTCTCATGATTAAAGCTTCAGAAAGGAAAGGAATATGGAAAAAAAAAAAAACAGCTCCAAAACAAATGAAAGATATAAATCTCTCTTTTTTTTAGATAAATTATGTACTTATTACTTTAGGAGTTGCTCTTTGTTAAGGTGAATCTGTCATGAAATGTTCACTTTAATAATTTTTGCATGATTTAACCTTTCTGTACCTGAGTTTTTTTTTTTTTTTTTTTAATCCAATTCAAAGGAGATATGTTTTATATTTGTTTCATATTTTTGTAATTCCAATAGAATATTTTTGTGAGTGACCTTTCATTCAATTTAAACTATAGATGCTCAATTTATGCTTTTTATTTTATTTGGTATACGTGTATTTATTCATATAATTTTTTGTTTTTTATTTTTTTTTACAAAGTTTAAACGTGCTTTAGAACAAAATGTTACCCCTTTAAACTGTGTATGTTATTAATTCAATTGTTTCAAACAATTGATGCTTGATATTGCAACTGAATCCAACTGTACTTTAAATTCTGTGAGACAGTGCTATAACTTTCCCTGCAATTTGATGTACCCAGAGCACCTTTCCTAATTATTCATTGTGCTTGTGATCATATTTTATGCAGTTCAACTTGAAACCATTAGTCAATGCCTTTCCATGCAATTTAATCTGCAGGATAGTGACTTTTCAAACAATTCAAAATGACCACCGGAGATTTGTTTCATAAGATTGAATCTGACCAGAGCATTTAAAAAAGCTATCCTATACCTGGAAGCACAAAACAATCTTGCCTTTTTATTAAAACTTAATCTGCCTCAACTTGTTTTTATAGTGGGCACATATGATTTTATTAACCAATGAAAAAACTGGAAAAGTTAGGGTTTAAAGAGATTGTTCCATATTTTTAAAGAGATTGTTCCATATTTATGAGATCAAATAAACTTTGAACGCCATGGCATGTATTGTGATCACTGCTTGATTTAAAAGCAGAATATTTGTCCAGTGTTTTAAGATAGACCCCTTTATATAAATAATGCTAAATCTCATTTCCAATCAATAAATATTACTAACATTTGTCACGATATATGCCAGCAATCAATGAAATTCCAGCAATAATTTATTTTGTGCATTTTTTTGACAATACGAACAACCTTTACAGATTACAGAGCTACTTGATATAATATTCTTAACAAATAGGGAAGTACACTCACAAGATTTGCTGTAGAAAAATATTTTTGTGAAAAAGATTGATTGATATGAAAAGTACACACCGAAATACTCCACCCAACGTGAGGCTCTGGATACCAGTTAACCCCTGCGTCAGCAGTCTGTATACATCAAATACAGCCTAAGCAAGTGAAAAGTAATTGCAGAGATCTCAAACAGACTGGAAAAAAATGCAGCCCTTACATTGAAAAGACTAAAGCTGTTTGAAAAAGATTCTCTTGGCTATGGTTCGATAGCCATGTATTGGCTACTTTATTTGTCCACTGGTTTCCAGACTTACTATTTTTTAGTGTAGGGAGTGCTTGGGCTATCTATACTAATTAATTTTACTTTTCACAGTTTCTCATGCTTAGTTTTTTCTTTTCTAAGGGATCACAGCGTTTTTCTTTTGAATACCTCACTAGTCTCACACAGGCTTCACCCACTCCCACACAGTCAATGGCAAAAAAAAACACAGAATCACTGCTGGTCCATCTCCTTCAATAGCTGAAGTCAAACAAGGTTATTTAGTAAAGTGTGAATTCAAAGTGTCAAGAATCCTCCTTGAAAATATCAGGGTTTTTAGTGCGCCTCTTGTTTCCATCTATTTGTCACTTATCACTCGAGTGTGAATAAAACCACCATTTAGTGTCTGTGAAAAGCCATCAATTTTCTTTTTTCCATAAATCACCTTTTTTTTCCACCTCTTGATGGGACAGGAGATACAGCCCAAATCATATTGTCCATCTTTGCAAACTAAGCTGGTTTGTCCAAAATTTAATGCACAAGTCTACTTACCACACTACATACGTGTGTGTATGAATTTGTGTAAAAAAAAAAATTGAATAGCACTTTAAAGTATTCTCTGCATCCTCAACCAAGTGCTATTGAAAGGTAGAGGGAGATGCTCTGATGGCCCAGCAATTTTGGGACCAGAACAATGATAGACTCATTTGTGTACAAATGTTTCACACTAAATTCAATGTGTATAGGGTGGTACTCAAGTTCCCGTGTTACCTGATAAATTCCATCAAGATCCAATTATTGCCAATTATTGCATATATGGGACATTTTTGTACATACTGACTCAGTGTAAATACAGTACAAGGGAGAAAAAGTGTATACCCGGTATTTATTGGTACCTGGGATGTGTCACATGTAGACACAAGACCTTAGGCCAGGTCTTTTCACATCCGTACTCTGACTGTGTGTTCCACATTAAACAATGGATTACATGTACCATGACTCCTGTGATATATTGTATAATATGCCCAAGTGGATTAATGTACACGGATAAAACTGAGAATGAATTAAGGGAACTTATTAAAAAAAAAAACACTACATTGCTTTATTGACATATGGTGATATTTATGTCAGTTGTGGCGATTTAGTTAAATTACAGTGGGGTTAATTTTTTTCTCCTTTTGTTCTTCTACTTGTCCTTATTTCAGCTAGTTTATGTTTAATTAGCACTGTGCCTTGATTAGGGATTTTTCACTTTGCTGCATATGCTTTGTTGATGCCTTGTATGTGTCAATGACTTCTGTAGTAGGTGCTTATACCTGTGATCTGCAACCTTTTCTATCGTCGGTACTGTCTTTTGCTGCTATTCTCTTACTGTGCTATCTAGTGGGCATAACTTTGTTATTATGTCGCCTCACAGTCTTGACTAAGCAACATTTGAAACACATTATCCATTTGATACATTGCTGCTATGCCCTCGGAAGCATTTGCTCCTTCTATTTGTTTATTTACTTTGGAATGGTGAGCTGATATTGTAACTGCTCAATTTTAGGACCCATATCTTTAATTTTCCTAATATTATAGTCCACCTTGGTTTTTCCAGGTACTACTTACTTGTGTAGTATCACAGGTGTGTGTTACACATGTCTCTGAGTATCCTTCTAAATTTGTGCCTTGCATATATATATGCTCTGTTTGTGAATCTTGTATTATCTTGACAAAATTCCTTGTTAAGGACAGAAACATTAATTCCTGTTTTGTAGTGTTGATATTTAATAAACATGTATTTATTTAAGAAAACCTGTGAATGCCATCTTACTTTGGACAGTATCTTTGGCAGGAGACAATGCTTACCAAACATGGAAAGCACTCCTGGTTCTTTTTCGGTTAAAACATAACTTTTATTGTCAAAATTTCAGTTTTAATGAAAAACTTTCATCAGGACAATATATATGTGTGTATGTGTATGATACAATCAAAAGGTAACAACATATGCAAACTCATGGGTTTTCTTTGCCAAACATAACAGGTGTTTATTGGATTTCAAGGGTGACAAGCCCTGTCAGTGTTTTAGACTGCACATGGTCATTTCTTAGCTGACTGGTCCCCAAATTAATACTTATACTTAACTTATTTAATGCAATCAATAAAATATGTGTTAAATAAGTTTACCTACACCGCATCTACCCAGATGCCAGAGAACCGGAAGTCAAACAACAAATAATGTGTAAAAAATATTTTTAGTTAGAGTGCTCACATAAATAGTGCCTCAACTGGAACCACAATAAAAGAAAGAACACCTCAAATTTAATGCAAATCAATGCCAATTGTATAGTTAAAATTATTTCTTAAGAAATACATTAAAATGTGAAGCATAATCTACATGTTTCACTCATCAAAGTAGGTAAATATAACTGTGGTATTCTTTATACAATGGATATCACATATTGTTTGGAAGGTTCTTCCCAAAACCATGGTAGACATTATTTCACTTGTAGGTTGCATTGCTTTTACCCTTCTGTCCAGTTCATCCCAAACCAGCTTGATGGTGTTTAAGTCTGGAGATTGTGCTGGGCAGTCCATGATTTGAAGTAATTCTTGTTCTTTTTTTCTAATATAGTTTTGCAAAACCTGGGACATTATCTTAATTTCTATTGCATTGTTTAGAGCTGCAAAATGCTGTAGTAGTCCTTTTGGTTCAGGATGCCACTCTACTTATTGACCCAAAATCCAGCAAAAGATCTCCAGACCATATTGCCTCCTTTCTATATGTTTGACAGTTGGGTGGCACACATTGAAGAATCATCCTTTAGCCTACCCAAGTACCATGCAATACTCACGTGTTGAACCAAAGAGTTCAAATTTTGATTAATTACTCTATAAGTGTGGGGATATTTACCTTATCCGGGGGCCAGCTGGGTTCCTTAGTTTGAGCCGCAGATGAGCTGCGCACAGCTCAATATTTCTGTCTGAGCGGGCTGGCTGCACTGACCGCAATGAGCGATCACGCGGCCCGCCTGGCACTAGGAGCGCGACTCTGGTCACGAGCTCGCTCTTAAAGGGGCAGTGGGAGCCAAAAGTAAATACAGGCTCCCATTGGCCCACGTCATTGGGCATGATGTGGGCCAATCAAATGTTAGCTAAGGATATTTAAACTTTCGTACTCCTATCCACTTTGCCCTATCGTGGTTTCTGTTTCAGTACCCTTTAGTGCATTCTTTGATCTATTGTGTTTATTCTGATATTGACTTTAGCTTTGTATCTGACTCTGAATTTATCTTTAACCCTTTCTTGTCTTGTTTGCCCGTCTCACTTATTACCGTGTACCTCACTCTGGCTAGTTTGCGTTTTCGCTGTCCGTTACCTTGACCTCGGCTCGTCTCTGATTACGCTTTTTTTCTGTCTAACGTTTAGTCCGGCCATTCTAAGGCCCGGTAATACGTTATTTCCTAGTTTTGTCCCTTGCTATCCTAAACTCTGCGTGTTGGGGTATTACACCGTGACAATAAGACTTTCTTCCATCCTTTTGTAGTCCACTAGTAGTTCTGCAATGCCCAAGCAAGTCTGTTATTTTGACATCTTAGTCATGGTTTCTCACTGCCACACAACCTGTGAAATCTACAGCTCGAAGTCTTCGAAGTGAGACTTGCTTATTTTGCCCAGTGTTAATCTGTGCTTTAAGCTGTTGTCATCTGATTCTGCTATCACACATGACTTCGACTCCCAGAAACAATTCTTCTGATTCTATTGTGCCTTGAGGTTTGCCAGACCTCTTTCTGTTAGCGTTTTCTTCAATTTCCAAGCACCTTTTGATGGTGTAGGAAAATATAATCACAGACACCTTGGCATTGTTTGGCAATTTCTCCAAAGGAAAGACCTACATTTTAAGGGTTATAACAGTTTGTCTTTTAGTTGCTTTTTTCTCGACATTATTATAGCAATATATTACTTCATGCACTATAATAATGTCCAAATAATGCTTAAGATGGTGTAGTTTGTTCCAACACTGCTGTTCTACAGATATAGAGGTTTTGAAAGTAAGTAATTAAAATTTGGAACACATTTTAATGACTAACTTAATTCCATTTCTGCAGAACACCTGTAAGTTGTTAACCCATTACACGTTATATAATTACCCATGGTTTAATGTTAATTACATATCAAGTCAGACCTTTGGAAAAGTCTGGTCTGAGCACATTCGTTTTCTGAATTCCTCAAGATGGATTTATCTCAAGGTCTAAGGTAGATGTCGTGCAACAGTAAAATATGAATAGATAGATAGATGGATGGGTGGATATAGAGATTTATATTTTACACAGTCTATAACTGTCAGGGCTCCGCGGGCAGCGGTGAGGGGAGGCTGCAATCCTGTCCGCGGTCCCCCCTCCTCTTACCGGTCGGCGAGCGGCGTCCTCTCCTCTTGACACGCCGCTCGCGTCCTCTCCTCCTCCTCCCAGCGGCAGCATGTCTAACGCTGCACGCTGGGAGCCGGCACCTATATCAGTACGCCGGGGTCGCTCACGTGGCCCGGCATTAAAGCGACAGTGCAACAATCACAGTGGGGGGTATAGATACCCCCCACGTGTGTTTGTTAATTCTGATTAGAAGTTATCCAATCAGAATTAAGGCAAGGATATTTATACTTACCTTTCCTGTCTCTCAGTGCCCTGTTGTGGTCTTTGCTTTAGAGTATTGATACTGGACGTGTGCTTTCTGGTTACGTACTCCCTGGCTTGTTATACTGACTTTGTGACTTTCTCCTACCCTTTGACCTCGGCTTGTTTCTCGTTATTCTGTTTTCTGGTTCCCCTTACTCGGCTTGTCTCCTGACTATTCTGTGTGTGCTTAGCCCGGCCACTCTAAGGTCCGGTACTGCACACTTTCTGTGTGTGTGTCTGTGTGTGTGTTAGCGTGTTGGGTTCCCCGAATCGTGACATTACAACAGGGCCATAATGGAACCTGCTGACATACCACAGCTCCTAGTTAATCAGGAGGCTAGAATAGATGGCTTGGACCACCGTATGGATCAGTTTGCTCAAGCTTTGCAGACCATACTGGCTCGTACTGCACACTTGCAGCCTGCCGTCCAGATGGCGGTTGCTGCTGTGCCCGAACCCATTGCCACTCCAGTACCCGTTCCTGCTCATGTAGTCCATATGACACCGCCATAGCGCTATAGTGGTGACCCAGTATTGTGTTGTGGTTTCCTCAATCAAATCGACATCCATTTGGTGATGAATCCACGTTCCTATCCCACCGAGAGATCCAAAATTGCCTTTTTGATAAACCACCTGTCCGGGAGAGCTTTAGCATGGGCAAACCCCGTGTGGGAAAATATGTCTCCTATGTCCTTTGCAGATTTTTTGTCAGCATTCAAACGCACGTTTGATCAACCCGGTAGGGTTGCCTCTGCTGGCAAAGCTCTGCTTAGGGTTCGACAGGGTAACAGATCTGTAGCGGATTATACTATCGAATTCCGCACTCTAGCAGCTGAAGTGGTTTGGAATAACGACGCCCTCGTAACAGCCTTTCAGGAGGGTTTGGCCGCTTACATACTGGATGAAATTGCATCCAGGGAACTGCCTGTCCTTCTAGATGATATTATAGACTATGTAATCCTTATTGATAACCGCATTAGAGAGAGACGTAGTCAAAGACGGCTGGATACATGGGTGTTACCTGCTCTACCCAGTACTGCATTACTAGCGTTACCCGCTCCTAGGCAACCATCCCCCGAATCCATGCAATTGGGTGCTACGGGGTTAACTGAGGCTTAAAGAACGTATCGTAGAAGGGAGGGGTTATGTCTTTATTGTGGAAAGAGGGGGCACCACTGTAATACATGCCCTAAATTACAGGGAAACTCCAGCACCTAAGGCCTAGAGAGGAGTCGGCCTCGGGTGTTATGACTTTGTCCCCTCATGTGTCCATCTCCAGACCATTTATTACGGTTTCTCTTTTGGTCAATAAAACCACTATAAGAACCAAAGCCTTGATCGATTCAGGTGCGGCAGACAACCTTATGGATGAGAACTTTGCCAAAACCGCAGCCTTGACTTTGATCCAAAAGGCCACACCCTTGGCCGTTGAGGCAATAGATGGTAGACCACTTGAGAAACCTCTGGTGACCCATGAAACCCAAGATATAGTTATGTCTGTGGGTGCTTTACACAAGGAAAGGTTAACCTTCCAAATAATTGACTCCCCTACTGCTTCCATCATTCTGGGTTTTCCCTGGTTAGTTAAACACAACCCAGTACTTGATTGGGGTTGTTTAGACATACTCTCCTGGGGGGAATCCTGTCAACGAGACTGTATGGCCCATGTACGTCCCGTTTGCTTACTTAACGTGCCCACGGCTAAACCACTTTCTGTTTCTGTCCCTTCTGTGTATGCAGACCTTGCTTTGGTTTTCGAAAAAAGGGAGGCAGATAAGCTACCCCCACACCGTGAGTATGACTGTGCCATAAACCTATTACTGGGTACTATGCCTCCTAGGGGTAAGGTCTACCCTCTTTCTGAGAAGGAAAACCAGGTCATGGAGGAGTACATACGGGAAGCTTTAAGTAAAGGTTTTATTAGAAGGTCCTCCTCTCCTGCTGGTGCTGGTTTCTTTTTTGTGGCAAAAAAGGAGGGCGATTTGAGACCGTGTATAGACTACAGAGCTCTAAACAATATAACGATTAGAAATGCCTATCCGATCCCTCTCATTACTGAATTGTTTGATCGTGTCAAAGGTTCTAGATATTTTACAAAACTAGACCTCAGGGGGGCTTATAACCTTGTTCGTATCAAGGAGAACGATGAATGGAAAACGGCGTTCAATACACGTAGTGGGCATTACGAGTATCTGGTCATGCCTTTTGGATTGTGTAATGCTCCTGCCGTATTTCAGGATCTCATAAACGATGTCCTTAGAGATCTACTGCATGTCTGTGCCGTAGTTTACCTTGATGACATACTTGTATATTCTCCGGATTTGAAGACACATGATACTCATGTTAGGATGGTGCTTAAGAGGTTGTTGCAGAATGGTCTTTATTGTAAATTAGAAAAATGCTTATTCGACCAAACTTCTGTACAATTCCTGGGTTATGTTATTTCTGAACAAGGATTCAGCATGGATCCTTCTAAATTGGAAGCTATACTGTCCTGGCCCCTTCCCCAAGGACTTAAGGCAATACAACGATTTATAGGGTTTGCCAATTATTATAGAAAGTTTGTTAAAAACTTCTCATCCATTATTTCCCCTATCACTAAACTGACAAAAAAAGGGTTTACACCCCAGGGTTTGGAATCCTAATGCTATTGTGGCCTTCGAGACTCTTAAAAAGGCATTTGCCACTGCCCCTGTGTTACACCATCCTGATCCTTCACTTCCCTTTGTACTGGAAGTCGACGCCTCTGAATCAGGTATAGGAGCAGTGTTGTCACAAAGACAATCGTATGACGAACCCCTCCTTCCCTGTGGTTAGCGTCTGAAAAGAATTATGACGTTGGGAACAGGGAATTAGTAGCTATAGTGATGGCATTTAAAAAATGGAGGTACTTGTTAGAAGGAGCTAGACATAAGATTCTGGTTATAACCGATCATAAAAATCTATCCTATATCGCAGATGCTAAGAGGTTATCCTCTCGTCAGGCTAGATGGTCTTTATTTCTCTCACGTTTTCAGTACATAATCACATACAGGCCTGGATATCGAAATGTCAAGACTGATGCTATCTCCCGCCAGTACGAACCTGTAGATTATATTACCTCCACTCCTGAGCCCATTGTACCCACAACTAATATAATAGCTACTACCCGTTTGGTTATTTCGTCTCTTTTTCTTGATGGTATCAAGTCATACCAATCCCAAGCGCCCTCTGAGACTCCTATTGGTAAGCTATACGTGAAAGTAAAAGACAGAAAGAAGTTGTTAACTTTATTTCACACAGCCAAAACGGCTGGTCATCCAGGGGTTACCAAGACTTACAAGGGTCTCCTCCAACAGTTTTGGTGGCCCTCACTCAAAAAAGACGTGGTAGATTATGTGCAGGCTTGCCGTGTCTGTACACAGTGTAAGTCCCCTAATGTTAAACCCTTGGGACTCCTTATGCCCCTATCTGTACCCAAGAAACCGTGGACACACTTATCCATGGACTTTATTGTGGATCTTCCTTCATCTGATGGAACGACAGTAATTTTGACTATAACGGATATGTTCTCCAAAATGGCGCACTTCATTCCGCTTAAGAAGCTACCTTCTGCGGTTCAGTTGGCTCAGGTGTTTGCCAAAGAAGTGTTCCGCTTGCATGGTATACCACAAGATATCGTATCTGACAGGGGCCCTCAGTTTGTCTCTCGGTTTTGGAGGGGCTTTTGTGCTGAGATGGGGGTCTCCTTATCGTTTACTTCCTCCTATCATCCGCAATCTAATGGAGCTGCAGAACGAGCAAATCAGTCTGTGGAGTTTACGCTGTTTCACGAATGCACACCAGGACAACTGGTCCCATCTCCTTCCCTGGGCTGAGTTTGCCAGGAACACTGTGTCTCATTCTTCTACTGGCATAAGTCCTTTTATGGTGGCTTATGGGTTCCAACCCGCTGTCCTTCCCAGTGTGTTCTCCGACAAGGGAATGCCCGCTTTGGACAAGCACCTCGCCTCCTTACGGAAGATGTGGGATCAGGTCCATGCTGCTCTTTGTCGTGCTGCTGCTACTCAAAAGAAAAGAGATTTGCTGATCGTCGTAGGTGTGCGGCTCCTTCTTATGCTCCGGGTGATAGGGTTTGGTTGTCCTCTAGGAATCTCCGCCTTAGGGTTCCCTGGATGAAGTTCGCGCCCAAGTTCCTTGGTCCCTATAAGGTGTTGCATAGGGTGAATCCTGTGTCCTACTCCCTGGCCTTGCCCCCTTCCATGCGTATACCTAACACCTTTCACACCTCCCTTTTGAAGCCCTTGCTCTGTAATCGGTTCTCTGGGTCTCTCAGGCGTTCCGATGCCCTCCGCGCGGTCTCTAGTGACGTATATGAGGTGGCTGCTCTCCTTGATTCTCGTTTCTCTCGAGGTCGGTTGCAGTATCTGGTTGATTGGAAGGGTTACTGACCTGAAGAGCGGTCGTGGGTTTCTGTCTCTGACTTGGACGCACCCTCTTTGATCCGCTCCTTTCATGCGCGGTTTCCTTCGAAGCCTTTGGCTTCCCGCCCTCTGGGCGGTCCTCGAGGGGGGGTTGTGTCAGGGCTCCGCGGGCAGCGGTGAGGGGAGGCTGCAATCCTCTCACAGCACTCACCCTCGGTCCGTCGCTGCCCGCGGTCCCCCCTCCTCTTACCGGTCGGCGAGCGGCGTCCTCTCCTCTTGACACGCCGCTCGCGTCCTCTCCTCCTCCTCCCAGCGGCAGCATGTCTAACGCTGCACGCTGGGAGCCGGCACCTATATCAGTACGCCGGGGTCACTCACGTGACCCGGCGTTAATGCGACAGTGCAACAATCACAGTGGGGGGTATAGATACACCCCACGTGTGTTTGTTAATTCTGAATGGAAGTCATCCAATCAGAATTAAGGCAAGGATATTTATACTTACCTTTCCTGTCTCTCAGTGCCCTGTTGTGGTCTTTGCTTTAGAGTATTGATACTGAACGTGTGCTTTCTGGTTACGTACTCCCTGGCTTGTTATACTGACTTTGTGACTTTCTCCTACCTTTTGACCTCGGCTTGTTTCTCGTTATTCTGTTTTCTGGTTCCCCTTACTTGGCTTGTCTCCTGACTATTCTCTGTGTGCTTAGCCCGGCCACTCTAAGGTCCGGTACTGCACACTTTCTGTGTGTGTGTCTGTGTGTGTGTGTGTTAGCGTGTTGGGCTCCCCGAATCGTGACAATTACCAAGTTATAGTAAACCCCCAAACTAAATATTTGCCAAAAAGGTAAAGCAGTGCCAGAGGTCAGGACTAATAATAGAGGGTTATAGTGACCATTCTTACAGATATATATAAATATATATATTTAATTTCTTCTTCTACATGATAGAATAAATTCTGCTCCTCTGTGTTTTTCACTGTGTTCCATGCTGAGTCAGTGAAACAGATACTTGCAGTTTTTTTTTTTATTTGAAAGCATTAGCACAATTTCCTGCTGAGAGTAACTGTCATCTTCTCCCTTTTAGATGATTAGTTTAAAATTAGTTTCCCCCCCCCCCCCTCCCTCAATGTAATTCGTATCCTTTTTTTTGTAAGAGTGGCTGGGTGATTAATTATCACGCTCTGTGCTGTGATCAGTTGATCTGAAAAAGAGAAAACACAAAAAGTAAACAAGACAGGCCAGGATCACGCTCATGCAAAAAGGTAACTGAATCAAAGGGGTGGATTATTAGTGACTGATTGACCTGCAGTCCAAAGGTGCTCTTTATGACGTATATTTGCACAGGAAAAGCTGTTTGACTACTGTGATGAAACTCTATTGTACTTTTTAATAATATGTTGGAAATGTAGTAAAATAGGTTCATAAAAAAATAAAAAAAGAACAGAACAGATAATTTTGGGCTTTGCAGTGATGAGTTTAATATTGAAGGGGGTCTGGGAAATTACAAATAAGCAACAGAGATGGAGTATTCATAAGCGAGGGTTCAACCTACTAAAATGAAAACAGATTGTCCAATGATCACTTGATTTTATCTGTAATAGCTATCACATTGGGGACATGTGTGGGTCCAAAACACTCTTTATCTAAATCTCCTTACACTCTCACCTTTATGTTTGGGACTACAAAGATTGTATTTGTCTAGTAGAAAATTGGTAAACTATGCCATAGTCAACATCGCTTCGCCTTCCCTGTTCCATTTCATGTCACTCTACTGTATTGTAGTAATGTTGTGGAGTAATAATTAGTGGACACAATGGTTTGAATAGTAAATTAAATTACTTCACTATAGGCATATATTGTAACATACAGAATGAAGTAAGTTGGTTAAAGGAACCTGAAAGGGTTAAAAATGAAGTACGTGACTACTGTAAATGGACAAGTGTATCATGACCCCAACAGAACCTTAAGCAATATAATTGAGAATAATAATTAGACTTGAAGATTTTTGGGATGAATTGCAATTCGTCCATATTTAGGTCAATTAGGTGGTCAGCCAAATTAATTAACTTCAGAGACCAATGCCTCGCAATGCTGAATCAGAGACCAATGCCTCGCAATTGGTTCAGGGTCGTGATTCTGAATTCCACCTAAGGTGGTGAAAAAATAGATGATTGATGGCTAAGGGACAGTCACTAAATTGTAAAACCAAATAAAGAAAATGGCCACCACTACCCCAGCACTTTCATCACATTATCCAACATAGAGAATATCAAATGTACCAACAATATGGTACTCACTGTCCATTCAGACACACCCTTACAGCCTCCAAAAATGTAATGAATCCTTACATCCCCACCCCCCTAAAATAATTATTCATATTGTAGACGAGATCTGTCTGGAAAGTACCAAGCCATGTAATATGAAAAACAGAGACATTTATTGAAGACGATACAAGATACAAAAAGCATTGTACATAGGAAAATAACGCCTCAGTCCCCTTCAAAGTAGGCATCTTGAGACTTCACACAGTTCTCCCAGTGTCTCTTCCACTGTTTAAATCACTCTGAAAAATCCTTTGTTGGAATCTCAACGACGATCTGAAATCTCTTCCCTTTTAAAGTTGATTTTAGTTTTGGAAAAAGACAGAAGTCGCATGGCTCTAAATCTTTCAACAGATTCTTGACCATCTGTGAAGCATTTGTGCCACAATTTTATTTGCGCTGCACTCATTGCATCGTCCCAGAAAGCCTTCTGAATCATCTGAATCGTTTTCACAGAGGGATGCTCAAGCTTGACTATAAATTTGATGCACATTTACTGCTATGCTTCCATAGGAGATTTAGTCTAAGGCAAAGGAAAGGGTTTTTTACAGTGAGAACAATAAGGATGTGCAATTTTCTGCCTGAATAGTTCGTTCTATCAGAGTATGTACAGATGTTTAAGCAGCAATTTGATCAATACTTACAAAAACATAATATTTGGGAATATCATTTTTAACCCCTTAACGCCGTTACGGCGTTCTATGCCGTCCCCATTATAATGGGCTTTAAAACCGTTGCAGCGGCATAGAACGCCATAACAGTTTTCTAACCCAGGAGCTCCGCGGTACTTACCTCTGCCGCGATACTCTTCGGGAGGACTGCCTGACAGCCCAGGCAGCCATCCCCTGGCAATTCAGCACCCTGTGGCCATGTATTCACTCTCAAAGAGCGCTCACATGGCCGCAATAGCTGGCTGTGGATCTGCCAGAAGGCAGACTGTCTGGGCTGTCAGACAGTCCCCATGCTGGTGGGTAGTGTAAATAAAAAAATATTATTAAACATGTTAAAATAAATACAATGTGTGTGTGTGTGTGTATATATATATATATATATATATATATATATATATATATATATATATATATATATATATATATATTAATCTTATTTCTATGTAACATCATATGTAGTGTATTTTAAAAATACACTTAGAATTTAGTTACATATATATAAGATATAAATATTATATATATATATATATAAAATATATATATTATATTTAAATATATATATATAGATATGTATGGTTACAATAATACATACATAAAACAATACAATAAATAAATAAAATATTTAAAAAAGTAAAATAAATTATATATACATATGCAATTTCATTCTAACTGTATTTTGTTATTTATATATATATATATATATATATGTAACAAAATACACTTAGAATGACATTATATATATATATATATATACACATATCTATATATAAAATACAAATAAACGCAAAAATATACTTACAGATAAATATGTATAATTATATAAATGATTTCATAAGTATATACGTAGAATTTAAATACATATATATGTATATATATTAAAAATCTATGTGTATATTTAAGTAATCTTTTTACATAATTATGGGATTTTATTAATGAAAATTTGATTGACGTGCCCGACAACCTTGGCAAAAAGTGCAGAGAATTTCATTTGCATGCACCATATTTAACCCTGTAACTGTCCAAGACACCATAAAACCTGTAATCGGGGTGTACTGTTTTACTCTGGATACTTTGCTGAACACAAATATTAGTGTTTCAAAATGGTAAATTGAAACGATGATATCTTCAGTAAAAGTGATTTTTTTTATTTTTCACACACGAACGGCACATTTACTGACAATATTATTGTTGTAATACGTTCTACTGTTTTGAAACACTAATGTTTGTGTTCAGTGAAGTCCCCCAAGTATAACAGTACCCCCATGTGCAGGTTTTATGGTGTTTTAGAAAGTTACAGGGTAAATTATAAGGCTTGCATTTCATTTTTTTTCCACTTTGAAATTAGCCAGTTTGGTACTGTTGCCTTTGAGACCGTATGGTAGCCCAGGAATGGCATACCATTTGGTAACCCAAGGTATTGCAAGTGGGGAGTATGTCCAATAACATTTAGTAGTCACAAACACTGGCCAAATATTAGTTTTTTGCTCTTCTCACCAAAAAAATATATGAACCCTAACTATGGCCAGTGTTTGTGACTAAGTGGCTACTAAAAAAGACTGGACATACCCCAGTTGCAATACATTGGGTTGTCTACTTTTGCAAATGGTATGCCATCATGGGGGTAATTCTCATTCCTGGGCTACCACACGGTCTCAAAGGTAACATTACTAATCTGGCAAATTTCAATCTGAAAAAACTAAAAAATGGAATGTGCTATATTTTACCCTGTAACTTTCCAAAACACTGGAAAACCTGTTAATTGGGGGTACTGTTGTACTCGTGAGACATTGCTGAATACAAATATGTGCATTTTATTGCAGTAAAAGCTAACAGTATTATGACATGTTCAGCTGAAATGTCAAGCGGAACTACACATTTAAAAAAAAAAAATCTTAATTTATCACAGTTTTTTATTTTATTTATAATAAATTATGTTTCATATATGAATAGTTCATTAGAAATGAAAGCTCTGTTTCTTCATTAACTTGCCTTTTGCACCATTTCACTGCTGGAGGGATAATTATGTGGCGGCTGGGCCACTCTTGCTTGCCAGCTGCCACATTAAAAAAAGTTAAACAAAAGTAATAAATATACATACATAAGGCGGAGCTGGTATAATATGAATCTGTAAAGATAAAATATAACAAAACAATAGTGCAGTATTGCCAGTACAAATGCTTAAAAGTAATAAAATCAGGAGTGTCACTCACAAATGAAGAGCCATTAACCTCATATGGCTCTGATGGAAAGCGTGGTAGGACACTTGAAGGTCCAACTCCTATTGCCCCCGGTCTGCTCTTTATACCTATGGTAACCTGGACACAGGATGCTGAAGGTTTGCTTGTAAAAGAGGCTTTATTAAATAAATAAAATCCAATATATAAAAAAACCTTGTATAGTGTATGGACAATATAGTCCTAGAAAGTGCAAGATAGTCCAAAACGCGTTTTGCCCCTGCAATGGCGCTTCCTCAGTATAATTGTAGAGGTGGTTTAAGGGATACCACTCAAGGTGTTTAGAGCTCTTCTTACTTTCTAAATTACTTTGAATTGTGCACTCTTTTTGAAAAAGTAATTAAATAAACGAAAATCTTATGCAGGACGACCATGCAATTTTTATTCATTCATTCATTTATTTATTTATTTATTTTACTTGTTTCATTTGGTGGCTGGCTAGCAAGGGCTGGTCAGCTACCACATAAGTAGCCCTTACACTGCAAAAGGTTTTTAACTATTTGCTCGCTGGCTTCTAGCACATAGGGCAAACAGTTTAGATTTTTTTTTTTATCCAATCTAGGATTCGGTCCAGATTGCAGTCGTCCAGTGGCTTTTGGGATGGCTAAAAATCGTTTTGGGGGTTGAATTTCAAATCTGGATATTATTGAATTCCATTAACAATGTTCAGTTTTTGCACACCATTTAAACTTTAGTGAATAACATGTATATTAGCAACACATAACATATTTCTGCATGCTTTGCCCCCCCACTCCCAGCACATCTCTCCAAGTAAGAAAACAGTTTTAAGTAAAGTATATTAATCACAAATATTACATAGAGTTATCAATATATTATTATTTTGATGAGTCTGTGTATATCAGTTTTTTTCTTTATAGAGTTCTGTCATCATATGGCATTTCAGTGGCTATCAAGTGACTTGGCAGAGAGTATGATGTATGGCTTAATTCAGCCATCTGAATGAAACAACTTATGTTCAGAACCAACAGAGCAGGGCATCCACTTAATGTCTGAACCTCAATGGAGCAAGGCAGAATGAACTATTTAGCAGTGCAGGTTGTCACCACTTTGTCTAGAAGTCTGTGCATAATTGTCCAAACAATGGGTTCTTTGTGCATGACCTTTACAGGACCTTACGGAACAGTGGAAAAGATGAAGAGGAAGCCCTTCATGTTTTGAAGATAACCACACAAGTGTATGTATGCGTGCAAGACTGATATTGTCATTTTGAGAATGTAATACCTTTCAAAGTCATCTTAAATCGTCATTGCCCTCAAAACCTGTCTGTCAAACAAATATTTTTAAAATGTAAACCTGCAGGAAGGATTTGCAAACATTCTGGATTTATCAGTAAGGATTTATGATAAGGATTTCTATCACATGGAACTTTTTTTATTGTTAAATCTGTTTGTGCGGAGCTTATCTTTTGTGATGTGTGAAATGTACACAGCGCCACCTCTCATTTGACAGATGCAGGGATGGTCCGTATGACTGTCCTTCATAAAATGTCATGAAAGTACAAGTTTAGCATTCTGCTATTTAAAAGTAGCATTTTCTGTTATTGCATGGCTTAGAATGTAAATAGGCAAATATCTATATAAGTTTGGGACCTGGTTGGAAATCAGTGGACTGTATCAAGCTAAAATTTCATAACATTATAGTGATATCAAATAGTGGCAAAAGTTCTCATTGCAGATAAAATGCTCTGTAAACATATATTTAAGTCTGAATCTTGTTAGCATGTGAATGGAAAAATTAATTGTTGACAAGACCAAAGTTGAATTTTTATCTACTTTATTGACAAAATAATCTGAACTTGCTTCAGATTCAGCTAGTAGTCTCTTAGACATGAATAAAAAAATACTTGAACCCTAATTATGCAGTTTGGAACACAAATCTGTTCCACTAATGCTGGGTCCCACACAAGCTGCAGAAATATTTAGCAAGGGGTACCTTTCTAGATCTAACAGTATTGACAATCTGCATTCATCTTTTCTGAAGAGAGAGAGTTTAAATGTTGCTGTTTTTTTTTTAATAAATTCTCTGTAATACATGTTTTATACTTATGTATTGTATGAAAACATTTTTACAAAATCAATAAAAATCATTATTGAAAAAAAAAGTTCATTACATTAAACAAACAAATTCAGCAAAGCATTAGATGATGCTTTAATAATGTTAAAAAATAAAATTACTTTTTTTTTTACTGTGCTTAAAGTAACTGTACTTACAAATAGAAGCTCCCCTGTGAAAAGCATCTCTGGACAATAGTGTATGATCCTAAACATTCCCGTAAACCTCTGTCCAAAAGCGATTTATCACCATATAGGATTAGTGCAGTAACTCCTCTGTAATCTAGTGGCTTCCATACTACAGCTGCTATTTGTTTATACATAGAACGCCAGAGCTCTTTCTAGGAAAGTGTGCAAACAAGAAGAACAAAATCAATACAGACAGCCTCGAACTGAGAATTTCAGTTGCCTGATTGATAGTCCAGGGGGGCTGTTTTACAACAATAGGTGATATGCTAATTAATGGTAGACTTGTGCACAGGTGAATTGTGCAGTTCATCTAACAATTTTTCCAAAAAATTTAATTCTTTTCGGGACATCTCATCCCTGTGACGGTTTGACTTGGTAGAACGTTGTCCATAAAAAACATATTCAAGGACACATTTGAGCATGCCAAAAGAGTGGGAAAAAATGCATCTATTAGTGTGCTACAATGCAAAATTATCTGGCCGAATGGCCACACATTATGAGCTATTTAAGCTATGCCAATTCTGGGTTGTCAACTTGTCATAATTGCGTTATTATAGCTCTATTAAAAAAAATAGGGAGAGTTGTCGTTTGCTCTGTGTTATGCCTGCATGGTGCTTCAGAGATGTGGTATTCACCAAACAGATTATTGACCAAATCTCAATTCACCCGAAACTGAATTCTCGATAAACTTTTGTATGCACAAAAAAAGTACATTTGGCAAACATTCAGTCACTAATGGCAAAATACACAATGCCTAGTTGAAACATTCCAAGGAAATACATATTTTGCCCATTGTACAGCAATGTGTAATGTGTATCATCTGCTTTTTAAATATTACGTTACAGTGGATGACATAATTAGTATTGCCATATACTATAATTTAAGACTTTTTCAAAGAAATAAAATAAAAAAAAGAAGTCCTGAGACAAGACGATATTACTAATAAGTAACATATCTCAAATATGTCTAAATATTGTTGGCACATGTCCCAACATAAATGGATGCAATATGCATATGATAGAAATAAAACTACAGAGTTCTTGCATCTATAAGATGCAGACTTGAAGATTTTGTTTGGGCTGAACTGCAATTTGTGCAAAATTCAGGCCAATTCGGTGATTTTTGATGAGGAGTGCCATTTGGCACTAGAAAAAAGAAGGTGGGAGCCTGGCGTTAGCCTGGAGTTTTGGAAGAGGCTTACCTAGCTTATAAAACACCTAGGAGGGCTTCACAACTTACCCTACATTGCCTTTGTGAAGTTGCCCTCCCACCTCTCCCCCTTTTTTTATACATAATACTACCAGATGGGTCCTCTTTATTACAGGCCTAACCGAGCGCTGGTTTCGGCACAATCGATTTTTGTATATTCTAGTATGTAGATGTTTAATATATATATACATATATATATATATACAAATATTTACAAATTCTGGCACTCTTCCCAAAAATCAGCTCTCAGAAGACTTCAGACCAAGGTGCTTCTCAGTGCAACATATACAATCCAAAAGAATGAGAGCACTCACTGGTTTTGAAAAACTGTGTATTCAAATGCTAGGCAAACAAATCAACGTTTCGACCGTCAAGCGGTCTTTATCAAGATGCCAAATCAATACAAAAACAGACAATATATAGCATGTCTACAGATAAACTTACCCTATCACCGTGTAAAACCCATTACTCCGACATGCCCCTGTGATCGGCGCCGAAAATCGCGTCCTGACGTGCGTGATGACGTCATGTCATGTGATCGCAACTCTGACAGTTGCCTAGTTACGGACTCACCATGTGACGTGAAATCATGTGATCGCAACTGGTGTCAGTTGCTTAGAAGCAGCTAAATACTGTGAACTATAGTGTAATGTAAATCGGAGACAGATAAAAACATGCATGTAGGATGAAAGTATTATTCAATAACTGAATTAAATACTCTAATGTATATTGAGAAATATGATGCAGGCATATGAATGGCAATGTTAGAGTAGAAAGGACATGGCTCATGAATGTATTGCAATGTGTGAAAAAATAAGTAAATAAATAAATACATAAATAAAAAAATAATAAATAAAAAAATATAAAGAAACATTACATGAATAAATAACTAAATAAACATAAAATGTAGAATATAAAATATAGAAAAATAAAATAAAATAAAAATAAAATAAAGTAAAATAAAATAAAAATAAAAATATAAATAAAATAATTGTATTTTTTCATTCACTTTTTTCACTTTTTGCTTCACTTTTTTCATTCATTTTTTATTTGTTTTTTTGGATTCTGATATTTTTTATATTTCATTTTTTATTTTTTCTTATTATTTTTATTTTTATTTAATTTTTATATTTAGTTTTATTTATATTTATATTTATTTTTATTTTATTTTACTTTATTTTATTTTTATTTTATTTTATTTTTATATATTTTATATTCTACATTTTATGTTTATTTAGTTATTTATTCATGTATTGTTTCTTTATATTTAAGTGTTCTTGCATAGCAAGACCACTTAATGTTATCTCACATATATATTATTAAGTGTTCTTGCATAGCAAGACCACTTAATGTTATCTCACATATATATTATTATTAAGTGTTCTTGCATAGCAAGACCACTTAATGTTATCTCACATATATATTATTATTATTAAGTGTTCTTGCATAGCAAGACCACTTAATGTTATCTCACATATATATTATTAAGTGTTCTTGCATAGCAAGACCACTTAATGTTATCTCACATATATATTATTATTATTAAGTGTTCTTGCATAGCAAGACCACTTAATGTTATCTCATATATATATTATTATTATTATTCTTATTATTCTTATTATAGCCAAATTTGCCACCCTAACTCCTCCCACAGTTTTTACACTACATAGACAAAAATCTACCAAAACGTGCAGATTGTTCCCGATCGGATTGCTATTACTTTGTGGAACGTTTCGCCGAATGGTTCACGGAATATCGTCGTTCTTCTGGCGAAATTTGTCCCATAGGAATGAATGGCAAAGCTAGAGTGGGAGCTGTCAAAAGCTGAAAAATCAGGACATGATTTCTAAACTGCCACCACTCCCTCATTTTCAGGCCCACCTACACAAATCTTATATCAAAACGTTCAGCTATCCCTGCTGCCACTAGAAATGTCCACGGCTAAGCCATAGTCCTGATAGTTTTCACAATATGACCATTTGTTTGCAACTCACGCCTTCCATTGACATTCATTGAAACTCCACTCTGCAAAGCTCACATTTGAAGGGCAATTTCTAAACTGCGACTGTGCCTTCATTGTTAATATCTCAGAGACATACTATGCATCAAAATGTAGGTCTGGGTCTTGTGATTCTCACAATATAAAGCTCTTCACTGTAGGATTTATAGTTTTTAAAATACGACCGTTTGAAGATGGCAACCGCAAAAATACTCTGACCTGTGCAAGGCTGCAGCAGCAAGTGATGTCATAGACAGGGCCATTTGCACCTGCTAATTTTTTTATAACTGTATGTTTTAATGTAACTGTGCAACATCGTTGCAATTAAATGTGCTATATAAATAAATAATAACAGTTACTCCGCCCACTCCAGTTGTATACTACTGGTGGAGGCAAGAACACTTCACAATTTCCCCAGAAATTGTAGCTTTTCTAGTTATTATTATTATTCTTATTATAGCCAAATTTGCCACCCTAACTCCTCCCACAGTTTTTACACTACATAGACAAAAATTTACGTACAGATTGTTCCCGATCGCGTTGCTATTACTTTGTGGAACATTTTGCTGAATGGTTCTCGGAATATCGTCGTTCTTGTGGCGAAATTTGTCCCATAGGAATGAATGGCAAAGCTAGAGTGGGAGCTGGCAAAAGCTGAAAAATCAGGACATGATTTCTAAACTGCCACTACTCCCTCATTTTCAAGCCCACCTACACAAATCTTATATCAAAACGTTCAGCTATCCCTGCTGCCACTAAAAATGTCCACGGCTGAGCCATAGTCTGATTGTTTTCGCAATATGACCATTTGTTTGCAACTCACGCAGTCCATTGACATTAATTGAAACGCCACTCTGCAAAGCTCACATTTGAAGGGCAATTTCTAAACTGCGACTGTGCCTTCCTTGTTAATATTTCAGAGACATACTATACATCAAAATGTAGGTCTGGGTCTTGTGATTCTCACAATATAAAGCTCTTCACTGTAGGATTTATAGTTTTTAAAATACGACCGTTTGAAGATGGCAACCGCCAAAATACTCTGACCTGTGCAAGGCTGCAGCAGCAAGTGATGTCATAGACAAAGCCTTTTGTACACCTGCTAGAGTTTTTATAAATGTATGGTTTAATGTAACTGTGCAACAAAGATGCAATTAAATGTGCTATATAAATGATAACAGTTACTGCGCCCACTCCAGTTGTAGACTACTGGTGGAGGCAAGAACACTTCACACAATTTCCCCAGAAATTGTAGCTTTTCTAGTTATTATTATTCTTATTATAGCCAAATTTGCCACCCTAACTCCTCCCACAGTTTTTACACTACATAGACAAAAATATACCAAAACGTTCAGATTGTTCCCGATCGGATTGCTATTACTTTGTGGAACGTTTCGCCGAATGGTTCACGGAATATCGTCGTTCTTGTGGCGAAATTTGTCCCATAGGAATGAATGGCAAAGCTAGAGTGGGAGCTGGCAAAAGCTGAAAAATCAGGACATGATTTCTAAACTGCCACCACTCCCTCATTTTCAGGCCCACCTACACAAATCTTATATCAAAACGTTCAGCTATCCCTGCTGCCACTAGAAATATCCACGGCTAAGCCATAGTCCTGATAGTTTTCACAATATGACCATTTGTTTGCAACTCACGCCTTCCATTGACATTCATTGAAACTCCACTCTGCAAAGCTCACATTTGAAGGGCAATTTCTAAACTGCGACTGTGCCTTCATTGTTAATATCTCAGAGACATACTATACATCAAAATGTAGGTCTGGGTCTTGTGATTCTCACAATATAAAGCTCTTCACTGTAGGATTTATAGTTTTTAAAATACGACCGTTTGAATATGGCAACCGCCAAAATACTCTGACCTGTGCAAGGCTGCAGCAGCAAGTGATGTCATAGACAAAGCCTTTTACACCTGCTAATTTTTTATAACTGTATGTTTTAATGTAACTGTGAAGCACTTTGGGCAACAACATTGCAATTAAATGTGCTATATAAATAAATACTAACAGTTACTCCGCCCACTCTAGTTGTAGACTACTGATGGAGGCAAGAACACTTCACACAATTTCCCCAGAAATTGTAGCTTTTCTAGTTATTATTATTCTTATTATAGCCAAATTTGCCACCCTAACTCCTCCCACAGTTTTTACACTACATAGACAAAAATGTACCAAAACGTGCAGATTGTTCCCGATCGCGTTGCTATTACTTTGTGGAACGTTTCGCTGAATGGTTCTCGGAATATCGTAGTTCTTGTGGCGAAATTTGTCCCATAGGAATGAATGGCAAAGCTAGAGTGGTAGCTGGCAAAAGCTGAAAAATCAGGACATGATTTCTAAACTGCCACTACTCCCTCATTTTCAAGCCCACCTCCACAAATCTTATATCAAAACGTTCAGCTATCCCTGCTGCCACTAAAAATGTCCACGGCTAAGCCATAGTCCTGATTGTTTTCGCAATATGACCATTTGTTTGCAACTCACGCAGTCCATTGACATTCATTGAAACACCACTCTGCAAAGCTCACATTTGAAGGGCAATTTCTAAACTGCGACTGTGCCTTCCTTGTTAATATCTCAGAGACATACTATACATCAAAATGTAGGTCTGTGTCTTGTGATTCTCACAATATAAAGCTCTTCACTGTAGGATTTATAGTTTTTAAAATACGACCGTTTGAAGATGGCAACCGCAAAAATACTCTGACCTGTGCAAGGCTGCAGCAGCAAGTGATGTCATAGACAGGGCCATTTGCACCTGCTAATGTTTTTATAACTGTATGTTTTAATGTAACTGTGCAACAACGTTGCAATTAAATGTGCTATATAAATAAATAATAACAGTTACTCCGCCCACTCCAGTTGTATACTACTGGTGGAGGCAAGAACACTTCACAATTTCCCCAGAAATTGTAGCTTTTCTAGTTATTATTATTATTCTTATTATAGCCAAATTTGCCACCCTAACTCCTCCCACAGTTTTTACACTACATAGACAAAAATTTACCAAAACGTACAGATTGTTCCCGATCGCGTTGCTATTACTTTGTGGAACATTTCGCTGAATGGTTCTCGGAATATCGTCGTTCTTGTGGCGAAATTTGTCCCATAGGAATGAATGGCAAAGCTAGAGTGGGAGCTGGCAAAAGCTGAAAAATCAGGACATGATTTCTAAACTGCCACTACTCCCTCATTTTCAAGCCCACCTACACAAATCTTATATCAAAACGTTCAGCTATCCCTGCTGCCACTAAAAATGTCCACGGCTGAGCCATAGTCTGATTGTTTTCGCAATATGACCATTTGTTTGCAACTCACGCAGTCCATTGACATTAATTGAAACGCCACTCTGCAAAGCTCACATTTGAAGGGCAATTTCTAAACTGCGACTGTGCCTTCCTTGTTAATATTTCAGAGACATACTATACAGCAAAATGTAGGTCTGGGTCTTGTGATTCTCACAATATAAAGCTCTTCACTGTAGGATTTATAGTTTTTAAAATACGACCGTTTGAAGATGGCAACCGCCAAAATACTCTGACCTGTGCAAGGCTGCAGCAGCAAGTGATGTCATAGACAAAGCCTTTTGTACACCTGCTAGAGTTTTTATAAATGTATGGTTTAATGTAACTGTGCAACAAAGATGCAATTAAATGTGCTATATAAATGATAACAGTTACTGCGCCCACTCCAGTTGTAGACTACTGGTGGAGGCAAGAACACTTCACACAATTTCCCCAGAAATTGTAGCTTTTCTAGTTATTATTATTCTTATTATAGCCAAATTTGCCACCCTAACTCCTCCCACAGTTTTTACACTACATAGACAAAAATATACCAAAACGTTCAGATTGTTCCCGATCGGATTGCTATTACTTTGTGGAACGTTTCGCCGAATGGTTCACGGAATATCGTCGTTCTTGTGGCGAAATTTGTCCCATAGGAATGAATGGCAAAGCTAGAGTGGGAGCTGGCAAAAGCTGAAAAATCAGGACATGATTTCTAAACTGCCACTACTCCCTCATTTTCAAGCCCACCTACACAAATCTTATATCAAAACGTTCAGCTATCCCTGCTGCCACTAAAAATGTCCACGGCTGAGCCATAGTCTGATTGTTTTCGCAATATGACCATTTGTTTGCAACTCACGCAGTCCATTGACATTAATTGAAACGCCACTCTGCAAAGCTCACATTTGAAGGGCAATTTCTAAACTGCGACTGTGCCTTCCTTGTTAATATTTCAGAGACATACTATACATCAAAATGTAGGTCTGGGTCTTGTGATTCTCACAATATAAAGCTCTTCACTGTAGGATTTATAGTTTTTAAAATACGACCGTTTGAAGATGGCAACCGCCAAAATACTCTGACCTGTGCAAGGCTGCAGCAGCAAGTGATGTCATAGACAAAGCCTTTTGTACACCTGCTAGAGTTTTTATAAATGTATGGTTTAATGTAACTGTGCAACAAAGATGCAATTAAATGTGCTATATAAATGATAACAGTTACTGCGCCCACTCCAGTTGTAGACTACTGGTGGAGGCAAGAACACTTCACACAATTTCCCCAGAAATTGTAGCTTTTCTAGTTATTATTATTCTTATTATAGCCAAATTTGCCACCCTAACTCCTCCCACAGTTTTTACACTACATAGACAAAAATATACCAAAACGTTCAGATTGTTCCCGATCGGATTGCTATTACTTTGTGGAACGTTTCGCCGAATGGTTCACGGAATATCGTCGTTCTTGTGGCGAAATTTGTCCCATAGGAATGAATGGCAAAGCTAGAGTGGGAGCTGGCAAAAGCTGAAAAATCAGGACATGATTTCTAAACTGCCACCACTCCCTCATTTTCAGGCCCACCTACACAAATCTTATATCAAAACGTTCAGCTATCCCTGCTGCCACTAGAAATGTCCACGGCTAAGCCATAGTCCTGATAGTTTTCACAATATGACCATTTGTTTGCAACTCACGCCTTCCATTGACATTCATTGAAACTCCACTCTGCAAAGCTCACATTTGAAGGGCAATTTCTAAACTGCGACTGTGCCTTCATTGTTAATATCTCAGAGACATACTATACATCAAAATGTAGGTCTGGGTCTTGTGATTCTCACAATATAAAGCTCTTCACTGTAGGATTTATAGTTTTTAAAATACGACCGTTTGAATATGGCAACCGCCAAAATACTCTGACCTGTGCAAGGCTGCAGCAGCAAGTGATGTCATAGACAAAGCCTTTTACACCTGCTAATTTTTTATAACTGTATGTTTTAATGTAACTGTAAAGCACTTTGGGCAACAACATTGCAATTAAATGTGCTATATAAATAAATACTAACAGTTACTCCGCCCACTCTAGTTGTAGACTACTGATGGAGGCAAGAACACTTCACACAATTTCCCCAGAAATTGTAGCTTTTCTAGTTATTATTATTCTTATTATAGCCAAATTTGCCACCCTAACTCCTCCCACAGTTTTTACACTACATAGACAAAAATGTACCAAAACGTGCAGATTGTTCCCGATCGCGTTGCTATTACTTTGTGGAACGTTTCGCTGAATGGTTCTCGGAATATCGTAGTTCTTGTGGCGAAATTTGTCCCATAGGAATGAATGGCAAAGCTAGAGTGGTAGCTGGCAAAAGCTGAAAAATCAGGACATGATTTCTAAACTGCCACTACTCCCTCATTTTCAAGCCCACCTCCACAAATCTTATATCAAAACGTTCAGCTATCCCTGCTGCCACTAAAAATGTCCACGGCTAAGCCATAGTCCTGATTGTTTTCGCAATATGACCATTTGTTTGCAACTCACGCAGTCCATTGACATTCATTGAAACACCACTCTGCAAAGCTCACATTTGAAGGGCAATTTCTAAACTGCGACTGTGCCTTCCTTGTTAATATCTCAGAGACATACTATACATCAAAATGTAGGTCTGTGTCTTGTGATTCTCACAATATAAAGCTCTTCACTGTAGGATTTATAGTTTTTAAAATACGACCGTTTGAAGATGGCAACCGCAAAAATACTCTGACCTGTGCAAGGCTGCAGCAGCAAGTGATGTCATAGACAGGGCCATTTGCACCTGCTAATGTTTTTATAACTGTATGTTTTAATGTAACTGTGCAACAACGTTGCAATTAAATGTGCTATATAAATAAATAATAACAGTTACTCCGCCCACTCCAGTTGTATACTACTGGTGGAGGCAAGAACACTTCACAATTTCCCCAGAAATTGTAGCTTTTCTAGTTATTATTATTATTCTTATTATAGCCAAATTTGCCACCCTAACTCCTCCCACAGTTTTTACACTACATAGACAAAAATTTACCAAAACGTACAGATTGTTCCCGATCGCGTTGCTATTACTTTGTGGAACATTTCGCTGAATGGTTCTCGGAATATCGTCGTTCTTGTGGCGAAATTTGTCCCATAGGAATGAATGGCAAAGCTAGAGTGGGAGCTGGCAAAAGCTGAAAAATCAGGACATGATTTCTAAACTGCCACTACTCCCTCATTTTCAAGCCCACCTACACAAATCTTATATCAAAACGTTCAGCTATCCCTGCTGCCACTAAAAATGTCCACGGCTGAGCCATAGTCTGATTGTTTTCGCAATATGACCATTTGTTTGCAACTCACGCAGTCCATTGACATTAATTGAAACGCCACTCTGCAAAGCTCACATTTGAAGGGCAATTTCTAAACTGCGACTGTGCCTTCCTTGTTAATATTTCAGAGACATACTATACAGCAAAATGTAGGTCTGGGTCTTGTGATTCTCACAATATAAAGCTCTTCACTGTAGGATTTATAGTTTTTAAAATACGACCGTTTGAAGATGGCAACCGCCAAAATACTCTGACCTGTGCAAGGCTGCAGCAGCAAGTGATGTCATAGACAAAGCCTTTTGTACACCTGCTAGAGTTTTTATAAATGTATGGTTTAATGTAACTGTGCAACAAAGATGCAATTAAATGTGCTATATAAATGATAACAGTTACTGCGCCCACTCCAGTTGTAGACTACTGGTGGAGGCAAGAACACTTCACACAATTTCCCCAGAAATTGTAGCTTTTCTAGTTATTATTATTCTTATTATAGCCAAATTTGCCACCCTAACTCCTCCCACAGTTTTTACACTACATAGACAAAAATATACCAAAACGTTCAGATTGTTCCCGATCGGATTGCTATTACTTTGTGGAACGTTTCGCCGAATGGTTCACGGAATATCGTCGTTCTTGTGGCGAAATTTGTCCCATAGGAATGAATGGCAAAGCTAGAGTGGGAGCTGGCAAAAGCTGAAAAATCAGGACATGATTTCTAAACTGCCACTACTCCCTCATTTTCAAGCCCACCTACACAAATCTTATATCAAAACGTTCAGCTATCCCTGCTGCCACTAAAAATGTCCACGGCTGAGCCATAGTCTGATTGTTTTCGCAATATGACCATTTGTTTGCAACTCACGCAGTCCATTGACATTAATTGAAACGCCACTCTGCAAAGCTCACATTTGAAGGGCAATTTCTAAACTGCGACTGTGCCTTCCTTGTTAATATTTCAGAGACATACTATACATCAAAATGTAGGTCTGGGTCTTGTGATTCTCACAATATAAAGCTCTTCACTGTAGGATTTATAGTTTTTAAAATACGACCGTTTGAAGATGGCAACCGCCAAAATACTCTGACCTGTGCAAGGCTGCAGCAGCAAGTGATGTCATAGACAAAGCCTTTTGTACACCTGCTAGAGTTTTTATAAATGTATGGTTTAATGTAACTGTGCAACAAAGATGCAATTAAATGTGCTATATAAATGATAACAGTTACTGCGCCCACTCCAGTTGTAGACTACTGGTGGAGGCAAGAACACTTCACACAATTTCCCCAGAAATTGTAGCTTTTCTAGTTATTATTATTCTTATTATAGCCAAATTTGCCACCCTAACTCCTCCCACAGTTTTTACACTACATAGACAAAAATATACCAAAACGTTCAGATTGTTCCCGATCGGATTGCTATTACTTTGTGGAACGTTTCGCCGAATGGTTCACGGAATATCGTCGTTCTTGTGGCGAAATTTGTCCCATAGGAATGAATGGCAAAGCTAGAGTGGGAGCTGGCAAAAGCTGAAAAATCAGGACATGATTTCTAAACTGCCACCACTCCCTCATTTTCAGGCCCACCTACACAAATCTTATATCAAAACGTTCAGCTATCCCTGCTGCCACTAGAAATGTCCACGGCTAAGCCATAGTCCTGATAGTTTTCACAATATGACCATTTGTTTGCAACTCACGCCTTCCATTGACATTCATTGAAACTCCACTCTGCAAAGCTCACATTTGAAGGGCAATTTCTAAACTGCGACTGTGCCTTCATTGTTAATATCTCAGAGACATACTATACATCAAAATGTAGGTCTGGGTCTTGTGATTCTCACAATATAAAGCTCTTCACTGTAGGATTTATAGTTTTTAAAATACGACCGTTTGAATATGGCAACCGCCAAAATACTCTGACCTGTGCAAGGCTGCAGCAGCAAGTGATGTCATAGACAAAGCCTTTTACACCTGCTAATTTTTTATAACTGTATGTTTTAATGTAACTGTGAAGCACTTTGGGCAACAACATTGCAATTAAATGTGCTATATAAATAAATACTAACAGTTACTCCGCCCACTCTAGTTGTAGACTACTGATGGAGGCAAGAACACTTCACACAATTTCCCCAGAAATTGTAGCTTTTCTAGTTATTATTATTCTTATTATAGCCAAATTTGCCACCCTAACTCCTCCCACAGTTTTTACACTACATAGACAAAAATGTACCAAAACGTGCAGATTGTTCCCGATCGCGTTGCTATTACTTTGTGGAACGTTTCGCTGAATGGTTCTCGGAATATCGTAGTTCTTGTGGCGAAATTTGTCCCATAGGAATGAATGGCAAAGCTAGAGTGGTAGCTGGCAAAAGCTGAAAAATCAGGACATGATTTCTAAACTGCCACTACTCCCTCATTTTCAAGCCCACCTCCACAAATCTTATATCAAAACGTTCAGCTATCCCTGCTGCCACTAAAAATGTCCACGGCTAAGCCATAGTCCTGATTGTTTTCGCAATATGACCATTTGTTTGCAACTCACGCAGTCCATTGACATTCATTGAAACACCACTCTGCAAAGCTCACATTTGAAGGGCAATTTCTAAACTGCGACTGTGCCTTCCTTGTTAATATCTCAGAGACATACTATACATCAAAATGTAGGTCTGTGTCTTGTGATTCTCACAATATAAAGCTCTTCACTGTAGGATTTATAGTTTTTAAAATACGACCGTTTGAAGATGGCAACCGCAAAAATACTCTGACCTGTGCAAGGCTGCAGCAGCAAGTGATGTCATAGACAGGGCCATTTGCACCTGCTAATGTTTTTATAACTGTATGTTTTAATGTAACTGTGCAACAACGTTGCAATTAAATGTGCTATATAAATAAATAATAACAGTTACTCCGCCCACTCCAGTTGTATACTACTGGTGGAGGCAAGAACACTTCACAATTTCCCCAGAAATTGTAGCTTTTCTAGTTATTATTATTATTCTTATTATAGCCAAATTTGCCACCCTAACTCCTCCCACAGTTTTTACACTACATAGACAAAAATTTACCAAAACGTACAGATTGTTCCCGATCGCGTTGCTATTACTTTGTGGAACATTTCGCTGAATGGTTCTCGGAATATCGTCGTTCTTGTGGCGAAATTTGTCCCATAGGAATGAATGGCAAAGCTAGAGTGGGAGCTGGCAAAAGCTGAAAAATCAGGACATGATTTCTAAACTGCCACTACTCCCTCATTTTCAAGCCCACCTACACAAATCTTATATCAAAACGTTCAGCTATCCCTGCTGCCACTAAAAATGTCCACGGCTGAGCCATAGTCTGATTGTTTTCGCAATATGACCATTTGTTTGCAACTCACGCAGTCCATTGACATTAATTGAAACGCCACTCTGCAAAGCTCACATTTGAAGGGCAATTTCTAAACTGCGACTGTGCCTTCCTTGTTAATATTTCAGAGACATACTATACAGCAAAATGTAGGTCTGGGTCTTGTGATTCTCACAATATAAAGCTCTTCACTGTAGGATTTATAGTTTTTAAAATACGACCGTTTGAAGATGGCAACCGCCAAAATACTCTGACCTGTGCAAGGCTGCAGCAGCAAGTGATGTCATAGACAAAGCCTTTTGTACACCTGCTAGAGTTTTTATAAATGTATGGTTTAATGTAACTGTGCAACAAAGATGCAATTAAATGTGCTATATAAATGATAACAGTTACTGCGCCCACTCCAGTTGTAGACTACTGGTGGAGGCAAGAACACTTCACACAATTTCCCCAGAAATTGTAGCTTTTCTAGTTATTATTATTCTTATTATAGCCAAATTTGCCACCCTAACTCCTCCCACAGTTTTTACACTACATAGACAAAAATATACCAAAACGTTCAGATTGTTCCCGATCGGATTGCTATTACTTTGTGGAACGTTTCGCCGAATGGTTCACGGAATATCGTCGTTCTTGTGGCGAAATTTGTCCCATAGGAATGAATGGCAAAGCTAGAGTGGGAGCTGGCAAAAGCTGAAAAATCAGGACATGATTTCTAAACTGCCACCACTCCCTCATTTTCAGGCCCACCTACACAAATCTTATATCAAAACGTTCAGCTATCCCTGCTGCCACTAGAAATGTCCACGGCTAAGCCATAGTCCTGATAGTTTTCACAATATGACCATTTGTTTGCAACTCACGCCTTCCATTGACATTCATTGAAACTCCACTCTGCAAAGCTCACATTTGAAGGGCAATTTCTAAACTGCGACTGTGCCTTCCTTGTTAACATTTCAGAGACATACTATACAGCAAAATGTAGGTCTGGGTCTTGTGATTCTCACAATATAAAGCTCTTCACTGTAGGATTTATAGTTTTTAAAATACGACCGTTTGAAGATGGCAACCGCCAAAATACTCTGACCTGTGCAAGGCTGCAGCAGCAAGTGATGTCATAGACAAAGCCTTTTGTACACCTGCTAGAGTTTTTATAAATGTATGGTTTAATGTAACTGTGCAACAAAGATGCAATTAAATGTGCTATATAAATGATAACAGTTACTGCGCCCACTCCAGTTGTAGACTACTGGTGGAGGCAAGAACACTTCACACAATTTCCCCAGAAATTGTAGCTTTTCTAGTTATTATTATTCTTATTATAGCCAAATTTGCCACCCTAACTCCTCCCACAGTTTTTACACTACATAGACAAAAATATACCAAAACGTTCAGATTGTTCCCGATCGGATTGCTATTACTTTGTGGAACGTTTCGCCGAATGGTTCACGGAATATCGTCGTTCTTGTGGCGAAATTTGTCCCATAGGAATGAATGGCAAAGCTAGAGTGGGAGCTGGCAAAAGCTGAAAAATCAGGACATGATTTCTAAACTGCCACCACTCCCTCATTTTCAGGCCCACCTACACAAATCTTATATCAAAACGTTCAGCTATCCCTGCTGCCACTAGAAATGTCCACGGCTAAGCCATAGTCCTGATAGTTTTCACAATATGACCATTTGTTTGCAACTCACGCCTTCCATTGACATTCATTGAAACTCCACTCTGCAAAGCTCACATTTGAAGGGCAATTTCTAAACTGCGACTGTGCCTTCATTGTTAATATCTCAGAGACATACTATACATCAAAATGTAGGTCTGGGTCTTGTGATTCTCACAATATAAAGCTCTTCACTGTAGGATTTATAGTTTTTAAAATACGACCGTTTGAATATGGCAACCGCCAAAATACTCTGACCTGTGCAAGGCTGCAGCAGCAAGTGATGTCATAGACAAAGCCTTTTACACCTGCTAATTTTTTATAACTGTATGTTTTAATGTAACTGTGAAGCACTTTGGGCAACAACATTGCAATTAAATGTGCTATATAAATAAATACTAACAGTTACTCCGCCCACTCTAGTTGTAGACTACTGATGGAGGCAAGAACACTTCACACAATTTCCCCAGAAATTGTAGCTTTTCTAGTTATTATTATTCTTATTATAGCCAAATTTGCCACCCTAACTCCTCCCACAGTTTTTACACTACATAGACAAAAATATACCAAAACGTGCAGATTGTTCCCGATCGCGTTGCTATTACTTTGTGGAACGTTTCGCTGAATGGTTCTCGGAATATCGTAGTTCTTGTGGCGAAATTTGTCCCATAGGAATGAATGGCAAAGCTAGAGTGGTAGCTGGCAAAAGCTGAAAAATCAGGACATGATATCTAAACTGCCACTACTCCCTCATTTTCAAGCCCACCTCCACAAATCTTATATCAAAACGTTCAGCTATCCCTGCTGCCACTAAAAATGTCCACGGCTAAGCCATAGTCCTGATTGTTTTCGCAATATGACCATTTGTTTGCAACTCACGCAGTCCATTGACATTCATTGAAACACCACTCTGCAAAGCTCACATTTGAAGGGCAATTTCTAAACTGCGACTGTGCCTTCCTTGTTAATATCTCAGAGACATACTATACATCAAAATGTAGGTCTGGGTCTTGTGATTCTCACAATATAAAGCTCTTCACTGTAGGATTTATAGTTTTTAAAATACGACCGTTTGAAGATGGCAACCGCAAAAATACTCTGACCTGTGCAAGGCTGCAGCAGCAAGTGATGTCATAGACAGGGCCATTTGCACCTGCTAATGTTTTTATAACTGTATGTTTTAATGTAACTGTGCAACAACGTTGCAATTAAATGTGCTATATAAATAAATAATAACAGTTACTCCGCCCACTCCAGTTGTATACTACTGGTGGAGGCAAGAACACTTCACAATTTCCCCAGAAATTGTAGCTTTTCTAGTTATTATTATTATTCTTATTATAGCCAAATTTGCCACCCTAACTCCTCCCACAGTTTTTACACTACATAGACAAAAATTTACCAAAACGTACAGATTGTTCCCGATCGCGTTGCTATTACTTTGTGGAACATTTCGCTGAATGGTTCTCGGAATATCGTCGTTCTTGTGGCGAAATTTGTCCCATAGGAATGAATGGCAAAGCTAGAGTGGGAGCTGGCAAAAGCTGAAAAATCAGGACATGATTTCTAAACTGCCACTACTCCCTCATTTTCAAGCCCACCTACACAAATCTTATATCAAAACGTTCAGCTATCCCTGCTGCCACTAAAAATGTCCACGGCTAAGCCATAGTCCTGATTGTTTTCGCAATATGACCATTTGTTTGCAACTCACGCAGTCCATTGACATTCATTGAAACACCACTCTGCAAAGCTCACATTTGAAGGGCAATTTCTAAACTGCGACTGTGCCTTCATTGTTAATATCTCAGAGACATACTATACATCAAAATGTAGGTCTGTGTCTTGTGATTCTCACAATATAAAGCTCTTCACTGTAGGATTTATAGTTTTTAAAATACGACCGTTTGAAGATGGCAACCGCAAAAATACTCTGACCTGTGCAAGGCTGCAGCAGCAAGTGATGTCATAGACAGGGCCATTTGCACCTGCTAATGTTTTTATAACTGTATGTTTTAATGTAACTGTGCAACAACGTTGCAATTAAATGTGCTATATAAATAAATAATAACAGTTACTCCGCCCACTCCAGTTGTATACTACTGGTGGAGGCAAGAACACTTCACAATTTCCCCAGAAATTGTAGCTTTTCTAGTTATTATTATTCTTATTATAGCCAAATTTGCCACCCTAACTCCTCCCACAGTTTTTACACTACATAGACAAAAATGTACCAAAACGTGCAGATTGTTCCCGATCGCGTTGCTATTACTTTGTGGAACGTTTCGCTGAATGGTTCTCGGAATATCGTAGTTCTTGTGGCGAAATTTGTCCCATAGGAATGAATGGCAAAGCTAGAGTGGTAGCTGGCAAAAGCTGAAAAATCAGGACATGATATCTAAACTGCCACTACTCCCTCATTTTCAAGCCCACCTCCACAAATCTTATATCAAAACGTTCAGCTATCCCTGCTGCCACTAAAAATGTCCACGGCTAAGCCATAGTCCTGATTGTTTTCGCAATATGACCATTTGTTTGCAACTCACGCAGTCCATTGACATTCATTGAAACACCACTCTGCAAAGCTCACATTTGAAGGGCAATTTCTAAACTGCGACTGTGCCTTCCTTGTTAATATCTCAGAGACATACTATACATCAAAATGTAGGTCTGGGTCTTGTGATTCTCACAATATAAAGCTCTTCACTGTAGGATTTATAGTTTTTAAAATACGACCGTTTGAAGATGGCAACCGCAAAAATACTCTGACCTGTGCAAGGCTGCAGCAGCAAGTGATGTCATAGACAGGGCCATTTGCACCTGCTAATGTTTTTATAACTGTATGTTTTAATGTAACTGTGCAACAACGTTGCAATTAAATGTGCTATATAAATAAATAATAACAGTTACTCCGCCCACTCCAGTTGTATACTACTGGTGGAGGCAAGAACACTTCACAATTTCCCCAGAAATTGTAGCTTTTCTAGTTATTATTATTATTCTTATTATAGCCAAATTTGCCACCCTAACTCCTCCCACAGTTTTTACACTACATAGACAAAAATTTACCAAAACGTACAGATTGTTCCCGATCGCGTTGCTATTACTTTGTGGAACATTTCGCTGAATGGTTCTCGGAATATCGTCGTTCTTGTGGCGAAATTTGTCCCATAGGAATGAATGGCAAAGCTAGAGTGGGAGCTGGCAAAAGCTGAAAAATCAGGACATGATTTCTAAACTGCCACTACTCCCTCATTTTCAAGCCCACCTACACAAATCTTATATCAAAACGTTCAGCTATCCCTGCTGCCACTAAAAATGTCCACGGCTGAGCCATAGTCTGATTGTTTTCGCAATATGACCATTTGTTTGCAACTCACGCAGTCCATTGACATTAATTGAAACGCCACTCTGCAAAGCTCACATTTGAAGGGCAATTTCTAAACTGCGACTGTGCCTTCCTTGTTAATATTTCAGAGACATACTATACATCAAAATGTAGGTCTGGGTCTTGTGATTCTCACAATATAAAGCTCTTCACTGTAGGATTTATAGTTTTTAAAATACGACCGTTTGAAGATGGCAACCGCAAAAATACTCTGACCTGTGCAAGGCTGCAGCAGCAAGTGATGTCATAGACAGGGCCATTTGCACCTGCTAATTTTTTTATAACTGTATGTTTTAATGTAACTGTGCAACATCGTTGCAATTAAATGTGCTATATAAATAAATAACAGTTACTCCGCCCACTCCAGTTGTAGACTACTGGTGGAGGCAAGAACACGTCACACAATTTCCCCAGAAATTGTAGCTTTTCTAGTTATTATTATTCTTATTATAGCCAAATTTGCCACCCTAACTCCTCCCACAGTTTTTACACTACAGAGCCGAAAATTTACCAAAACGTGCAGATTGTTCCCGATCGGATTGCTATTACTTTGTAGAACATTTCGCCGAATGGTTCACGGAATATCGTCGTTCTTGTGGCAAAATTTGTCCCATAGGAATGAATGGCAAAGCTAGAGTGGGAGCTGGCAAAAGCTGAAAAATCAGGACATGATTTCTAAACTGCCACCACTCTCTCATTTTCAGGCCCACCTACACAAATCTTATATCAAAACGTTCAGCTATCCCTGCTGCCACTAAAAATGTCCACAGCTAAGTCGTATTCCTTATAGTTTTCACAATATGACCATTTGTTTGCAACTCACGCAGTCCATTGACATTCATTGAAACTCCACTCTGCAAAGCTCACATTTGAAGGGCAATTTCTAAACTGCGACTGTGCCTTCATTGTTAATATCTCAGAGACATACTATACATCAAAATGTAGGTCTGGGTCTTGTGATTCTCACAATTTAAAGCTCTTCACTGTAGGATTTATAGTTTTTAAAATACGACCGTTTGAAGATGGCAACCGCAAAAATACTCTGACCTGTGCAAGGCTGCAGCAGCAAGTGATGTCATAGACAGGGCCATTTGCACCTGCTAATGTTATTATAACTGTATGTTTTAATGTAACTGTGCAACAACGTTGCAATTAAATGTGCTATATAAATAAATAATAACAGTTACTCCGCCCACGCCAGTTGTATACTACTGGTGGAGGCAAGAACACTTCACAATTTCCCCAGAAATTGTAGCTTTTCTAGTTAAGTGTTCTTGCATAGCAAGACCACTTAATGTTATCTCACATATATATTATTATTATTATTCTTATTATAGCCAAATTTGCCACCCTAACTCCTCCCACAGTTTTTACACTACATAGACAAAAATTTACCAAAACGTACAGATTGTTCCCGATCGCGTTGCTATTACTTTGTGGAACATTTTGCTGAATGGTTCTCGGAATATCGTCGTTCTTGTGGCGAAATTTGTCCCATAGGAATGAATGGCAAAGCTAGAGTGGGAGCTGGCAAAAGCTGAAAAATCAGGACATGATTTCTAAACTGCCACCACTCCCTCATTTTCAGGCCCACCTACACAAATCTTATATCAAAACGTTCAGCTATCCCTGCTGCCACTAGAAATGTCCACGGCTAAGCCATAGTCCTGATAGTTTTCACAATATGACCATTTGTTTGCAACTCACGCAGTCCATTGACATTCATTGAAACTCCACTCTGCAAAGCTCACATTTGAAGGGCAATTTCTAAACTGCGACTGTGCCTTCATTGTTAATATCTCAGAGACATACTATACATCAAAATGTAGGTCTGGGTCTTGTGATTCTCACAATATAAAGCTCTTCACTGTAGGATTTATAGTTTTTAAAATACGACCGTTTGAATATGGCAACCGCCAAAATACTCTGACCTGTGCAAGGCTGCAGCAGCAAGTGATGTCATAGACAAAGCCTTTTACACCTGCTAATTTTTTATAACTGTATGTTTTAATGTAACTGTGAAGCACTTTGGGCAACAACATTGCAATTAAATGTGCTATATAAATAAATACTAACAGTTACTCCGCCCACTCTAGTTGTAGACTACTGATGGAGGCAAGAACACTTCACACAATTTCCCCAGAAATTGTAGCTTTTCTAGTTATTATTATTCTTATTATAGCCAAATTTGCCACCCTAACTCCTCCCACAGTTTTTACACTACATAGACAAAAATGTACCAAAACGTGCAGATTGTTCCCGATCGCGTTGCTATTACTTTGTGGAACGTTTCGCTGAATGGTTCTCGGAATATCGTAGTTCTTGTGGCGAAATTTGTCCCATAGGAATGAATGGCAAAGCTAGAGTGGTAGCTGGCAAAAGCTGAAAAATCAGGACATGATTTCTAAACTGCCACTACTCCCTCATTTTCAAGCCCACCTCCACAAATCTTATATCAAAACGTTCAGCTATCCCTGCTGCCACTAAAAATGTCCACGGCTAAGCCATAGTCCTGATTGTTTTCGCAATATGACCATTTGTTTGCAACTCACGCAGTCCATTGACATTCATTGAAACACCACTCTGCAAAGCTCACATTTGAAGGGCAATTTCTAAACTGCGACTGTGCCTTCCTTGTTAATATCTCAGAGACATACTATACATCAAAATGTAGGTCTGTGTCTTGTGATTCTCACAATATAAAGCTCTTCACTGTAGGATTTATAGTTTTTAAAATACGACCGTTTGAAGATGGCAACCGCAAAAATACTCTGACCTGTGCAAGGCTGCAGCAGCAAGTGATGTCATAGACAGGGCCATTTGCACCTGCTAATGTTTTTATAACTGTATGTTTTAATGTAACTGTGCAACAACGTTGCAATTAAATGTGCTATATAAATAAATAATAACAGTTACTCCGCCCACTCCAGTTGTATACTACTGGTGGAGGCAAGAACACTTCACAATTTCCCCAGAAATTGTAGCTTTTCTAGTTATTATTATTATTCTTATTATAGCCAAATTTGCCACCCTAACTCCTCCCACAGTTTTTACACTACATAGACAAAAATTTACCAAAACGTACAGATTGTTCCCGATCGCGTTGCTATTACTTTGTGGAACATTTCGCTGAATGGTTCTCGGAATATCGTCGTTCTTGTGGCGAAATTTGTCCCATAGGAATGAATGGCAAAGCTAGAGTGGGAGCTGGCAAAAGCTGAAAAATCAGGACATGATTTCTAAACTGCCACTACTCCCTCATTTTCAAGCCCACCTACACAAATCTTATATCAAAACGTTCAGCTATCCCTGCTGCCACTAAAAATGTCCACGGCTGAGCCATAGTCTGATTGTTTTCGCAATATGACCATTTGTTTGCAACTCACGCAGTCCATTGACATTAATTGAAACGCCACTCTGCAAAGCTCACATTTGAAGGGCAATTTCTAAACTGCGACTGTGCCTTCCTTGTTAATATTTCAGAGACATACTATACAGCAAAATGTAGGTCTGGGTCTTGTGATTCTCACAATATAAAGCTCTTCACTGTAGGATTTATAGTTTTTAAAATACGACCGTTTGAAGATGGCAACCGCCAAAATACTCTGACCTGTGCAAGGCTGCAGCAGCAAGTGATGTCATAGACAAAGCCTTTTGTACACCTGCTAGAGTTTTTATAAATGTATGGTTTAATGTAACTGTGCAACAAAGATGCAATTAAATGTGCTATATAAATGATAACAGTTACTGCGCCCACTCCAGTTGTAGACTACTGGTGGAGGCAAGAACACTTCACACAATTTCCCCAGAAATTGTAGCTTTTCTAGTTATTATTATTCTTATTATAGCCAAATTTGCCACCCTAACTCCTCCCACAGTTTTTACACTACATAGACAAAAATATACCAAAACGTTCAGATTGTTCCCGATCGGATTGCTATTACTTTGTGGAACGTTTCGCCGAATGGTTCACGGAATATCGTCGTTCTTGTGGCGAAATTTGTCCCATAGGAATGAATGGCAAAGCTAGAGTGGGAGCTGGCAAAAGCTGAAAAATCAGGACATGATTTCTAAACTGCCACCACTCCCTCATTTTCAGGCCCACCTACACAAATCTTATATCAAAACGTTCAGCTATCCCTGCTGCCACTAGAAATGTCCACGGCTAAGCCATAGTCCTGATAGTTTTCACAATATGACCATTTGTTTGCAACTCACGCCTTCCATTGACATTCATTGAAACTCCACTCTGCAAAGCTCACATTTGAAGGGCAATTTCTAAACTGCGACTGTGCCTTCATTGTTAATATCTCAGAGACATACTATACATCAAAATGTAGGTCTGGGTCTTGTGATTCTCACAATATAAAGCTCTTCACTGTAGGATTTATAGTTTTTAAAATACGACCGTTTGAATATGGCAACCGCCAAAATACTCTGACCTGTGCAAGGCTGCAGCAGCAAGTGATGTCATAGACAAAGCCTTTTACACCTGCTAATTTTTTATAACTGTATGTTTTAATGTAACTGTGAAGCACTTTGGGCAACAACATTGCAATTAAATGTGCTATATAAATAAATACTAACAGTTACTCCGCCCACTCTAGTTGTAGACTACTGATGGAGGCAAGAACACTTCACACAATTTCCCCAGAAATTGTAGCTTTTCTAGTTATTATTATTCTTATTATAGCCAAATTTGCCACCCTAACTCCTCCCACAGTTTTTACACTACATAGACAAAAATGTACCAAAACGTGCAGATTGTTCCCGATCGCGTTGCTATTACTTTGTGGAACGTTTCGCTGAATGGTTCTCGGAATATCGTAGTTCTTGTGGCGAAATTTGTCCCATAGGAATGAATGGCAAAGCTAGAGTGGTAGCTGGCAAAAGCTGAAAAATCAGGACATGATTTCTAAACTGCCACTACTCCCTCATTTTCAAGCCCACCTCCACAAATCTTATATCAAAACGTTCAGCTATCCCTGCTGCCACTAAAAATGTCCACGGCTAAGCCATAGTCCTGATTGTTTTCGCAATATGACCATTTGTTTGCAACTCACGCAGTCCATTGACATTCATTGAAACACCACTCTGCAAAGCTCACATTTGAAGGGCAATTTCTAAACTGCGACTGTGCCTTCCTTGTTAATATCTCAGAGACATACTATACATCAAAATGTAGGTCTGTGTCTTGTGATTCTCACAATATAAAGCTCTTCACTGTAGGATTTATAGTTTTTAAAATACGACCGTTTGAAGATGGCAACCGCAAAAATACTCTGACCTGTGCAAGGCTGCAGCAGCAAGTGATGTCATAGACAGGGCCATTTGCACCTGCTAATGTTTTTATAACTGTATGTTTTAATGTAACTGTGCAACAACGTTGCAATTAAATGTGCTATATAAATAAATAATAACAGTTACTCCGCCCACTCCAGTTGTATACTACTGGTGGAGGCAAGAACACTTCACAATTTCCCCAGAAATTGTAGCTTTTCTAGTTATTATTATTATTCTTATTATAGCCAAATTTGCCACCCTAACTCCTCCCACAGTTTTTACACTACATAGACAAAAATTTACCAAAACGTACAGATTGTTCCCGATCGCGTTGCTATTACTTTGTGGAACATTTCGCTGAATGGTTCTCGGAATATCGTCGTTCTTGTGGCGAAATTTGTCCCATAGGAATGAATGGCAAAGCTAGAGTGGTAGCTGGCAAAAGCTGAAAAATCAGGACATGATTTCTAAACTGCCACTACTCCCTCATTTTCAAGCCCACCTACACAAATCTTATATCAAAACGTTCAGCTATCCCTGCTGCCACTAAAAATGTCCACGGCTGAGCCATAGTCTGATTGTTTTCGCAATATGACCATTTGTTTGCAACTCACGCAGTCCATTGACATTAATTGAAACGCCACTCTGCAAAGCTCACATTTGAAGGGCAATTTCTAAACTGCGACTGTGCCTTCCTTGTTAATATTTCAGAGACATACTATACATCAAAATGTAGGTCTGGGTCTTGTGATTCTCACAATATAAAGCTCTTCACTGTAGGATTTATAGTTTTTAAAATACGACCGTTTGAAGATGGCAACCGCAAAAATACTCTGACCTGTGCAAGGCTGCAGCAGCAAGTGATGTCATAGACAGGGCCATTTGCACCTGCTAATTTTTTTATAACTGTATGTTTTAATGTAACTGTGCAACATCGTTGCAATTAAATGTGCTATATAAATAAATAACAGTTACTCCGCCCACTCCAGTTGTAGACTACTGGTGGAGGCAAGAACACGTCACACAATTTCCCCAGAAATTGTAGCTTTTCTAGTTATTATTATTCTTATTATAGCCAAATTTGCCACCCTAACTCCTCCCACAGTTTTTACACTACAGAGCCGAAAATTTACCAAAACGTGCAGATTGTTCCCGATCGGATTGCTATTACTTTGTAGAACATTTCGCCGAATGGTTCACGGAATATCGTCGTTCTTGTGGCAAAATTTGTCCCATAGGAATGAATGGCAAAGCTAGAGTGGGAGCTGGCAAAAGCTGAAAAATCAGGACATGATTTCTAAACTGCCACCACTCTCTCATTTTCAGGCCCACCTACACAAATCTTATATCAAAACGTTCAGCTATCCCTGCTGCCACTAAAAATGTCCACAGCTAAGTCGTATTCCTTATAGTTTTCACAATATGACCATTTGTTTGCAACTCACGCAGTCCATTGACATTCATTGAAACTCCACTCTGCAAAGCTCACATTTGAAGGGCAATTTCTAAACTGCGACTGTGCCTTCATTGTTAATATCTCAGAGACATACTATACATCAAAATGTAGGTCTGGGTCTTGTGATTCTCACAATTTAAAGCTCTTCACTGTAGGATTTATAGTTTTTAAAATACGACCGTTTGAAGATGGCAACCGCAAAAATACTCTGACCTGTGCAAGGCTGCAGCAGCAAGTGATGTCATAGACAGGGCCATTTGCACCTGCTAATGTTATTATAACTGTATGTTTTAATGTAACTGTGCAACAACGTTGCAATTAAATGTGCTATATAAATAAATAATAACAGTTACTCCGCCCACGCCAGTTGTATACTACTGGTGGAGGCAAGAACACTTCACAATTTCCCCAGAAATTGTAGCTTTTCTAGTTAAGTGTTCTTGCATAGCAAGACCACTTAATGTTATCTCACATATATATTATTATTATTATTCTTATTATAGCCAAATTTGCCACCCTAACTCCTCCCACAGTTTTTACACTACATAGACAAAAATTTACCAAAACGTACAGATTGTTCCCGATCGCGTTGCTATTACTTTGTGGAACATTTTGCTGAATGGTTCTCGGAATATCGTCGTTCTTGTGGCGAAATTTGTCCCATAGGAATGAATGGCAAAGCTAGAGTGGGAGCTGGCAAAAGCTGAAAAATCAGGACATGATTTCTAAACTGCCACCACTCCCTCATTTTCAGGCCCACCTACACAAATCTTATATCAAAACGTTCAGCTATCCCTGCTGCCACTAGAAATGTCCACGGCTAAGCCATAGTCCTGATAGTTTTCACAATATGACCATTTGTTTGCAACTCACGCAGTCCATTGACATTCATTGAAACTCCACTCTGCAAAGCTCACATTTGAAGGGCAATTTCTAAACTGCGACTGTGCCTTCATTGTTAATATCTCAGAGACATACTATACATCAAAATGTAGGTCTGGGTCTTGTGATTCTCACAATATAAAGCTCTTCACTGTAGGATTTATAGTTTTTAAAATACGACCGTTTGAATATGGCAACCGCCAAAATACTCTGACCTGTGCAAGGCTGCAGCAGCAAGTGATGTCATAGACAAAGCCTTTTACACCTGCTAATTTTTTATAACTGTATGTTTTAATGTAACTGTGAAGCACTTTGGGCAACAACATTGCAATTAAATGTGCTATATAAATAAATACTAACAGTTACTCCGCCCACTCTAGTTGTAGACTACTGATGGAGGCAAGAACACTTCACACAATTTCCCCAGAAATTGTAGCTTTTCTAGTTATTATTATTCTTATTATAGCCAAATTTGCCACCCTAACTCCTCCCACAGTTTTTACACTACATAGACAAAAATGTACCAAAACGTGCAGATTGTTCCCGATCGCGTTGCTATTACTTTGTGGAACGTTTCGCTGAATGGTTCTCGGAATATCGTAGTTCTTGTGGCGAAATTTGTCCCATAGGAATGAATGGCAAAGCTAGAGTGGTAGCTGGCAAAAGCTGAAAAATCAGGACATGATTTCTAAACTGCCACTACTCCCTCATTTTCAAGCCCACCTCCACAAATCTTATATCAAAACGTTCAGCTATCCCTGCTGCCACTAAAAATGTCCACGGCTAAGCCATAGTCCTGATTGTTTTCGCAATATGACCATTTGTTTGCAACTCACGCAGTCCATTGACATTCATTGAAACACCACTCTGCAAAGCTCACATTTGAAGGGCAATTTCTAAACTGCGACTGTGCCTTCCTTGTTAATATCTCAGAGACATACTATACATCAAAATGTAGGTCTGTGTCTTGTGATTCTCACAATATAAAGCTCTTCACTGTAGGATTTATAGTTTTTAAAATACGACCGTTTGAAGATGGCAACCGCAAAAATACTCTGACCTGTGCAAGGCTGCAGCAGCAAGTGATGTCATAGACAGGGCCATTTGCACCTGCTAATGTTTTTATAACTGTATGTTTTAATGTAACTGTGCAACAACGTTGCAATTAAATGTGCTATATAAATAAATAATAACAGTTACTCCGCCCACTCCAGTTGTATACTACTGGTGGAGGCAAGAACACTTCACAATTTCCCCAGAAATTGTAGCTTTTCTAGTTATTATTATTATTCTTATTATAGCCAAATTTGCCACCCTAACTCCTCCCACAGTTTTTACACTACATAGACAAAAATTTACCAAAACGTACAGATTGTTCCCGATCGCGTTGCTATTACTTTGTGGAACATTTCGCTGAATGGTTCTCGGAATATCGTCGTTCTTGTGGCGAAATTTGTCCCATAGGAATGAATGGCAAAGCTAGAGTGGGAGCTGGCAAAAGCTGAAAAATCAGGACATGATTTCTAAACTGCCACTACTCCCTCATTTTCAAGCCCACCTACACAAATCTTATATCAAAACGTTCAGCTATCCCTGCTGCCACTAAAAATGTCCACGGCTGAGCCATAGTCTGATTGTTTTCGCAATATGACCATTTGTTTGCAACTCACGCAGTCCATTGACATTAATTGAAACGCCACTCTGCAAAGCTCACATTTGAAGGGCAATTTCTAAACTGCGACTGTGCCTTCCTTGTTAATATTTCAGAGACATACTATACAGCAAAATGTAGGTCTGGGTCTTGTGATTCTCACAATATAAAGCTCTTCACTGTAGGATTTATAGTTTTTAAAATACGACCGTTTGAAGATGGCAACCGCCAAAATACTCTGACCTGTGCAAGGCTGCAGCAGCAAGTGATGTCATAGACAAAGCCTTTTGTACACCTGCTAGAGTTTTTATAAATGTATGGTTTAATGTAACTGTGCAACAAAGATGCAATTAAATGTGCTATATAAATGATAACAGTTACTGCGCCCACTCCAGTTGTAGACTACTGGTGGAGGCAAGAACACTTCACACAATTTCCCCAGAAATTGTAGCTTTTCTAGTTATTATTATTCTTATTATAGCCAAATTTGCCACCCTAACTCCTCCCACAGTTTTTACACTACATAGACAAAAATATACCAAAACGTTCAGATTGTTCCCGATCGGATTGCTATTACTTTGTGGAACGTTTCGCCGAATGGTTCACGGAATATCGTCGTTCTTGTGGCGAAATTTGTCCCATAGGAATGAATGGCAAAGCTAGAGTGGGAGCTGGCAAAAGCTGAAAAATCAGGACATGATTTCTAAACTGCCACCACTCCCTCATTTTCAGGCCCACCTACACAAATCTTATATCAAAACGTTCAGCTATCCCTGCTGCCACTAGAAATGTCCACGGCTAAGCCATAGTCCTGATAGTTTTCACAATATGACCATTTGTTTGCAACTCACGCCTTCCATTGACATTCATTGAAACTCCACTCTGCAAAGCTCACATTTGAAGGGCAATTTCTAAACTGCGACTGTGCCTTCATTGTTAATATCTCAGAGACATACTATACATCAAAATGTAGGTCTGGGTCTTGTGATTCTCACAATATAAAGCTCTTCACTGTAGGATTTATAGTTTTTAAAATACGACCGTTTGAATATGGCAACCGCCAAAATACTCTGACCTGTGCAAGGCTGCAGCAGCAAGTGATGTCATAGACAAAGCCTTTTACACCTGCTAATTTTTTATAACTGTATGTTTTAATGTAACTGTGAAGCACTTTGGGCAACAACATTGCAATTAAATGTGCTATATAAATAAATACTAACAGTTACTCCGCCCACTCTAGTTGTAGACTACTGATGGAGGCAAGAACACTTCACACAATTTCCCCAGAAATTGTAGCTTTTCTAGTTATTATTATTCTTATTATAGCCAAATTTGCCACCCTAACTCCTCCCACAGTTTTTACACTACATAGACAAAAATGTACCAAAACGTGCAGATTGTTCCCGATCGCGTTGCTATTACTTTGTGGAACGTTTCGCTGAATGGTTCTCGGAATATCGTAGTTCTTGTGGCGAAATTTGTCCCATAGGAATGAATGGCAAAGCTAGAGTGGTAGCTGGCAAAAGCTGAAAAATCAGGACATGATTTCTAAACTGCCACTACTCCCTCATTTTCAAGCCCACCTCCACAAATCTTATATCAAAACGTTCAGCTATCCCTGCTGCCACTAAAAATGTCCACGGCTAAGCCATAGTCCTGATTGTTTTCGCAATATGACCATTTGTTTGCAACTCACGCAGTCCATTGACATTCATTGAAACACCACTCTGCAAAGCTCACATTTGAAGGGCAATTTCTAAACTGCGACTGTGCCTTCCTTGTTAATATCTCAGAGACATACTATACATCAAAATGTAGGTCTGGGTCTTGTGATTCTCACAATATAAAGCTCTTCACTGTAGGATTTATAGTTTTTAAAATACGACCGTTTGAAGATGGCAACCGCAAAAATACTCTGACCTGTGCAAGGCTGCAGCAGCAAGTGATGTCATAGACAGGGCCATTTGCACCTGCTAATGTTTTTATAACTGTATGTTTTAATGTAACTGTGCAACAACGTTGCAATTAAATGTGCTATATAAATAAATAATAACAGTTACTCCGCCCACTCCAGTTGTATACTACTGGTGGAGGCAAGAACACTTCACAATTTCCCCAGAAATTGTAGCTTTTCTAGTTATTATTATTATTCTTATTATAGCCAAATTTGCCACCCTAACTCCTCCCACAGTTTTTACACTACATAGACAAAAATTTACCAAAACGTACAGATTGTTCCCGATCGCGTTGCTATTACTTTGTGGAACATTTCGCTGAATGGTTCTCGGAATATCGTCGTTCTTGTGGCGAAATTTGTCCCATAGGAATGAATGGCAAAGCTAGAGTGGGAGCTGGCAAAAGCTGAAAAATCAGGACATGATTTCTAAACTGCCACTACTCCCTCATTTTCAAGCCCACCTACACAAATCTTATATCAAAACGTTCAGCTATCCCTGCTGCCACTAAAAATGTCCACGGCTGAGCCATAGTCTGATTGTTTTCGCAATATGACCATTTGTTTGCAACTCACGCAGTCCATTGACATTAATTGAAACGCCACTCTGCAAAGCTCACATTTGAAGGGCAATTTCTAAACTGCGACTGTGCCTTCCTTGTTAATATTTCAGAGACATACTATACATCAAAATGTAGGTCTGGGTCTTGTGATTCTCACAATATAAAGCTCTTCACTGTAGGATTTATAGTTTTTAAAATACGACCGTTTGAAGATGGCAACCGCAAAAATACTCTGACCTGTGCAAGGCTGCAGCAGCAAGTGATGTCATAGACAGGGCCATTTGCACCTGCTAATTTTTTTATAACTGTATGTTTTAATGTAACTGTGCAACATCGTTGCAATTAAATGTGCTATATAAATAAATAACAGTTACTCCGCCCACTCCAGTTGTAGACTACTGGTGGAGGCAAGAACACGTCACACAATTTCCCCAGAAATTGTAGCTTTTCTAGTTATTATTATTCTTATTATAGCCAAATTTGCCACCCTAACTCCTCCCACAGTTTTTACACTACAGAGCCGAAAATTTACCAAAACGTGCAGATTGTTCCCGATCGGATTGCTATTACTTTGTAGAACATTTCGCCGAATGGTTCACGGAATATCGTCGTTCTTGTGGCAAAATTTGTCCCATAGGAATGAATGGCAAAGCTAGAGTGGGAGCTGGCAAAAGCTGAAAAATCAGGACATGATTTCTAAACTGCCACCACTCTCTCATTTTCAGGCCCACCTACACAAATCTTATATCAAAACGTTCAGCTATCCCTGCTGCCACTAAAAATGTCCACAGCTAAGTCGTATTCCTTATAGTTTTCACAATATGACCATTTGTTTGCAACTCACGCAGTCCATTGACATTCATTGAAACTCCACTCTGCAAAGCTCACATTTGAAGGGCAATTTCTAAACTGCGACTGTGCCTTCATTGTTAATATCTCAGAGACATACTATACATCAAAATGTAGGTCTGGGTCTTGTGATTCTCACAATTTAAAGCTCTTCACTGTAGGATTTATAGTTTTTAAAATACGACCGTTTGAAGATGGCAACCGCAAAAATACTCTGACCTGTGCAAGGCTGCAGCAGCAAGTGATGTCATAGACAGGGCCATTTGCACCTGCTAATGTTATTATAACTGTATGTTTTAATGTAACTGTGCAACAACGTTGCAATTAAATGTGCTATATAAATAAATAATAACAGTTACTCCGCCCACGCCAGTTGTATACTACTGGTGGAGGCAAGAACACTTCACAATTTCCCCAGAAATTGTAGCTTTTCTAGTTATTATTATTATTCTTATTATAGCCAAATTTGCCACCCTAACTCCTCCCACAGTTTTTACACTACATAGACAAAAATTTACCAAAACGTACAGATTGTTCCCGATCGCGTTGCTATTACTTTGTGGAACATTTCGCTGAATGGTTCTCGGAATATCGTCATTCTTGTGGCGAAATTTGTCCCATAGGAATGAATGGCAAAGCTAGAGTGGGAGCTGGCAAAAGCTGAAAAATCAGGACATGATTTCTAAACTGCCACTACTCCCTCATTTTCAAGCCCACCTACACAAATCTTATATCAAAACGTTCAGCTATCCCTGCTGCCACTAAAAATGTCCACGGCTGAGCCATAGTCTGATTGTTTTCGCAATATGACCATTTGTTTGCAACTCACGCAGTCCATTGACATTAATTGAAACGCCACTCTGCAAAGCTCACATTTGAAGGGCAATTTCTAAACTGCGACTGTGCCTTCCTTGTTAATATTTCAGAGACATACTATACAGCAAAATGTAGGTCTGGGTCTTGTGATTCTCACAATATAAAGCTCTTCACTGTAGGATTTATAGTTTTTAAAATACGACCGTTTGAAGATGGCAACCGCCAAAATACTCTGACCTGTGCAAGGCTGCAGCAGCAAGTGATGTCATAGACAAAGCCTTTTGTACACCTGCTAGAGTTTTTATAAATGTATGGTTTAATGTAACTGTGCAACAAAGATGCAATTAAATGTGCTATATAAATGATAACAGTTACTGCGCCCACTCCAGTTGTAGACTACTGGTGGAGGCAAGAACACTTCACACAATTTCCCCAGAAATTGTAGCTTTTCTAGTTATTATTATTCTTATTATAGCCAAATTTGCCACCCTAACTCCTCCCACAGTTTTTACACTACATAGACAAAAATATACCAAAACGTTCAGATTGTTCCCGATCGGATTGCTATTACTTTGTGGAACGTTTCGCCGAATGGTTCACGGAATATCGTCGTTCTTGTGGCGAAATTTGTCCCATAGGAATGAATGGCAAAGCTAGAGTGGGAGCTGGCAAAAGCTGAAAAATCAGGACATGATTTCTAAACTGCCACCACTCCCTCATTTTCAGGCCCACCTACACAAATCTTATATCAAAACGTTCAGCTATCCCTGCTGCCACTAGAAATGTCCACGGCTAAGCCATAGTCCTGATAGTTTTCACAATATGACCATTTGTTTGCAACTCACGCCTTCCATTGACATTCATTGAAACTCCACTCTGCAAAGCTCACATTTGAAGGGCAATTTCTAAACTGCGACTGTGCCTTCATTGTTAATATCTCAGAGACATACTATACATCAAAATGTAGGTCTGGGTCTTGTGATTCTCACAATATAAAGCTCTTCACTGTAGGATTTATAGTTTTTAAAATACGACCGTTTGAATATGGCAACCGCCAAAATACTCTGACCTGTGCAAGGCTGCAGCAGCAAGTGATGTCATAGACAAAGCCTTTTACACCTGCTAATTTTTTATAACTGTATGTTTTAATGTAACTGTGAAGCACTTTGGGCAACAACATTGCAATTAAATGTGCTATATAAATAAATACTAACAGTTACTCCGCCCACTCTAGTTGTAGACTACTGATGGAGGCAAGAACACTTCACACAATTTCCCCAGAAATTGTAGCTTTTCTAGTTATTATTATTCTTATTATAGCCAAATTTGCCACCCTAACTCCTCCCACAGTTTTTACACTACATAGACAAAAATGTACCAAAACGTGCAGATTGTTCCCGATCGCGTTGCTATTACTTTGTGGAACGTTTCGCTGAATGGTTCTCGGAATATCGTAGTTCTTGTGGCGAAATTTGTCCCATAGGAATGAATGGCAAAGCTAGAGTGGTAGCTGGCAAAAGCTGAAAAATCAGGACATGATTTCTAAACTGCCACTACTCCCTCATTTTCAAGCCCACCTCCACAAATCTTATATCAAAACGTTCAGCTATCCCTGCTGCCACTAAAAATGTCCACGGCTAAGCCATAGTCCTGATTGTTTTCGCAATATGACCATTTGTTTGCAACTCACGCAGTCCATTGACATTCATTGAAACACCACTCTGCAAAGCTCACATTTGAAGGGCAATTTCTAAACTGCGACTGTGCCTTCCTTGTTAATATCTCAGAGACATACTATACATCAAAATGTAGGTCTGGGTCTTGTGATTCTCACAATATAAAGCTCTTCACTGTAGGATTTATAGTTTTTAAAATACGACCGTTTGAAGATGGCAACCGCAAAAATACTCTGACCTGTGCAAGGCTGCAGCAGCAAGTGATGTCATAGACAGGGCCATTTGCACCTGCTAATGTTTTTATAACTGTATGTTTTAATGTAACTGTGCAACAACGTTGCAATTAAATGTGCTATATAAATAAATAATAACAGTTACTCCGCCCACTCCAGTTGTATACTACTGGTGGAGGCAAGAACACTTCACAATTTCCCCAGAAATTGTAGCTTTTCTAGTTATTATTATTATTCTTATTATAGCCAAATTTGCCACCCTAACTCCTCCCACAGTTTTTACACTACATAGACAAAAATTTACCAAAACGTACAGATTGTTCCCGATCGCGTTGCTATTACTTTGTGGAACATTTCGCTGAATGGTTCTCGGAATATCGTCGTTCTTGTGGCGAAATTTGTCCCATAGGAATGAATGGCAAAGCTAGAGTGGGAGCTGGCAAAAGCTGAAAAATCAGGACATGATTTCTAAACTGCCACTACTCCCTCATTTTCAAGCCCACCTACACAAATCTTATATCAAAACGTTCAGCTATCCCTGCTGCCACTAAAAATGTCCACGGCTGAGCCATAGTCTGATTGTTTTCGCAATATGACCATTTGTTTGCAACTCACGCAGTCCATTGACATTAATTGAAACGCCACTCTGCAAAGCTCACATTTGAAGGGCAATTTCTAAACTGCGACTGTGCCTTCCTTGTTAATATTTCAGAGACATACTATACATCAAAATGTAGGTCTGGGTCTTGTGATTCTCACAATATAAAGCTCTTCACTGTAGGATTTATAGTTTTTAAAATACGACCGTTTGAAGATGGCAACCGCAAAAATACTCTGACCTGTGCAAGGCTGCAGCAGCAAGTGATGTCATAGACAGGGCCATTTGCACCTGCTAATTTTTTTATAACTGTATGTTTTAATGTAACTGTGCAACATCGTTGCAATTAAATGTGCTATATAAATAAATAACAGTTACTCCGCCCACTCCAGTTGTAGACTACTGGTGGAGGCAAGAACACGTCACACAATTTCCCCAGAAATTGTAGCTTTTCTAGTTATTATTATTCTTATTATAGCCAAATTTGCCACCCTAACTCCTCCCACAGTTTTTACACTACAGAGCCGAAAATTTACCAAAACGTGCAGATTGTTCCCGATCGGATTGCTATTACTTTGTAGAACATTTCGCCGAATGGTTCACGGAATATCGTCGTTCTTGTGGCAAAATTTGTCCCATAGGAATGAATGGCAAAGCTAGAGTGGGAGCTGGCAAAAGCTGAAAAATCAGGACATGATTTCTAAACTGCCACCACTCTCTCATTTTCAGGCCCACCTACACAAATCTTATATCAAAACGTTCAGCTATCCCTGCTGCCACTAAAAATGTCCACAGCTAAGTCGTATTCCTTATAGTTTTCACAATATGACCATTTGTTTGCAACTCACGCAGTCCATTGACATTCATTGAAACTCCACTCTGCAAAGCTCACATTTGAAGGGCAATTTCTAAACTGCGACTGTGCCTTCATTGTTAATATCTCAGAGACATACTATACATCAAAATGTAGGTCTGGGTCTTGTGATTCTCACAATTTAAAGCTCTTCACTGTAGGATTTATAGTTTTTAAAATACGACCGTTTGAAGATGGCAACCGCAAAAATACTCTGACCTGTGCAAGGCTGCAGCAGCAAGTGATGTCATAGACAGGGCCATTTGCACCTGCTAATGTTATTATAACTGTATGTTTTAATGTAACTGTGCAACAACGTTGCAATTAAATGTGCTATATAAATAAATAATAACAGTTACTCCGCCCACGCCAGTTGTATACTACTGGTGGAGGCAAGAACACTTCACAATTTCCCCAGAAATTGTAGCTTTTCTAGTTAAGTGTTCTTGCATAGCAAGACCACTTAATGTTATCTCACATATATATTATTATTATTATTCTTATTATAGCCAAATTTGCCACCCTAACTCCTCCCACAGTTTTTACACTACATAGACAAAAATTTACCAAAACGTGCAGATTGTTCCCGATCGCGTTGCTATTACTTTGTGGAACGTTTCGCTGAATGGTTCTCGGAATATCGTCATTCTTGTGGCGAAATTTGTCCCATAGGAATGAATGGCAAAGCTAGAGTGGGAGCTGGCAAAAGCTGAAAAATCAGGACATGATTTCTAAACTGCCACTACTCCCTCATTTTCAAGCCCACCTACACAAATCTTATATCAAAACGTTCAGCTATCCCTGCTGCCACTAAAAATGTCCACGGCTAAGCCATAGTCCTGATTGTTTTCGCAATATGACCATTTGTTTGCAACTCACGCAGTCCATTGACATTCATTGAAACGCCACTCTGCAAAGCTCACATTTGAAGGGCAATTTCTAAACTGCGACTGTGCCTTCCTTGTTAATATCTCAGAGACATATTATACATCAAAATGTAGGTCTGGGTCTTGTGATTCTCACAATATAAAGCTCTTCACTGTATGATTTATAGTTTTTAAAATACGACCGTTTGAAGATGGCAACCGCAAAAATACTCTGACCTGTGCAAGGCTGCAGCAGCAAGTGATGTCATAGACAGGGCCATTTGCACCTGCTAATGTTTTTATAACTGTATGTTTTAATGTAACTGTGCAACAACGTTGCAATTAAATGTGCTATATAAATAAATAATAACAGTTACTCCGCCCACTCCAGTTGTATACTACTGGTGGAGGCAAGAACACTTCACAATTTCCCCAGAAATTGTAGCTTTTCTAGTTATTATTATTATTCTTATTATAGCCAAATTTGCCACCCTAACTCCTCCCACAGTTTTTACACTACATAGACAAAAATTTACCAAAACGTACAGATTGTTCCCGATCGCGTTGCTATTACTTTGTGGAACATTTCGCTGAATGGTTCTCGGAATATCGTCGTTCTTGTGGCGAAATTTGTCCCATAGGAATGAATGGCAAAGCTAGAGTGGGAGCTGGCAAAAGCTGAAAAATCAGGACATGATTTCTAAACTGCCACTACTCCCTCATTTTCAAGCCCACCTACACAAATCTTATATCAAAACGTTCAGCTATCCCTGCTGCCACTAAAAATGTCCACGGCTGAGCCATAGTCTGATTGTTTTCGCAATATGACCATTTGTTTGCAACTCACGCAGTCCATTGACATTAATTGAAACGCCACTCTGCAAAGCTCACATTTGAAGGGCAATTTCTAAACTGCGACTGTGCCTTCCTTGTTAATATTTCAGAGACATACTATACATCAAAATGTAGGTCTGGGTCTTGTGATTCTCACAATATAAAGCTCTTCACTGTAGGATTTATAGTTTTTAAAATACGACCGTTTGAAGATGGCAACCGCAAAAATACTCTGACCTGTGCAAGGCTGCAGCAGCAAGTGATGTCATAGACAGGGCCATTTGCACCTGCTAATGTTTTTATAACTGTATGTTTTAATGTAACTGTGCAACAACGTTGCAATTAAATGTGCTATATAAATAAATAATAACAGTTACTCCGCCCACTCCAGTTGTATACTACTGGTGGAGGCAAGAACACTTCACAATTTCCCCAGAAATTGTAGCTTTTCTAGTTAAGTGTTCTTGCATAGCAAGACCACTTAATGTTATCTCACATATATATTATTATTATTATTCTTATTATTCTTATTATAGCCAAATTTGCCACCCTAACTCCTCCCACAGTTTTACACTACATAGACAAAAATATACCAAAACGTGCAGATTGTTCCCGATCGGATTGCTATTACTTTGTGGAACGTTTCGCCGAATGGTTCACGGAATATCGTCGTTCTTGTGGCGAAATTTGTCCCATAGGAATGCATGGCAAAGCTAGAGTGGGAGCTGGCAAAAGCTGAAAAATCAGGACATGATTTCTAAACTGCCACCACTCCCTCATTTTCAGGCCCACCTACACAAATCTTATATCAAAACGTTCAGCTATCCCTGCTGCCACTAGAAATGTCCACGGCTAAGCCATAGTCCTTATAGTTTTCACAATATGACCATTTGTTTGCAACTCACGCCTTCCATTGACATTCATTGAAACTCCACTCTGCAAAGCTCACATTTGAAGGGCAATTTCGAAACTGCGACTGTGCCTTCATTGTTAATATCTCAGAGACATACTATACATCAAAATGTAGGTCTGGGTCTTGTGATTCTCACAATATAAAGCTCTTCACTGTAGGATTTATAGTTTTTAAAATACGACCGTTTGAATATGGCAACCGCCAAAATACTCTGACCTGTGCAAGGCTGCAGCAGCAAGTGATGTCATAGACAAAGCCTTTTACACCTGCTAATTTTTTATAACTGTATGTTTTAATGTAACTGTGAAGCACTTTGGGCAACAACATTGCAATTAAATGTGCTATATAAATAAATACTAACAGTTACTCCGCCCACTCTAGTTGTAGACTACTGATGGAGGCAAGAACACTTCACACAATTTCCCCAGAAATTGTAGCTTTTCTAGTATATATATATATATATATATATATATATATATATATATATATATATATATATATATATATTAATATCAAATTACACGTAGACTGATACTGATTAAATATATATATAATTATTGTTATATATATTTATAAATAATATAAAAAAAAATATGTAAATACGTAAAAAAAAATTAATAAAAAAAAATTTAAAAATAAAATATTCAAAAATATATAGATGTGTTTTATTTCGTTCTAACTGTATTGTGATATTAATATATATATTTATATCAAAATACACGTAGAACGAAATAATATATATATATCTATATACATAAATATATACGTATATATCACTATATATATACCTATATATAAATAAAAATATTTAAAAAATAAATAAATATATATATATATATATATATATACGTATATATACACATATGTATATATATATACATATATTAATTCTACACATATATTTATGTAATAATTTTACATAATTAGGTATCCTAATTAATTACAATTAGCGGGACCTGCCTGACAACCCATGCCGAAAGTATAAGGAATTTAATTTGCTAGAACTATATTTAACCCTATAACTTTCCAAGACACCATAAAACCTGTACATGGGGGGTACTGTTTTACTCGGGAGACTTCGCTGAAAACAAATATTAGTGTTTCAAAACAGTAAAATGTATTACAACGATGATATCGCCAGTAAAAGTGACGTTTTTTGCATTTTTCACGCACGAACAGCACTTACGTGGACGATATTACTGCTGCAATACGTTTTACTGTTTTGAAACACAAATATTTGTGTTCAGCGAAGTCTCCCGAGTACAACAGTACCCCTCATGTACAGGTTTTATGGTGTTTTCAAAAATTACAGCGTCAAATATAAGGCTTGTGTTTCATTTTTTTCACATTAAAATTTGCCAGATTGCTTACGTTGCCTTTATGACCCTATGGTAGCCCAAGAATAAAAATTACCCCTATGATGGCATACTATTTGCAATAGTAGACAACCCAAGGTATTGCAAATGGGGTATGTCCAGTCTTTTTTAGTAGCCACTTAGTCACAAACACTGGACAAAATTGGCGTTTTTTGCATTTTTCACACACAAACAAATACTAACGCTAACTTTGGCCAGTGTTTGTGACCAAATGGCTACTAAAAAAGACTGGACATACCCCATTTGCAATACCTTGGGTCGTCTACTATTGCAAATGGTATGCCATTATGGGTGTAAATTTATTTCCTGGGCTACTATACAGTCTCAAAGGCAATGTAACCAATCTGACGAATTTCAATTTCAAATATAACACGCTATATTTGACCCTGTAACTTCCCAAAACACCATAATACCTGTACATAGGGGGTACTGTTTTACACGTGAGACTTTGCTGAATACAAATATGTGTATTTTATTGCAGTAAAAGCAAACAGTATTATGACATTGACAGTTAAAATGTCATGTAGAACTAAAAAAATGAAAAAAAATCTTATTTTCTCCCATTTTTTCATATTAAATTATGTTTCATAGCTAAATATTTGATATTAAATGAAAGCCCTGTTTCCCCTGAATAAAATGATATATAATAAGGGGGGGTGCATTTAATATGAAAGAGGTGAATTACGGTTTGACAGACATATAGCGCAAATGCCAGGTTTTGTTTACATTTTGTTTCGTTCACAACTTGTACATTTGGCTGCGGTGTTAAGGGGTTAATGTAACTGTGCAACAAAGTTGCAATTAAATGTGCTATATAAATGATAACAGTTACTCCGCCCACTCCAGTTGTAGACTACTGGTGGAGGCAAGAACACTTCACACAATTTCCCCAGAAATTGTAGCTTTTCTAGTTATTAAGTGTTCTTGCATAGCAAGACCACTTACTGTTATCTCACATATATATTATTATTATTATTATTGCCAAATTTGCCACCCTAACTCCTCCCACAGTTTTTACACTACACAGACAAAAATATACCAAAACGTGCAGATTGTTCCCGATCGGATTGCTATTACTTTGTGGAACGTTTTGGCGAATGGTTCTCGGAATATCGTCGTTCTTGTGGCGAAATTTGTCCCATAGGAATGAATGGCAAAGCTAGAGTGGGAGCTGGCAAAAGCTGAAAAATCAGGACATGATTTCTAAACTGCCACCACTCCCTCATTTTCAGGCCCACCTACACAAATCTTATATCAAAACGTTCAGCTACCCCTGCTGTCACTAAAAATGTCCACGGCTAAGCCATAGTCCGAATAGTTTTCACAATATGACCATTTGTTTGCAACTCACGCCATCCATTGACATTCATTGAAACTCCACTCTGCAAAGCTCAATTGCCTTTGAAGGGCAATTTCTAAACTGCGACTGTGCCTTCATTGTTAATATCTCAGATACATACTATACATCAAAATGTAGGTCTGGGTCTTGTGATTCTCCCAATATAAAGCTCTTCATTGTAGGATTTATAGTTTTAAAAATACGACCGTTTGAAGATGGCAGCTGCAAAAATACTCTGACCTGTGCAAGGCTGCAGCAGCAAGTGATGTCATAGACAGGGCCTTTTGCACCTGCTAATGGTTTGTATAACTTTATGTTTTAATGTAACTGTGAAGCACTTTGGGCAACAACGTTGCAATTAAATGTGCTATATAAATGATAACAGTTACTCCGCCCACTCCAGTTGTATACTACTGGTGTAGGCAAGAACACTTCACACAATTTCCACAGAAATTGTAGCTTTTCTAGTTTTTATTTATTATTTTTTATTTATGTATTTATTTATTTACTTATTTTTTCACACATTGCAATACATTCATGAGCCATGTCCTTTCTACTCTAACATTGCCATTCATATGCCTGCATCATATTTCTCAATATACATTAGAGTATTTAATTCAGCTATTGAATAATACTTTCATCCTCCATGCATGTTTTTATCTGTCTCCGATTTACATTACACTATAGTTCACAGTATTTAGCTGCTTCTAAGCAACTGACACCAGTTGCGATCAGATGATTTCACGTCACATGGTGAGTCCGTAACTAGGCAACTGTCAGAGTTGCGATCACATGACATGACGTCATCACGCACGTCAGGACGCGATTTTCGGCACCGATCACAGGGGCATGTCGGAGTAATGGGTTTTACACGGTGATAGGGTAAGTTTATCTGTAGACATGCTATATATTGTCTGTTTTTGTATTGATTTGGCATCTTGATAAAGACCGCTTGACGGTCGAAACGTTGATTTGTTTGCCTAGCATTTGAATACACAGTTTTTCAAAACCAGTGAGTGCTCTCATTCTTTTGGATTACATATATATATATATATATATATATATATATATATATATATATAGTCCTATCCTGATGAAAGTCCTATGATGGACTGAAATGTCGATTTGCTGTAACCCGTGTGTTATGAATAAAGACAAATAATTTTCTTCAAAAAGCCCAGCATGCGCCTTTCTTTGTGGAGATTTAAATATATACATATATATATGTGTGTGCTTATTTTTTTTTCCATATAAACCATGCAAACAAACATACTGAATGATGCTCTGCTGATGTGTGGGGGGAAGGAGCAGGCATTCGTCCAAGTTCAGCAGTGCTTGGGAGTTCAGAGGTCGATTTTATTTCCACAAGATCAACGTCCAAATACCGCTGCCTGCATTCTCGCAAACAAGATGGCCGCCACACAGTTCCCACGCAGTTCCCACGTGCATACGAACAGCGGCCACCCAGCCGCACTATTAGAACCCACACTGGTTGAAGTGTAAGGAGAGGTTAACAAGGGTCAATACACTCAGAGGTGGTCCACAGTTCGTGGGTTGGTTCGGTTCCTGTCCAAGGGAATCCAGTCCAAGGGAATCCCACGAACCAAGTTTTTTTTAATAACCTTTTAGCATGGCCCATAGTCAGTGGGCAGGAGGCTAGCCTCCACACTCCTCCAGGAGCCAGTGGCAAACGACCAGGCAAAGGGGAGTTCATCACACTAGCTTTCTATTGTCAAGGGCACTTAAAACAACTTGGAATGAGAGATAGAAAATTGACTGTAGGAAATTGACTGCGTCATTGATTCTAGTGTAAAACTAGGTTTAAGGTACAATAGTATTACCCAGCTTTCAATATAGCTCCTGTTTATCAGTGGCACTTAAAACAACCTTGAGTAGGAGATAGAAGATTTGCATTGTGCCATTGAACCAAGATGCCTGGGTAAAAAAACCTTATCTTCACAGGTTAATATCTGAAATTCAGATATTCTCCCCTCTTTCAACACAATTACTCGGACCTATATTCCCAGACGATATCTTAAATAAAAGTCTTTGCTTTAATTCATAGACATGATTTCACAGCAAAAAGTGGTCTGTCCAGTACTCAAAAACAAAATGTTTTGGGTTATTATACCAGGCTGTTCCTCATTCCAAAGGCCTAGACAACTGAGGCCAATCCTAGACCTGTCAATATTAAATACCTATCTGCGTGCAAGGAAATTCAAAATTGGCTGCATCATCAAGGTGGTATCTAAAGGCAATTGGATGATTTGACCTAAAATATGTTTATTCACATCCCTATTGCAAAGGAACATCACAGATATCTGCAATTCTGTCACAACCAAATGCACCTACAGTTTATTGCCCTCTCCTTCAGCCTCAGCTTGGCACCAAGGGTATTTACCAAAATATTGATATCCCTGATTGCAGAGATTCATCAACAATATACTCATATTTATCACTACCTGGACGATATCCTCCTGGTAGGGAAGAGACAGTTTACATTGCTGAAACAGAAAATTGAAACAGAAAAAGGAGCATCCTAAAACAACACGGATCGATCCTGAATGTAAAAAAAAAATCACCTGAGTCTCTCATATCAAATGGTATACTTTGACATGAAATAAGGGGTGGTTTGCCTCTCACAGAGGACAGAGCAGTCAGGCTGTAGAGGAAAATTGCAGAGATACGCCCTCTACTCCCCCTTTTTCTACTTTATGCTTTTAGAATCATGATTATTTGTAGTCACCGAGTACCATAAACACCACACAGGAAACCAGAAGCACTGAAGCCCCCCTTACCCACCGCAGCTTTGTTGGAGTCTCGCCGTCCCTTCCCACCTGGATCCAGCTTCCAGTGGGAAGGCCTCTCCTCCAAGAGAGTATCGCAGGTATAGCAGTGATTATAGCAGTATAGCTGCCCCCCCACACATGAGCCGAGGCTTAATGCTGGGAGCAAGACTGTTTAATGCAGGGCCAAACACAGCCTTTTATGACAAAGCCCATGCAAGGGGTTTCCTTCACAAAACAAGAGGGTAATCTCTCTCCTGTACCTGAGATATAATTGAGTCAGGAACTGTACAAACTCAATTATCTCCAGGCACAGAAAACACACATTTTACAGACACCCCAAAAGTAACCACGAAACACATGAAAATCCCACATCCCTGGATATCCCCGATCTGGGTGACCACATCTCCAAAATTCACCCAGATCGGTGTTCGGGTTTTCCATGGAAGTCCCTTTTTGACCGACTGCACATTAGGCTTAAGCCCAAAATAGTTCCATGAGAAAAGTGGTAACAGTCGGTCAACTTCGGTAACATAAAAACAAAATAATTACCGAACATAGTCTATATTTGAACAGTGGAGCTTGCGCCCCTCATCCAGATGAACGAACAGTGTAATTCTAAGATGTACAGAACTGAACATAGGTGATGATGGAAGTCCAGCGGTGTTCGGGAGTTTCAGTGTCCGATTTTAGTTCCATGAACTCAACGACCAAATACTGCTGCCTGCGTTCATACGAACAAGATGGCAGCCACCTCGTGGTCGTTCATAAGACTTCCAGCCACCCAGATGAACAATTAGGACATTGAGATGAGAATCATTACCAGGTGTCAATAGGGTTTAAAAAGCTCCTGGGTGGCAGAGGCATTTCTCCAGGAACACGTGGCAGAGGCATTTATGCCACATTGGTTATTACAAAAGTTATTTAGAGTTACATAGTTGACATGTACAAATTCTTAGGAATATTAAGCACTGGCAACATATTTAAAGAAAGCATATATCTACATTTAAATTAACACACAGTGTTTAGCAAATAAACAATCAATCAAATACACACTTCATCTCCAACTTAGGTGGCATAGTACTTGTAGATCATGCAACTGGGCAAATAATTATATGGGATGCTTGAACAAAAAAGAGAAATTACATTTTCTACATTTATAATTTCTTTTTAAAAACAGGCCTCTGAAAATATGATGTTAATTATAATTATTATTAGCATTTATATAGTGCCAACATACTCCGTAGCAATATACAGTAATACAATAAGGATATTAGATAACAAGTAATTGACATACAAAAAAACAAAAATAGAAAAAAAGATGTTGTTATAAAAGTGATTTTGTTTTAGGGGGCGGACTTAATCAATTAAAAAACTAATTTGAAGAACTCATTATACAGGTGCTTGTTCATTAATATTATATGCCAGACAATAATGTAAACAAATCTTGTTTATCAAGCAGATTTTAAAACATACCGTATATACTCGAGTATAAGCCAAGTTTTTTAGCACATTTTTTGTGCTAAAAAACCCCAACTCGGCTTATACTCGATGCATTGCCATAATACAGACAGGGGGAGAGGGGGGCTGGCAGAGCTGTAACTTACCTGTCCTGCAGCTCCTGTCAGCTCTCTCCTCCTCCGCGTCGTCCGTTCAGCACCTCGGTCAACTCCCAGTGTAAGTCTCGCGAGAGCCGCGGCTCTCGCGAGACTTACACTGTGAGCTGACAGAGGGAGCTGCACGGACGGCGCGGAGGAGGAGAGAGCTGACAGGAGCTGCAGGACAGGTAAGTTACAGCTCTGCCAGCCCCCCTCTCCCCCCACTGAACTACCAATGCTGGACCACCAGGGAAGGAGAGCCCCCCTCCCTGCCATGTATCAAGCAGGGAGGGGGGACGAAAAAATAATAATTAATAATAATAAAAAATTAATAATAATTCAATAATAAATAATAATACAAAAATAATAATGAAATTAAATACATAAAAATAATAATAAATAATAATAAAACAAAAATTAAAATAATAAAAAAAAATATTTAAAAAATTGCCCACCCCCCACCAAGGCTCTGCACCACACACACACACACACACACTATATTCATACACACACACTGCACTCATACACACACGCTGCACTCATACACACGCTGCATTCATACACACACACTGCATTCATACACACACGCTGCACTCATACACACGCTGCACTCATACACACGCTGCTCTCATACACACGCTGCTCTCATACACACGCTGCACTCATACACACGCTGCATTCATACACACACACTGCATTCATACACACACACTGCATTCATACACACACAGCATTCATACACACACTACATTCATACACACACTACACTCATACACACACTGCACTCATACACACACTGCACTCATACACACACTGCACTCATACGCTCACACTGCACTCATACACTCACACTGCACTCATACACTCACACTGCATTCATACACACACACACTGCATTCATACACACACACTGCATTCATACACACACACACTGCACTCATACACTCACACTGCACTCATACACTCACACTGCATTCATACACTCACACTGCATTCATACACACACACACTGCATTCATACACACACACTGCATTCATTATACACACACTGTAAACAAATATTCAATTAATATATTTTTTTTAGGATCTAATTTTATTTAGAAATTTACCAGTAGCTGCTGCATTTCTCACCCTAGTCTTATACTCGTGTCAATAAGTTTTCCCAGTTTTTTGGGGTAAAATTAGGGGCCTCGGCTTATATTCGGGTCGGCTTATACTCGAGTATATACGGTTTAAGGTTAGGCATATTCAAATGCTTTCAACTCTAAGTATCAGACATTAATATTCCTTTTTTGTACAGCAGTTAAAGGAAATGGTCCAAATTTAGAAGCTTTTAGTGTTGGTTGAAAAGACAACATTGTCAGTTAGAGCCAGAAAAGTAACAATATATTGTGCAAGGCTTGCTTTGATATCACAGCAGTAAAAATATCTAAAGTCTTTTTTGGCTGATAAAATATAGCAGCTCAAAAGCAATGTACTTGCAATATTTATGTTATATACAGTGCCTTGCACAATTAAAAATGGACATGGTAAAGTATATGTTTGAGAAGACCCTCTTGACGCAGTGTCAGCAATATTTGCAGCCAGCATTTATATCACTTATGTTACAAAATTAATTAGGACCCACCAATATTGGGGTACTTTGACTCAGTGGAGTGCTTGACAAGGTTTCACTATACAGCATGACTGAACTCCTAAATCTTTACTTGAGAGAGGGTTTTTGTAAGCCTTGTAATATTTTAAACTGTACATCTGTTTGTGTGTGCTGTGCTCCAGAATTGAAGAATAATGTACATTCACAAATACTTACACACTGCTTACACACCTAATTCTGATTAAAACACCCATCCGTTTGAAAGAGAAAGTGGCAAAAAGAGTTGCAGGGGTATGATGATGTGATGTATTGTTAATAGGACTGCCTAACTCAATGAATTGTACAGTAAACACAGAATATTGCAAATGAAAAAGGAAGGTTTTACCTGCATAGAACATTACATGAGGCTTCTGCAATAGCTGCATACAGTTCAATTTTATACACATATGACTCATTAAACAAAGACACGTGTGAACACTCCATGTGACATTATAGCCACTTAGAGAACATTTTTAAATATTGAGGTGCCAGTTCATGCATCTGCATTTTTGAATACAAGTGCTCATTCCTTACAAATTCCGGTTAGAAAAGCCTCAGATAATTTTTATTGTGTTTTTCACTGGCGCATCAACAATATGTCTTGAAATTAGATTTGGTTATTTTGGCCTCCTGCATTTTTCATTATTCTGAGCTTTTTGGAACCATTCCAAAATAAGATACTGTGCAATCACAAATGTATTAAGAATAAATAAAAAAAAAACTTAGATTATATGTACTAGTTTAATTTTTTGAAACCCTGATCACTAATCTATGCACATAATTGCTGTTAGGCTTTTATCTTACAGCATAGCAATGTTTCAATGTTGGAAAAATGCCGCAAATTTCTACAAAGTCAGGAAACTCACTTTCGATTACACTATTAAACTATTAAAGATCATTAAAGAGTTGTGGTGCCCTTCTTGGTATAAAAAACGGATTTTTGCATTATTACTACCTTGGGACATTGCAAGCAACTCTCCCTGTGAGTATGTAACATTCTGTTCATCTGACAAAGGCTTAATTTTGTATAATGTACATCAAAATTCATCTCCCCAACTCTGCTAATCCAGGGGAGGATTTTTAAGTCTCACATCATCCTCAGCTATATGTCTTGCCAGTTAGTGAATTCTTTATTTTTTATTTTTTATTCTTTATTTTTGCAGTGCGTTGCATAAGCCATACAATAAACATTCTGTTGCGTAATAATAAGTCTGATATACAATTATTGTAAGATTGTATATCTATACAATCTATATATATATGTGCGTCTGCACTGTATTTTTATATTTTAACATGCTATAAACTGGTAGTTAGGTTCTGCTATGTGTGTCTTTTATGTAGACGTAAGTGTGGGTCGCCTAGTCAGTCCTAACGTCTTTGTCCCTTGTGCTGGAGGGCCATAGGAGAAGGGGTGCGTCCGTGGTTCTGGCACTTTTGGGTATAATTGTGTCAAACATGAGTGCTTCGTGGGCATAGAGGTGAGTGGGCACAGTCGTGCGATTTCTGAAAAGTGTTTGGGTATTCAGTCGCAGCTTCTCCTTTATGTTTGTGTGCTATGCCTTGTGTGAGAAACTCCTGACCATGGGAGTTGTGAGGGGGGGGGGAGGGAAGGGGAGTGGTTTGGTGAGAGTGGACTTGTCGCCCTGTTACGAGCTTGTTGAGCCACCCTGTCTAGGAAATGATGGCTTGTTGTGTGTGCTTGGTGTCGTGTCATGGGTGTGATCTGTACGGGTCGTGTTGTGTCTAGTAGTTGGTGTCGATGTCAATAGTTGGTCTGTCATGAGCTATCAGTGTGATTATCTCTGCCGAGGAATATAGCGTCAACATAAACATTAAACATCATATGTCACAAGAGCTATTTCAACGAAAAGGTTGAGGAGGAGGGAAAAAGAAACGAGAGGGATAAAATGCTTTAGTCTTTAGACTTGTTAAGGCTAAGTCAGTCTCTGGGGAAGGGTCCCTTCCACCGTTACTTGCGCGTCGTCGTCAGCCATTCCCTTGAGGTTGGTTTGGTTCCTGGGCCCGGGGGCTTCTGTTCCTTGGGACGAATGGTGTGGTGCGTTCCGGATCCCAGTTAGCAGTTGAGGGTCTCGGGAGTGGGTTAGCGGTCGGGAGCTCCAGTCCCAGGGACTCTAGGAGTGTGGGTGCCTCCTCCATTGAGGTGAGTATGTGTTGGGTTCCATTCTGGTGAATTACCAGGGATCCGTTTGCCCCCCATCTGTAGGTAATACCTGCTGCCCTAAGTCCATTAGTGAGGGTACTGAAGGTTTTGCGCCACATAAGGGTGGATTTTGTGAGGTCCTGGAAGAATGTTAGGCTAGCGCCCTCAAAGGTCACGGGTGTCTTGCCTTTTAATGCAGACATGATCTGCACCTTGTCATGGGCCGTTGGGCACCTGAGTATCACATCGCGGGGTATGTTAGAGAGCACCTTTGCCGGTGTGGGTAGGCGATATAGCTCCCCTGTGACCATCTTCTTTAGTGTGGCGTGGGGTAGAATAGTGGACAGTAGGCGTCGTGTGTAGTGCGGCAGTTCATCTGCTGAAATGGCTGCCGGGATGCCCCTTATTTTTATTTTTATGCGCCAGTGGCGTTCCTCCATGACCGTCTGCTGTGCCATCATAACTCTTTGTTGTGTTCAGATTTGTTGCACTGAGTTTTGAAGCTCAGCTAGATGGGATTGTAAGTCTGTGATGTGTTTTTCAGAGACTTGCACCCTGTTAGTAGTGGCTGTGATTTCCGTTTTGATGGGGGCGAGTTCTGCCGCCAGAATTTTATGGAAGTCGGCCAATAAAATGTTCAGGTCGTGCCTGGACGTTGGGGTCATGTCTGCTGGAGGTTCGGGTTGGGTTTGCTGCTCTGTTTGGGTTTCTGGGGTTGTTACCGGCTCCGGTGGCTCCGTGTGATGGGAGTGAGTTGCTGATCGCGGTATTTCCGCGGGGGTGATTTTAGACGGAGTAGGCCGTTGGAGCATGGCCCCTATGTCTCTGCTGTGTTCTGCAGCTTGTGGCCTTTGTGATCGGCGGCCCATGGCTGGCGTGTGCAGAGGTTGGTCGGGTCTCTGTGAGGAGGGTCCGTCCCACGTTTCGTAGCCGCGGAATATTTTCTCCAGGTCCGGGAGTGCCAGCGTGGGGTAGGCCCCAATTTTCCGCCTCCGTTTCGGCTGGGTGGACGCCGCAAAAAATTGCATCTATCTCCTCAGGTGAAGGTAGTGAATCCAGCTGGTGGGTTTTGGGAGCTGGATTGGCTTAGGGAGGTGAGATTTTCCTCGGATTATGCACTTAGACAGCGGAGCCTGCTGAATGGCGTCTGTGTAGCTCGACGGTCAAGCTCTGCCCCCGTGAATTCTTAATCTACCACTCTCAGTAGTATGAGTCAGTGGTCAGTTAAAGATGTAAAATTTAGTGGGTACTAAATAGGATGGCATGTGTCACATGTTGTCCCCTGTATATTGCACGGTATTGCACTGGAAACTATATTTTCATTCTAGTCTTCATGCAGTTCGTTCTTATCCTTAGAGTTGCCGTGGTGATCTTGTTCTGTTTCCATATTGCCAAGCAGTCCTGTTCCATTCTACTAATAAAAGTCATGATCTGTAAACACTAAGATGATTTGCCTGTATCAAAATACAAGTACTACTGTGCTGATATCACGTTGCTAACCTTGCCTTATTCTGCCTATAAACATAGAATATTTTGTTCCCGAAACAGCAGTGATAGGTTGAGAGCACTGGAGGCAGGATAGTCTATACTAGAGCTTGCAGTCAATTGCTGTCCAGGTTGGACCAAACTGACACAGACAAATCAAAAGGGTGCACAAATGAGCCAATCAGCTTACTGCAAAATATCTAGATAATATAACACTGATATGAAGATTTTCCGCCATTTGATTCACAGATCTAGTGACACAAAGTAACCTATAGAGGGAAAGAGAGGAGGAGCAGTGAAAAATAAATAAATCCTTATATATTTATATCTTGTATATTTATATAAATATAGTTTTCTACTGCTTCTTATTGTTTCCTCTCTTGCTTTTTTCCAGCTTGATTTGTAAATAACATGTATTGACCCAGCCCTAGTCATCAGTCATCTTTTATCCCATGAATCATTTATTTTTGTGGCACCAGGGACGTAATCCAGTGTGCTCGACCAATGTGATTGGTTCATGATTCATGTAATTATGGGCTTAGAGTTCGGGAATTCAACTGATCACCTAATCAGCCCAAATTTGAATGAATTGCAGCTTTGACCTAATCAGATCTCCAAGTCTTGTGGCTGTGGTACTTAGAGCTTCCCTTTAAAACTAAGAAAATAGGGAAATGAATAACACTTGCAAAAAACATTTTAATAGGGGAACATTGTGTAGCTGTCAGATGTGAAACCATAAAAATTAAATTAAATAAATACAAATTAACACAAGTTTTCTACTGACACTCCATCACCTTCATGTTGGGCTAATCAACCCTACACAGGAACTTCAGCCCCCAAATCCATATCCCCAGCATTGCATCTGGACATTTCTATATTGAAATATCAACATGGGAGCAAAATGAGAAAATAATATTGTTTTCCGTGTTTTCATGAAGACTTTCTGCTCAGAAGCTTTTTATCACTTTATTTATTTACATTTTAGACATATAGCTGCTTGTCTTAATATATCGTTACATTAAGGTAGATCTTGATGGTGCGAAAAATGAGCAAAGCAGGGCAACAGGATACAAAAAAAAAAAAAATTAAAGTAGGGTTTTTATTTTCATGTACAATATTTATATGCCGTGACAGGTTTCCGACTGTGATACAATACACATGGTTTTGACAATTTGAGCCCTGTATTTAAAACTTGTCTTCCAAGTTCCAGAACATTATCCTACTGACTCACTGATTAGACTACAGACAACAAGTAGTCTTGCACTTGGATTGAATTGGGTTGGAGAATAGACCCTACTGTGACATTTGCCTATGCTATGAACATGAAATACCCCAACACAATGCAATCCACAATTATATTAAACATGATTTCCATATATATTGAAGTTTTAAAAATCACTTATCTTCGTCAGTACATGTATCCTTTGAATAGCAGACAAGCAGCTAGTACTTTCTAAAATATTAAGACAAAAGAATACAATTTCCTTACATTCTGTTCATGTGGCTAGCCATTACTGTACGCATTCATGCAGTTAGTCATGCCAAGAACAAAATATTCTGCTTCTCATCTTAAATATATTGCTACTATTTATTCCACACAAACTTCATAAAAGTTTCAATATATAGGCAGACACTGGACTATATGTCGGTTGGCATGATGTACTACATATGGTTTAATGCATTATTTATGGTGCTCAACATGTCATATATTTGTTATGCACCTCTACGCATAAATCCACGGAGGACTTTCAATACATTTCAGAAACCATTTTGGGTCTTCAAAATGTAACACAACACATTTTATGCTTGTTGGTCACTGTATTTGTTCACAATTATAATTTGCTAAACCTCCATGACAAAAAAAAAAACAACAAATCAATAGAAGAAAAAGTAATGAAAACATGGAGATTGCTAAATTGCTTAAATCCCTAAAACTCCCTAATAAAGAACTGCCTAGACTGTGCCCCACATTACCAAGTAACTCCATCATAAGAAATATACTAATACGATCCCTGTGGTGCATTAATCATAATCAAGTCATGAGATACCTGAGTAAACACCACATGAATGTAAAATAAGACAAAAACAAAAATAACAAAAAAGCTATTGTAACGGATCACCTGGCACCCCGACTTGGTACCTCCGTTAATGGATGCTCCTAGTGCTTCCTGAGGACTCCAAGCACTCTGGCAGACACCACAATCACCGAATCCGAGAAACCTTTTAAATTCTCCCAAGCATATGAATGCTGTAGACCATTGAATAGGAACCATATGAATAGGCTTGTACTCCTAGCAGTCAACTGGAACAGCATGCAATAAATCCTTCCCCCAATAATGAGACGACACATCACTTTGAGGGTTAAACAGGAACTCTGGACTGGCTCATCCAGCCTGGCTTTTATTTCCAACTCACACATACAGGCCACACCCAGGGGAGGCATAAAATAACCAATCACATAGATGTTACCTCCCACACATCCCCTCCCGTTAGTGTGACACATAATCCCATTATGCATACAGTGTAAAATATACTTTTACACAACTTTCATAACTTTAAAACCATACATCACATTCACATAAAAATACATATCCACAATCAATCCATTCAGGGGAACAACATATTAAAAAATGGCATGAATCCGACCAGGGGTTCAAAAGTTACTAAAAGTATCTTTTGTTCCTTTCTGGCTGGCAGAAAAACATCCCCACAATGCACCCTGGTTTCCTCCCTTCTGCCCTGGAGTTAATTGGAGAAGTAATCCAATTACCCAGGACTAAAGGCAGACTCCATTAACCACATGGTTGCAAAACAACATAAAACACTTTAAAATACATAAAGTCACATTTACACATAACACACAGACATTTCACCTATCCCCAGATAGCTGGGATCTGCACGCACAAAACTACCGAATAGCTCGCAGATCCTACTCACACAGTACAATTGCCATGGAGCTAAAGTCTTTCCCATAGTCTTTTATTATATGAATAGGCTCCATGGTATGGCTATCTGGGGTATCACATTCCCATAAAGTCTGGTCCATAGTCCAAAGGCAAGAGGCGGGCAATCAGCCCCCTCCAAGGACATGTGGCGAGGTCGGTTTCGCCACAGCTATAAACACACATATGAAAATATAAAAATAATATGGACTACACATAATGTTCTTGGTTAAGAATTTAAGCTATTAAAAAAAAAACAAAAAAAAAAACAGCCCAATTAAAATAACAAGGAAAAAAGAATATTCTTGAAACATGCAGTTATGTTATGCTAACATCTTCGTTAAAGTCTAAATATGTATTGAATAGAACATTTAGTTAAAAATAGTTGTATTGCTAAAGCATTAACCAAGCTGTAACAGATTATTGGCTATTTTAGCCTAAAATTGTTAATTTCAGTACACTTTAATTTGGTGTTTAGTAAATAACCACCCCACACCACAATTGTGTTTTCCCTTTAGAAAATTAATAAAGGGAATGGAACATATAAGCTTATGAAGAAAGGTTAACAAATTTAAACCTATTTAGTTTAGAAAAAGTCGCCTGAGAGGAGATATGATAACATTATACAAATATATTCGGGGCCAATGCAAATCATCATGTGGAAATCTATTCACAAACCGAACTTTACATAGGACATGAGGTCATGCGTTTAGACTGGAAGAAAGAAGATTTCGTCTAAGGCAAAGGAAAGGTTTTTTTACTGTAAGAACAATAAGGATATGGAATTCTCTGCATGAAGAAGTGGATTTATCAGAGTCCATACAGATGTTCAAACAACTACTACATGCATACTTGAAAAACAGAATATTCAAGGATATAATCTTTCAATGTAGGGTAATAACTGCTTGATCCAAGGATAAATCTGACTGTCATTCTGGGGTCAAGAAGGAATTTTTTTCCTAGCTTGTTGCAAAATTGGAAGTGCTTCAAACTGTTTTTTTTTGCCTTCTTTTGGATCAACAGCAAAAAACAAATGTGAGGAAGGCTGAACTTGATGGACGCAAGCTATGTAACTATGTAACTATGTAAGTCATTATATTATAGAAAATAATAAATAAAAAAAAAAAAACATATTTGGTATTACATAAACAGATGCAAAGGAACAGGTTATTGACAGATTTTTATTTAGAGAATAAGACGCATATCATCACTAACCTTTCCTTATATACATGCAACAACAATTCTGTAGTGTCATTTAATATTTCAGATACAGTGAATTATAGTTTCTGCTTTCTGGTATCTCCAGCTGTGAAGTCCACTCGCCAAATGTGGCTTCCTCAATGCAATAATGAAACAAAGAAAATGTAGATGAGATATAGAATCCCACCGACAGACGACGCTGCAATTCCATGTTAAAATGTCTTAATTGTCAAAGGGATTGATTAGTCGTAAAGTTAAATGGTTGATGGGGTTGAATCCTGGTGCTGGCCTTTCCCAAATGTAGAAAACATCTCCCAAAACAAGTAATGTAGTCAGCACTCAGGTGTTAACCCCTATGATCCACAGAAAAAAATATACAAATAAATATATTGAAAAAGTGCACATTTATTTCATATGAAAAAATAGCAACAATGTATTAAATGCATTAAATTATCATGGCAGCGCTCGTGTTATCATGGCACATCATGTTGAGAAAGCACCAGGGAGGTTGGAAACGCGTCAAGGGCACTCACATTATCTTTTTTGGGCAGCAGTGTCTCCCTCTTGTTTGGCAGTAGCAGGTATTGCAACTATTTTGACATTACATCAAGTGTTCCTATTTTTGTTGCTTTCGCCTGGAAACTTGTACTTTATGTTTAATGCCATCCATTGTTGCTATTTGTTCATATCAAATAAATGTGCACTTTTTCAGTATTTTTTTGTATATTTTTTCTGTGGATCATAGGGGTTTACCCCTGAGTGCGGACTACGATACTTGTTCCTCAATGTAATACTGCATTAATTAATAATTAAAAAAGAAAAAGCTTCTTTATGTCTAGGTGTTTTACTTTTTTCTCGGCATATTGAAGGCCATGTGGGCACTGTAACACATAAATTACATTCTTATTGAAGCATGTAATAAAGTCCTTAACTTTAAATGCTTTTTTAACTAAAAGATGTGGTGACATTAACAGTTTTAAAGGTGGAAAAATTTCATGTTCTGCACTCTAGGCAATTCTTACATGGGTGAAAACCCACAGATGGCGTGTGAGAATATATTTTTGGATAGGTTTTGATAAAATATTTCATCAATATTTGTCTACTGAATTTATAGAAAGCAGGAAAAGTCCAAAGATATGTGAAATATACTATCATCAAAAGCCATAACCTTCTAAATAAATTAGTAAATTACACTGAAGAAGAGATTTTATACCAAACACATAACACATTTAATGAAGGAACCTCAAGACATAAAATTCCCACATAGAATGCAAAAACAAGTATATGCAAATATCCCTTGGTCATGGTGGTCTTGTCTACCTCACATACCATCTGTCTATCTTTATATGGATTTGTTTGGATTGTCAGAATGTACCATATTTTTTTACTTTTCCCAAGTGCCTTATGCCTGTATATTTAAAAAACAAAACAAAAAACATGGGCACTTAGCAATAGGTCAACACGCACAAATATCATGTTTTGCGAAACATGCACCTCCCATGTTTATTTATAAATTGCTTCACCTGCATATGCTGACTGAAATCTAATATTAAAAGGTACTGTTTGAACATTATCTGTATTAAATTCCTATTTCAGTCTCTGTTTTGGTTTGTAACTAAATAGTTGATATCTATTTATTTATGAAACTAACTCTATACATGTCTCCAGAAAAGTTTAAAGATACACTATAGTCACCTGAACAACTTTAGCTTAATGAAGCAGTTTTGGTTTATAGAACATGCCCCTGCAGCCTCACTGCTCAATCCTCTGCCATTTAGGAGTTAAATCCCTTTGTTTATGAACCTTAGTCACACCTCCCTGCATATGACTTGCACAGCCTTCCATAAATACTTCCTGTAAAGAGAGCCCTATTTATTGCAAGTTTTGTTTAATTAAGATTTTCTTATCCCCTGCTATGTTAATAGTTAAGACCCTGCAAGAGCCTCCTGTATGTGATTAAAGTTCAATTTACAGAGCAAGAGATACAATTATTTAAGGTAAATTACATCTGTTTGAAAGTGAAACCAGTTTTTTTTTTTTCATGCAGGCTCTGTCAATCATAGCCAGGGTAGGTGTGGCTAGGCCTGCATAAACAGAAACAAAGTGATTTAAAGGGAAACTCCAGTGCCAGGAAAACAATCCGTTTTCCTGGCACTGGAGGGTCCCTCTCCCTCCCACCCCCCAATCCCCAGTTGCTGAAGGGGTGAAAACCCCTTCAGTCACTTACCAGGGGCAGCGACAGGTCCCACGTCGCTGCTTCCTCCTCCCCCGCCGCTCCTCCTTCTGGTTACGTCGGCCGGTGCCCGCCGGCCGAGGAGACCTAATGCGCATGCGCGCATGCGCATTAGCGCACCCCATAGGAAAGCATTGAAAATGAATTTCAATGCTTCCCTATGGGGAAGAGAGCGACGCTGGAGGTCCTCACACAGCGTGAGGACGTCCAGCGACGCTCTAGCACAGAAAACCTGTGCTATGAAGCAGGAAGTGTCCTCTAGTGGCTGTCTAATAGACAGCCACTAGGGGAGGACTTAACCCTGCAAGGTAAATATTGCAGTTTTAAAAAAACTGCAATAATTACACTTGCAGGGTTAAGGGTAGTGGGAGTTGGCACCCAGACCACTCCAATGAGCTGAAGTGGTCTGGGTGCCTGGAGTGTCCCTTTAACTCCTAAATGACAGTGAATTGAGCAGTGAAATTGCCGGGGAATGATCTATACACAAAAACTGCTTTATTTAGCTAAAGTAATTTAGGTGACTATAGTGTTCCTTTAATTGTGTTTTTCCCATACATTTTTACTTAACTATTCAAGCTTGTTCCTTAAAAGGTTTTACCTTTACAATGGATCCTATTTTTGCAAATGTTTACATTGTTTAACCATTTTGTACACTGGCCGCTATTCAGTAATAGCTTCATAAAGCTGTTCATATTTACTGGCTTGACTGGTAAGTCTTTATGTCTTTGAATTTCCATCCTTTCTAAAACTGCTTATCATTGCCTAACAGGCAGGTAGCTTCAAGGCTGTAGTAAAAACATGCTCAAACATTTGGTTCCAAGAGTATAATCAAACTTTGACTAGCTATACCCAGAACAAATTCTCGATTCAAGTTTCACCAAGGACAGGTATCTTAGCTGTAATAATAAAGAAGAAGAGAGTAGATGAACCAATGAGTTGGCTCAAATTGGATAGAATATGAAAGAGATGAAAAAAGTAGTTACAAATCAAAGCATTCATATTTAGCCCTCCTAATGCCTTAACAGCTTTCATATACAATTTAAAAAATATACTAAGTGGTGATTGTACATCCAGTGCATATAGTGGAGCGCTATATGATATTTGAAAGTATAACACACTTACCCTTATACAATAAGGGATATCTTGTACAATAAGAACTGTAATGTAAAGGAAAACACACTATGGTGCAATACGGTCTTATATAAAAGATGTGGCAAGGTAATAAATAGTAATTCACTCACAAGCATAGAGTCAAACAGGATAGGCTCAAATCACTCTGACGTTTGTGTTCTATGGTGCCACTGGCCCTTTTCCATCTTTATGTTGAACTAATTTAAGAGGGAAGACAATAAAACACAGGGAAGCCACAGCTTCTGGTAAAGTACGTAATATAAAGTGACTTGTGCACAAACTTATAAATGAACTGCTCACCTTCTTAAGGAGCCTCAAACCTTGTCTCCAAGTAAAAAAGCCTGGTGTCTCTTAAAGGGGGACACTACCCTTTCTTGCTGTGGAGGTAGATACTGAGGATGGCACCAGACAGTATAAGCTGATAAACAGAAATTTATTTGGACATAAAATATATAAAAAAACAATAAAAACAATAGTCCATTCTGCCGATTGTTATCCTATGATCTGTATCCGTTCCTGTGGGAGTGTATCTCCCCAGCTGATTTTGTCGGTATGGGACCGACTGCATCATTCATCAGTTTCCTCTATTTCACTTGTGGGAAAAAGTGCTGGAAACTACATAGATGTTAAAGTAAATGGAAGTGACGTGACGAGTCCAGCGTCACATCACTTCCGGTTTCGTATCCGTAATGAAAATCATCCATTAACATGATGGACAAAATAATGGTATAAGGTTGAAAGGGAAAAGAAAGGGAAAGGCAAATATCAATGTCAGTATATACAAAAAAATTATGGATGAACTTAGTGAAATACCCATAATAAATAAGAACTTTTTTGAATGATATAAGCTTATTGAACATAGCAGCTATTCAGAGAATAATATAAAATAGAAAACTCTATTTTAATAAAAATATTGATAAAAATAAATGTATAAAGATAATTAAATTAAAACATATTGTGGAACACACACACACACACACACACACACAAAGTGAAAATACTGGCACTCTAGGCTTTTTTTAGAAGATTGCTTCTCCATTTATTGTGGAAGAAAAATTTGGCATTTCAGCTCCACTGGGGAGCTTTTATCAGGACACCTGATGAAAGCTCCCCAGTGGAGCTGAAACGTCGAATTTTTCTTCCACAATAAATGGAGAAGCAATCTTCTAAAAAAGCCTAGAGTGCCGGTATTTTCACTTTGTCTATGATTCAGCCACCAGAGCACCAGGTATTGTTTTTCTTTTTTCAGTTGGAGTGCAGGGGTTCTCTGTATTTATATATATATATATATATATATATATATATACACATATACAGGGCCGGTGAAAGGATTTTTGCCGCCCTAGGCAAAAGTAAAGTTTGCCGCCCCCCTGTGACATCACAATGCCCCACCCATATGACCTGCCATTTTAACTAACGCTAGTGCTGCAGTGCCACCGTGTTTACATTAAAAGGCCTGCAGGGACAGGCTATAGACACCAGAACCACTACATTAAGCTGCAGTGGTTCTGGGGACTATAGTGTTTCTTTAATGTGAGGTAAATTAGAGATTAGTGCCACAAATAATATACTAGATTGCCTACTTACAACCAGATGAGGATGATGATGGGCTCTAGCTGCAGTCTGGCTCCACTGGTCTGGTGTAGAACAGGATCTATGGAGGCTGTTTGTAACTGTGGTCACAAAAATCAATGTTCTGGGAGAACGGGAAGCAGCTCCATTTTGGGGGGGCCCTTTACACAGCTCAAGGTCTGGGTCCCAGGGTCCACCAATGAGTTTGTTCGCAGGGGGTGGAGTGTGTAGGGGATGTCCTGATTTGTATGTAAGGAATGCATTGTGTGAATTTGTGTTTGTATGTGTAAGGGCTGCAAGGTGTGTTTCTGTGTATGTAAGGGATGAAGTGTGTTAGTCTGTAAGGGGTGCTTTGAGTGTGTGTGAGGGGTGCATTGAGTGTGTGAAAGGAATGGATTGTGTGTTTCTGTGTGTGTAATGGATGCATTGTGGGTAAGGGTTGCATTGCGTGTGTGTGTGTAATGCATTGTGTGTTTTTCTGTGTGCAAGGGGTGCATTGTCTTTGTGTGTAAGGGGTGCATTGGTTGTGATTGTGTGTGTGTGTGATATGAATGTCAATCTCTCCCTCCTCCCTTGTTACTCTCTATATCTCAGTGACCAATAACCAGTGCAATATCTCATCTCAACTAATAAACAATTAAGAAAAAAAATGAATAAAAAAGAAATAATTCAAAAAAATTATAGAAAGTGGCAGAGTTCAAAGGCATTGCTAAGTCCATGGGGTGTTAGAGTATTCAAATTGAAGATCCATTTAATCTCTATTTGGCCCATTTTTCTAATCATGTCTTCTCCTCTCCAATTAGTTTCCACTTTCTGTATCCCCATAAATGTTAAATAACTGGGTTCTTGGTCCCATACCGCATCACTTCTGGCAAGTGATAAACAAAATCAGCTGGGGAGATACACTCCCACACGAACGGATACAGATGATAGGATAACAATCGGCGGAATGGACCAATGGGATTTCGTTTGGACGTTTTAAAACCATCCAAACCCACGAGGTAGACACAACTGATTGAGAAAGCCATTGATAGTGGCGAAACTCATTTCAGGAGGATTCAGCACTTTAGAATTTAAGACTATTGTTTTTATTGGTTTTTAATATATTTTATGTCCAAATACATTTCTGTTTATTAGCTTACACTGTCTGGTGCCACCTTCAGTATCTACCGCCACAGCAAGAAAGGGTAGTGTCCCCCTTTAAGAGACACCAAGCTTTTTTACTTGGAGCCAAGGTTTGAGGCTCCTTAAGAAGGTGAGCAGTCCATTTATAAGTTTGTGCACAAGTCTCTTTATATTACGTACTTTACCAGAAGCTGTGGCTTCCCTGTGTTTTATTGTCTTCCCTCTTAAATTAGTTCAACATAAAGATGGAAAAGGGCCAGTGGCACCATAGAACACAAACGTCAGAGTGATTTGAGCCTATCCTGTTTGACTCTATGCTTGCGAGTGAATCACTATTCATTACCTTGCCACACCTTTTATATAAGACCTTACTGCACCATAGTGTGTTATCCTTTACATTAAAGTTCTTATTGCATAAGATATCCCTTACTATATAAGGGTAAGTGTGTTATACTTTCAAATATTTTATAGCGCTCCACTATATGCACTGGTGGTACAATCACCACTTAGTACATTTCTTACATTGCTTTATTCTGTGTGAAGTTGGGGAGGAACTCACATAAGTGTGCTAGCAGCATTGTTTATGTATAAAGTTCTTGATTGACTATAAGAGCAATTGTTATACACAGAACTTTGTTTCTTTAGAACTTTCTTACACAGTGCATAAACCGAATGTGTCAATTTAGAAACGTTCTTTACTTGTAGTCTTTGTGATGATGATTGCCACTTCTGTCCAGTGTTTGGTATGATACATCTACTGAGAAGACAAAGTGTGTTATTGTTAGAGAGACAAAGAATAATTTAGACCTTATTTGTTTTTACACATTGATTTATTTTTTTTATACATCTGTATTATTTTCAGTTTATGTTGACATTGATATGCAAGCCTTTGATTCTGTGTAATTGGCTTTTAGTAAGCTGGATGCAACTTGGGTTCTGTGCTGAACCTAGCCATCATTCAGACTCACACATTTTCATTTGTGGTGTTTGTCTTCCTGATTATGTTCCTTCAGTAATGTGTAAATATATGATGTATATGAGGGAGCATAAGCATTCTGGGTACAATATATGATGACTTAAAATATAAAACAAAAAACATCTCTTTAAGACTATTTACATATAACACAAGAGGCAATGTATTTGTTTATTTATTTTATTTTTATATTCTCCAATCACAATTGTATTACACATATTTTAAACTCAATAAGAGAGAGTAATATGTCAAATAAAGGTGTAACGGACCGTTTCAGAAGACAAGGGGTTAAAATCCGTTTAGGCGATATGCCCCTTTCTGAGAGACAGGCACAGCTACTGCAGAACACCAAACTCCCGAACTGGATACAACATAGCACTCCAAACTAGAACCTCATGAATAGCTGCTAGCAGACGAACAGGAAAAGCATACATCAGCTTACACTCCTAGAAATCAGTCTCCAACAGCATACAGTGAATCCCCCCAAGAATGAGACAAGGCTCCGTGTTGAGGGTCAAGCAGTGGTCTGAGGTGCTGGCACACCCAGCCTGGTTTTTATTACGGTTGTGCACATACAGGACACACCCAGGGGGAGGCATAAAATAACCAATCAAGTAACAGTACAACCCACACATCCCCTCCCCTCAGATAAACAGTTAACATAATTATTACATACAGTAAAAATACAGTTTCCACACATACTCTGTAACTTTAAAACCATACATCACATTCACATAAAAATACATATCCACAATCAATCCATTCAGGGGAACAACATATAAAAAATTGGCATGAATCAGACCAGGGGTTCAAAAGTTAGTAAAAGTATATTTTGGGCCCTGGCTGGCAGCATGGCAAAATCTGGCTCACACAGGTTTTACAGAGGCCTCTATCCTGGAGACAATGGGGGGAAGTAATCCAATTATCCAGGGATAGAGGTAGACTCCATTAAGCACATGGTTACACAAAGACAGTAAAACACTTTAAAATACATAAAGATACTTTTTATACATAACACACAGACATGTAACATATCCCCAGATAGCTGGGATCTGAACGCACAAAACTACCGAATAGCGCGCAGATCCTATTCACACAGTTCAATTGCCATGGAGCTAAAGTCTTTCCCATAGTCTTTCATTATATGAATAGGCTCCATGGCATAGCTATCTGGGGGTATCACCGCTCACACAGGGCAAGTACCGATTGGCCCCACTGTGTTTAAAGGGCCAGAATGAGTGACATGCACTCTGTTAGGGCCGAATACGTTTTTTAAAAGGGCCCAATCTCCCAGGGACCATAATCACATGGCAAGAGGCTGGCAAGCAGTCCTCTCCAGGCCCAAGTGGCGAAGGGCACTTCGTCACAAAAGGTAATATAGATAAGACTGTTTTTCAATGTGAGAGTTTTTTGTAGAATAAGTATAGTAGAAACACAGAGGCTTTATCAGAGCATAATATATTAAAGGGCTTTTATAGCTTTAATGCTTGAGTAGGAAAGCCACTGTAGTAGATAAGTAGCAGTTTAGACCCAGGAATGCACTTATGAAGAAGTTTAGGTAAAGATACATTCTCAATTGTCCCCAGGTCCCAATACAAGCTGGCACACATTTATATATATATGTATATATATATATATATATATATATATATATATATATATATATATATATATATATATATATATATATGTATATATGGCATGTGTTTTTTACTTTTCAATATATACATTGTGATACACACATGTATTCAAAGAGCAGCATCATCTACAGCATTCATTTTCAGTTCTCTATAGAAGATAAGAATTATTGACCTGTTCTTTCAAGGCATGTCAGGGACACATCATTTTTTCTGAAACAAGGTATAAGAAGGCACTTGTAATATTGCTCAATTAGATAAATTGATACCATTTTATTTTACTCACAAGTATCAAGGGAACAGATGTAGGAGTGGTTCCATTAAACTGAACTTCAGTGAGATATTAAAGGATTTCATTTTTAAACATTTTTTATTTTTTTTGTTTTAAAGCTGGAAATACTATTTTTGACAATTAAATACAAAAGTGGTATAAAATAATCTTATTTAGTGTTGTATAAATATGTGATGTGTCTCTCGCTGATATCAAAGCAGAGTACAAAATATGGAATAAAAACAAGTAAAATTACTGGCTATCCCAAATACCTAAGCACATTTTAAAAATATGAGTTTTTTTTTTTTTAGTATTGCTCTAATAACCATCAAAGTGTTAGCTCATCTAATGTCAAGGCAAACCTCTTAGACGTATCCTACACTAACAATAACATGTGACTCTTTCTGCTAAAAGGCAAAATCTTTAATGAGACAGAGAGGGCTCTATAATGTTAGTCTACATATCAAAATGTTTTCTAGGCAATTAAACAAACTAGCAATGACAATATATTGAAAAAAGTAATTTAAAACTGATAAACAAAAGTACTGTTTTATGGACTCAAAATTTGAAAACAAAACCAATAGATCCTATTGTTAATGATCTCCTCTATATGTGGAAAATAATGAAATCGACATATCCATCAAATACGACCTCTCCTTGTTCATTCCTATAAAAGTAGCAAAAGCCTTAAAGGGACACTATAGTCTCCAGAATAACTGCAATTTAATGTAGTTGTTCTAGTGAGTTTAGCCTGTCCCTACAGGCATTTTGATGTAAACAGTGGCAGTCACTCAGATGGCCACTAGACGTGCTTCCTGGGTCAGTGCTGAGCAACATGCAGCACTGACATTCAGCATCTCCACACTCTGCCTGGAGATGCCCAACTTCCCCCATAGAGATGCATTAATGAATGCCTCACTATGAGGAGATGCTGATTGGCTATAGTGTGGCATTTGGCTCTACCAGAATTGACCATCTTAGCCATGGAGGCGGATCGGAGATTGAGCCAGCGAGGTGCTGGAAAAAGGGGTTTAAGGGAGACATGGCTTTTAACACTATTGTGTCAGGAATATGCATTTGTGTTCCTGGCCCTATAGTGTTTCATTGATTTGAAACAGGATGGAAAGGGGTATAGTTGTATTAATCAGATTGTTTTGAATCACAAATTAAATAATTTTGATGATTTAAAATCTTAATTTTGTCTCACATACAATAAGCTATATAAATATATATAGATGTCAAGAGAAGGATGGAAAAACGTGGCAAAAATTTAAAGGATTTGTTAGTTCACACTGATCATTTTCATTGGTACTACAGTAGTAACGTCAAGTGAATAATTGTTGTGTAACGTGTCTAGGCTGCGTAACATGTGGTCACTGATAGCAGATAAATAGTTTGTTCACCCCCATAATAGCAAAAATTATTTCACATGATATCACATGCACAGCCCCATATGTGATTTTAAAATATTCCTGTCTGTGTAGTCTGGTGTACATTGCAAAGACGGGCTTGTCATTGAGGGAATGTGTAAGTAATAATTGATCATCAATAAGAATTGCTCTGAAGACTATACATAGTATATAAGGTCACACATTTAGACTGGAAGAAAAGAGATTTAGTCTAAGGAAAAGGAAATGGTTTTTACAGTAAGAAGAAGGATGTGAAATCATCTGGCTGAAGTGCTTGTTTAACAGAGTCTATGCAGATGTTTAAAGAGCACTTTGATAAATACTTGGAAAAAAATTATATTCAGCTATATAATTTTAAATTAGTGGGGTAATAGCTTCTTGGTCCACAAAGATATCTGACTGCTATTCTGGGGTCAAGAAGGATTTTTTTCCTAGTTTGTTGCAAAATTGGAAGTGCTCTAAACAGTTTTTTTTATTTTTTTTAACTTCTTTAGGATCAACAGCAAAAGGAGATGTGAGAAATTATGATCTTGATGGACGCAGTTCTCTTTTCAGCTATGTAACTATGAGGGATGGTAGAGGAGATTTACTAATTGTGAAATATTTTTTGGAAAAAGGACATCAATTGCCCATATTGAAGTGTATGGCATTAGACCATATATCACCTATAAGAAGAGAAAGGGATAGGAGCAAATCTTTGGATTAATGAACTTAATACAGCATTTCCCAAGTGACTGAATGAGAAGTACCTAATGCTTTAACTAAATGGGAACAAGACTTGGGTGTCTCCATTCCTTACAATAATTGGTGTAAAGCATTTCTGTTGACAAGGAAACATATACATAATCTGAATATTCTTGAGACTCTCACAACAATTTTGTTTAGATGGTATTTGGTCCCTGTAAGACTTTCTAAAATATCCATCTCTAATCCCCCAAATTGTTGGCGATGCTTCCACCCTGAAGGGACTTTTCTCCATATTTGGTGGACTTGTCCCAGAATTAAACCTCTTTGGAATATCATATTTGATCTTATTTTTAGAATTGGAGGTATACGCCCTGAGTTTAAAGCGGATCTTGCTCTACTCCATCTTTTTGGCTTAGAAATACAAGGTAATTTAGAATTGATTTTGGTCCACTGTTTAATGGCAACTAAAACTCTAATTGCTAGATTTTGGAAAAATATGGAGATCCCAAAAAAAGGCCAACTTAAAGCACAACTATTATACCAACTTGAGATGGAGAAGGGCTTACTCTTGACTAATAACTTCCCTAATGAGGGACTTTGTGAGTTTTATTCTAAATTTATTGTAGACATTACAGACTGGTAATGGGCTGGAATTCGGGTAATAGACATATCAATTTCTGTCAAGCTGGTATGAAAGCAAGATTAGGATAGCTTCATATGATCTCTCTGATCCTTTAGTAGATATTAAAATAACTTTATTCATGGGTAATTTGACTCTCTTTTTTATATATATATATTTCCCATGCAAGACCAATTGTGTGTGACCTGTTTATAAGCTATAGCCCATCTTTGTCTTTCTGTGTAGATGTGGTTATGGCTATTTTCTGCTATTATTGAATTTAATAATGTAAATTGATATTTTATGTCTTAGATGTTGTTTGTAATTGTATTGTATGTTATTTCTGCGTTAAAATGCCTTTTTTTGTCTGTGGCATCTTGCTCGGCTATGTGATATGTTTGTCTTTTTACAATCTATCAAAAAAAGAAAAATTTCAATAAAAAATAAACAAACAAAAAAAAAAAGAGAAGTACTCATTCCCCATTAATATGAATTCAAGCACAGTATCAGTTTTAAGTGGCTCCTGTAAATATGGGCAGGTGCTCCCTTGATAGCACTGGGTCCCTAAGAAGAGGGATATAAATCACTATCTGCCATTTACTTGATACCATAATGTTGAGATTATTATAAGGGTTTGCATTGTATTTGGATGGGAAATGATTGTCTTAATATTATCAGTTGAATGTAAAAAGTAATAAATTATTTTATTGGATCTATATACAGGATCTATATACTGACTAAGAAATGTTGTCATTTTAATGTGCATCTTAGTTATTAATGGGTTATAAACAGTAACAGTGATAGCCATGAACTAAGGGAATATGAAAGTAATGTTGGCATAGCTACTGTTTTTCATGTGCATATAATATAGTTTTAAAGAAGCATTAGTATACTAATGGGTATTTACTTTAGTCATGGGTTAACCAGTAAATTAGCTGTAGGAGTAAGCATGCATCATAGAGTATTATTGTGAATGCTGTAAGAATGTCTTAAGTTGCAGTAACACTTTGTGTGAATTCCCTGCAGGTTACATATGCAGGTTTAACAGATAGATTCTAACCCCTTTCAGGCTCAGCCATCTAAAGTAATAACAAAAGGGTTCAAATTTGCCCCTAGCTGTAAAATCAATAAATGTGACACTTTCCTAGATCTTAACAGGTTTATGAGAAAGTTGTGTTTAAAAAAATTCTTCCTTTCTAAAGACATCGGAGAATTAAGGACAGAAGAGATATCTGAATTTAAGCATACCACCCTTAAACCTAGTTCTACCTTCTTCCCTAACCACTTGAAAAGTCCAAGTATGAAAGCCTTTGAAAAGGCATGTATGATTGATCTTAAAAAGATCAAACCTCTCTCTAAATTTCAACAAAATCTAACATGGGGGGAGAAAAAAGCTTTGGAAGATCTGGCACAAGATGATAGTATCATTATCAAACCGGTGGATACGGGGGGGGGGGGGGGAGGGGGGAGTTGTCATTGTGAATAAGGAATTTTATATTGATGACATTTTCAAACAATTGAGGGATGAAGAAACATATGGTAAACTAAAAGCCAATCCTGAACTAAATATTAAAAAAGAACTGGTCAAGTTTTTAGACCAGGGTTCAGAATTGGGTATCTTAAATAGAGATGAGTACAAATTTCTCAATAAAGAATGTGCTATCATCCCGGTCATTTATATCCTCCCTAAGATCCACAAGGATCCAGTACAACCTCCAGGCAGACCCATTGTGGCAGGGGTGGATTCTTTACTATCACATCTGTCGCAATATATTGACACTCTTCTGCAACCCCTTGTCTTGAAAACCAAAGCCCATTTAAAGGATTCCATTAACCTTCTCCAAACATTACATAATTTTGTTTGGTTAGAGGGATATATCCTCGTAACCAGTGATGTAAGTAGCCTATATACGGTTATCGAGCATCATATGGGTTGTGAGGCGGTTGAGTATTTCTTGAGAGCATCCAATTCCTTCAAGGAAGAACAGATCAGATTTGTTATTTATGGTATTAAGATCATACTACAGAATATTTTTTTCTGGTTTGAAAATGATTTTTACATCCAGAGAAGAGGTACCGCCATGGGGACCAAGTTATGCTAATTTGTTTATGGCATATTGGGAAGAGTCTTTTATATATGCTCAGCATGACTGGGTGGCGAACTTGGTCCTACATAGGCGGTACATAGATGAAATTTTTTATAAGGAAGGGGGATAGAACCTCGTTGGATGATTTCTTGACTTTCCTAAACAGCAACACATGGGGTATCAAACTTACCTCAGAAATTAGCTGTCAGGAAGTGCACTTTTTGGATCTGAGAATATTTGTAGAAAATGGGATAGTTTAGACCAAGACTTTTTTTAAGACTGTCGATGTCAACAGTTTTATTGACAGCGACAGTTGTCATTTTAAAGCATGGCTGTCTAATATTCCCAAAGGACAATTTATGTGGTTGAAGCGGAATTGTACTGTTGATAACATCTTTTTAGAACAATCTGGTATTCTTAAGAAACAATTTTATCAAAAAGGAAATGAAGGGGAATATGTAGAAACTCAATTTAAGGAAATCTGTATAAAACCAAGAGAGGATCTTTTAAGATATAAAAGAAAGGAAAATATCATTCAAGAAAACCAAGTTTCTTTAATATGTGATTTTAATTCTCAAAGCCACGTGTTCCATAAAATTCGTAAAAAAACATTGGCATATTCTGAGACAAAATTAAGACCTCCTTACTTTTCGTGGGAGAAAAACTACAAATAGTATATAGAGGAGCAAGCAATCTTAAAAATGTTTCAACTAGTAGTTGTATTTCTAAAAATCCCCCAAAAACAAAGACGTACAGGGCAATGATTTAAAGGGGTTCTACAATTGTGGAAACTGCAAAGCATGCAGTACCACTAAAATTATAAATAAGAAAACTGAAAAATTATATTCTAATCAAACTAAAAAAGAATATGCAGTGAAGGAATTCATCACGTATAATTCGAATAATGTGATCTATTTATTGACGTGCATTTGCGGACTGCAATATGTAGGACGCACTACTAGATCTTTGAAAGTCAGAGTTTGTGAAAACCTTAGGAACATACAAAAGGGAGTTCTTAAGCACTTTGTATCAGCACATATTAATCAAATCCATAATGGTGATATAAAAAAATTGCACTTTATGGGGATACAGAGGGTATTAAAGCCATGGAGAGGGGGTGACCATATAAAAATCTTAAACAAAACTGAAATGAAATGGATCTTTGAATTGGAATCCCTCTCTCCAAGGGGCTTAAATATTGATTTTGAGATGTATAATTTTATTTGATAGTTTTTATGGCTTTTTTGTATGCTATTGGAAGATTTATATGTTTTAAATTTTTTTTTAAAATCTTTTGGGGTATTTGTATTGATTATATTTTATGTGCTTTTTCCCCCTCTCTTTCCTTGAGTTATCTTGATTACTCTTATGCAAGGACCATTTCATAAACAATATATTTGTTGTAATACATTGTTGTAAGTCAGCCACAGTGAATATGAACTGTATTGAGGAAAACCGCATATGAAAGCAATGGAACGCATTAACACCGTAAATGGAACGCACGCGAACCCGGAAGTATCAGCGGTGGAACGCATAAATGCGGAAGTGGGGGAATTCAATCATAACGGTATCAGAGTCCGGAGTGACAGATTAATTGGACGAATATGATTGGTTTATGGGCAAGGGGGCGGGTTCTTTGTACCCATTGTCCGCGCCAAATTTCCTTTTTAAATGTTTATGGAGCTTGTTCATTGTATTGCACCTGAGGAAGACGTATTTTAACGTCGAAACGCGTTGTGCTCGTTATCCTGGCATCACAGAATCTTGAATGTCAGATTTTATATATTTTTTATAAATTATACTTTTGTTACATTTCTAATTAGTGTTTGCCTATCCTATCCCTCTCATATTTTGAGGATCAAGCTCTATCCTTCTGGAATTCGTTGGAAATAATTTTTCCTAAAGTGGTACTACTTGAGCCAGTTTATCCATTAACAGGTACAAAAATCGTATCAATAGTATAAAAGCGCTAAAGAAATTTTCTAAATCAAAATAGACCAATATACAATACAAGTGGAGTGTGGGAGAGACAAAAATGTGTGAAACAATCCCTCACCACCCAAATGTAAAAATATCTCTAGTATTTAGAGTTCTAATAATTATTAGCTGCTACACACCTGTGTGTACCCAAACCACACACAAATAAAACAAACAATATACTTATGCAGGTGGAGCGCAAATCAAATCCAAACTCCCAGAAGGATCTTGGGATTACTTCAACTCAGATGTATATAGAAATAAAAACATATGATAGTGAAGCACAGTAACACTTCAATACATTTATTTTGCACACTAGACATAAAACACTCCTATCCACATTCAAGGGTTGGAGTCCTAGATAAAACAATAATAGTAAAAATAGCCTCTTACAAGGTTAAGAAAGTGAGCATATGCAGACTCAGCTGCTACTCACAAACGCTTTGTGGTGCCCCTGCCTGGGCTTGATCAATACATCAGCTGGTGTCCACACACCCTCCACGGATAGGTACTTTTGCTGTGTTTTAAATCTTCCGTAACTCAGAGCGTCGGCTTGGGATTTCCCAGGTGCCTAAGTTGCTCCGCCCACTTTTGCGTCACTCCGTAACCTACGTGGTTACATCACTGCGTCGTCTACGCATTTCGCCGTAAAGCTTCCTCAGGAAGTCAATCAGTGATGTTCTAGTCTCTTGTAAGCCCACTTTATGAAGAGGATTGCTTTGAATGTGGATAGGAGTGTTTTATGTCTAGTCTGCAAAATAAATGTATTGAAGTGTTACTGTGCTTCACTATCATATGTTTTTATTTCCATATACATCTGAGTTGAAGTAATCCCAAGATCCTTCTGGGAGTTTGGATTTGATTTGCGCTCCACCTGCATAAGTATATTGTTTATCCATTAACAGGCTCCAACACATGTGAGTAGGACCATATAGACTGCTACATTAGACTGACTTATTATTGCAGTATTATGCTATGATTTCTCCTGTCTCTCATGTATAGGATTTAAGCCTATCGACATCCATTATATTGGGGTATTTATCCTTATTTTTATCTATTCACATAAGGTGGACATACCACTGATATATATCTTTGTGTATTTATCATTAGCGCTGCACACTATTTTGAATTGTTCAGTCATCTACGTGCTTATAGTGCATGTCAACAGTATACCAGGAGGGCATATAACAGCTCAGTGAATTGACTCTGATCAGATGTACTGAACAGGGTTTGATCATATTTACACATACAGTTAGTAGGGAAGTGTTATACCTCCCATCAGGCATGTCCAAAGCTAGGCTCCCCATGTGAGTGACAGGCGTATAGGGGATTAGATAATATGATAGTTAGGGATTTGTATTGTGCACATGTATCTAAATGTTGAGAGGTGCAATTTGTATTTTGTTTTTAACTTAGGAATCCGCAGGAATGATTTGCTTTCCCATATGCTGTGATGGCCGCAACAGAGGCATTGAGGTGGGAGGTCTGAATGAGAAGGAGGTTTGGGACACAAGCTGTTCGTGCCTCCACACTGTGAATGCTTCTAAATGTTACTTTCTAACATTGGTGGAGGGTGAGTACATACTATATTTATATGTGTATATATATTTGTGTGTTGTGTATGTAAAAGTTTAGATTTTAATCTGAAACATTAACAATTAGAGATGTCGTGAACATAAAATTTTCCGTTTGCGAACGGCGAACGCGAATTTCCGCAAATGTTCGCAAACGGGCGAACCAGGCGAACCGCCATAGAATTCAATAGGCAGGCGAATTTTAAAACCCACAGGGACTCTTTCTGGCCACAATAGTGATGGAAAAGTTGTTTCAAGGGGACTAACACCTGGACTGTGGCATGCCGGAGGGGGATCCATGGCAAAACTCCCATGGAAAATTACATAGTTGATGCAGAGTCTGGTTTTAATCCATCAAGGGCATAAATCACCTAACATTCCTAAATTGTTTGGAATAACGTGCTTTAAAACATCAGGTATGATGTTGTATCGATCAGGTAGTGTAAGGGTTACGCCTGCTTCACAGTGACAGACCAAACTCCCCGTTTAACGCACCGCAAACAACCGCAAACAGTCCATTTGCACAACCGCAAACTCCCCATTTGCACAAGGTTGGATACCAAGCTAGCCAATAGTACTATTCCTATCAGTTTAATCCCTGTTACGTCCCCTATCAGGGGACGTGTATATGGCATCGATTTTAGGAACCGGGAGATGGAAAAAGATGCTTGGTCGGTCCTCCTACTTCAAATTTGGGGCACTGCGCGTGCAATCTAATGTTCCACCAGATAGGAGTGGTGTGTTAAGTAGTACTATTCTTATCAGTTTAATCCTTGTTACGTCCCCCTCATCAGGCCTTTTTTAGTCGAATGTATCGCCCACTGACAGTCCCTTCAGGATCCATCCCTCATTCATCTTAATAAAGGTGAGGTAATCTAGACTTTTTTGACCTAGGTGACTTCTCTTCTCAGTGACAATACCTCCTGCTGTACTGAAGGTCCTTTCTGACAGGACACTTGAAGCGGGGCAGGCCAGAAGTTCCATCGCAAATTGGGATAGCTCAGGCCACAGGTCAAGCCTGCACACCCAGTAGTCAAGGGGTTCATCACTCCTCAGAGTGTCGATATCTGCAGTTAAGGCAAGGTAGTCTGCTACCTGTCGGTCGAGTCATTCTCTGAGGGTGGCCCCGAAGGGCTGTGGCGATGCGTAGGACTTAAAAAGCTCTGCATGTCCTCCATCAACAACATGTCTGTAAAGCGTCCTGTCCTTGCCGGCGTGGTCGTGGGAGGAGGAGGATTACTTTCACCTCTTCCCCTGTTAGATTCCCGTTGTGCTGTGAAATCACCCTTATACGCTGTGTAAAGCATACTTTTTAATTTATATTATATTATATATTATACTGCTGCATCCTTTCCGACTTGCGGTAATTCGGTAACATTTCAGGCACTTTCTGCTTATACCGGGGGTCTAGTAGCGTGGACACCCAGTACAGGTCGTTCTCCTTCAGCCTTTTTATACAAGGTTCCCTCAATAGGCACGACAGCATGAAAGACCCCATTTGCACAAGGTTGGATGCCGAGCTACTCATGTCCTGTTTCTCGTACTCAGTGATCCTACTGAAGGTATGTTCTTCCTCCAGCCACGTACAACACCACGGGTACCAGATAGGTGACAACAAGCACCCTGGGATGCCTGTTGTAGTTGGTCTTCCTCCTCCTCAAAGCCACATTCCTCATCTGACTCCTCTTCCTCACAATCCTCTTCCAGGGTTGCCGCAGGTCCAGCAAGCGATGCTGATAAGGCTGTTTCTGGTGGTGATGGTGACCACAACTCTTCCTCTTCACGCTCATCTACGGCCTGATCCAGCACTCTTCTCAGGGCACGCTCCAGGAAGAAAACAAATGCTATGATGTCGCTGATGGTGCCTTCGGTGCGACTGACTAGGTTTGTCACCTCCTCAAAAGGACGCATGAGCGTACAGGCATTGCGCATGAGCGTCCAGTAACGTGGCAAAAAAATTCCCAGCTCCGCAGAGGCTGTGCTAGCACCTCGGTCATACAAATAGTCGTTAACGCCTTTTTCTTGTTGGAGCAGGCGGTCGAACATTAGGAGTGTTGAATTCCAACGTGTCGGGCTGTCGCAAATCAAGCGCCTCACTGGCATGTTGTTTCGCCACTGAACGCCTGAAAATGGCCACACACCTTCCTGGCCTGCTTCAGGACGTCCTGTAAGCCTGGGTACTTATGCACAAAGCGTTGTACGATCAGATTACTCACATGTGCCATGCACGGCACATGTGTCAACTTGCCCAAATTCAATGCCGCCAACAAATTTCTTCTGTTATCACAAACCACTTTGCCGATCTCCAGTTGGTGCGGAGTCAGCCACTAATCCACTTGTGCATTCAGGGCGGACAGGAGTGCTGGTCCGCTGTGACTCTCTGCTTTCAGGCAAGTCAACCCCAAGACGGCGTGACACTGCCGTATCTGGGATGTGGAATAGTACCTGGGGAGCAGGGGGGGTGCCGTTGATGTGGAGCAAGACGCAGCAGCAGAAGAGGACTCAGCCGAGGAAGTTATGGAAGAGGATGTTGTAGGAGGAGTAGAGGAGGTGGCAGCAGGCCTGCCTGCAAGTCGTGGCGGTGTCACCGACTCCTCTGCAGAGCCACGCATTCCATGCTTGGCAGCCGTCAGCAGGTTTACCCAATGCGCAGTGTAGGTGATATACCTGCCCTGACCATGCTTTGCAGACCAGGTATCAGTGGTCAGATGGACCCTTGCCCCAACACTGTTTTCCAGACATGCCATTACTTCCTTTTGCATAATCGAGTACAGGTTGGGGATTGCCTTTTGTGCAAAGAAATTTCGTCCGGGTACCTTCCACTGCGGTGTCCCAAAAGCTACACATTTTTGGAATGCCTCAGACTCCACCAGCTTGTATGGTAAAAGCTGGCGGGCTAAGAGTTCAGACAAGCCAGCTGTCAGATGCCGGGCAAGGGGGTGACTTTGTGACATTGGCTTCTTACGCTCAAACATGTCCTGGACAGACACCTGACTGTGGGCAGATGAGCAGGAACTGCTCAAGGCGAGAGACGGAGTGGCGGATGATTGAGAGGGGGCAAGGAGGACAGCAGTGGTTGATGTGGCTAAAGATGCCGGACCAGGAGGAGGATGGCAGCTTTGAGTTTGTGTGCTGCTTGTACTCATGTGTTGATCCCATAGACGTTTGTGATGTGCGATCATGTGCCTTCACAAAGCAGTTGTACCTAGGTGGGTGTTGGACTTCCCACGACTCAGTTTCTTTTGGCACAGGTTGCAAATGGCATCGCTGTTGTCAGAGGCAGACACACAAAAAAAGCCACACTGCTGAGCTCTGCAATGACGGCATTCTGGTGGTGGCAACAGCATGCATTGATTGGCGTGCTGTCTGGCTGACCCTGGGTGCTGATGCATGCTGTCTGACTGTGCCACTAGCTCCTTGCGACGACCTCCCCCTGCTTCCAACTCGTCTCCTCCTCCTCTCTGTCTCCCCAACTGAACTACCCCCTGTTCTTCTTCTCTTCTAGCGGGCACCCACGTGACATCCACGGACGCATCGTCATCATCAACCGCTTCATCTTGTATCTGACAACCCAGCAAAGGAAGCAGCAGCGGGTACAACATCATCATCATCACACCGTACGTCCATGTGTGTAATGCTGCCTGACTGAGACATATCCCTGTTATCTACATCCTCTGGCAATAATGGTTGCGCATCACTCATTTCTTCCAACTGATGTGTAAATAACTCCTCTGACAGATAAAGTGAAGCGGCTGTGGTGCTAGTGTTGGTGGTGGCGGCAGGCAGGCGAGTGGTAACTTGAGAGGTGCCCGAAGCTAAGCTGGAGGAGGATGGTGCGTCAAGGTTCTGAGCGGAAGCTGTAGAAGATTGGTTGTTCTGTGTTAGCCAGTCAACTATGTCCTCAGAACTTTTCGAGTTCAGGGTACGTGGCCTCTGAACACTGGGCATTATTCTAGGGCCAAAGGGAATCACAGCACCACGACCACAACGGCCCCTGCGGGGTGGCCTGCCTCTGCCTGTCATTTTTTTTCCGATTAGTGGTACTATGCGTGCAAGCTACTGTGACAACAGATATGAGTGGCACTGTGCACTGGCAGAAGTTGGCAGAGTAGACGTTGTAGGCCTGACACATACGCTTGCAGACAACTAACTGCTATTCAATATATTACAGTCAAAATTGTATTTTTTTTTTTTAAATGTACACTACTGTTACACCAGATATGAGTTGCACTGGTGTGACACTATGCCCTGGCAGGCCCTGAAACGCACACGTGTGAAGGAAACTGACTGCTATTATTTCACAGTCAAAATAGTGTTGTTTTTTTAAAATGTACACTACTGTTACACCAGATATGAGTTGCACTGGTGTGACACTGTGCCCTGGCAGGCCCTGAAACGCACACGTGTGAAGGAAACTGACTGATATTATTTCACAGTCAAATTTCTAGTTTTTTTTTTTTATGTACACTACTGTTACACCAGATATGAGTTGCACTGGTGTGACACTGTGCCCTGGCAGGCCCTGAAACGTACAAGTGTGAAGGAAACTGACTGCTATTATTTCACAGTCAAAATAGTGTTGTTTTTTTTTAAAATGTACACTACTGTTACACCAGATATGAGTTGCACTGGTGTGACACTGTTCAGGACTGTAGTGGAGAATGCAGCTTCCGAATGAATCTAAAATGGATGCTGTCCAGGAGGTGGGAGGGTCTGGGAGGGAGGGTCTGCTGCTGATTGGCTGGAATGTGTCTGCTGACTGTGAGGTACAGGGTCAAAGTTTACTCAATGATGACGAATAGGGGGCATACATCGTGTATGTTCGTCCACCGTGGCGAACGCGAACAAGCTATGTTCGCCAGGAACTATTCGCCAGCAAACTATTCAGGACATCTCTATTAACAATGCAATAAAATCTATGTTTAAGCAGAATTTTTTTTGTGTGCTGACCATCGTATATGGGAATACTGCAGGTTACAGTAGTAGGCATACCTATCTGGATGTCTATGACTTCAAGCCTACTGTGGAAATGTATATGTATATGTATGCACATATATATATATATATATATATATATATATATATATATACACCCTGTTCCAAATTATTATGCAAATTCTATTTGGGTGTCACAAAGATTAAATATTTTGTTTTTCAGTTTAACTCATGAATGGCATTGTGTCTCAGGGCTCTTTTGATCACTGAAAACAATCTCGGCACCTGTGATAATTAGATTGCCAAGTAAGCCCAATTTAAGGAAAAACTACTAAAGGAGGGTGTTTCCACATTATTAAGCAGAGCACCATTTTCATGCAATATGGGGAAGAAAAAGGATCTCTATGCTGCCTGTAAAGAGTGAAATTGTTCAATGCCTTGGACAAGGTATGAAAACATTAGATATTTCACGAAAAACTTGACCATCGCATTATTAAGAGATTTGTGGCTGATTCAGAGCACAGATGGGTTCGTGCAGATAAAGCCACATTAAGGAAAATTTCTGCCAGACCCATGCATCGGATCAAGAGAGCAGCTGCTAAAATACCATTACATAGCAGCAAACAGATATTGAAAGCTTCTGGTGCCTCTGGAGTCCCATGGACATCAAGGTGTAGAGTCCTCCAGAGTCTTGCAACTGTGCATAAACCTTCTATTTGGCCACCACTAACTAAGAAGAAACGGCTGCATTGGGCAGAAAAATACATGAAGACTAATTTTCAAACAATCCTGTTCACTGATGAGTGCCGTGCAACCTTGGATGGTCCAGATGGATGGAGTAGTGGATGGTTGGTGGACGGCCACCCTGTTCCAACAAGGCTGCGACGTCAGCAAGGCGGTGGTGGAGTCATGCTTTGGGCCAGAATCATGGGAAGAGAGCTGGTTGGCCCCTTTACGTTCCCCGAAGGTGTAAAGATGACCTCTGCAAAGTATGTGGAGTTTCTGACTGACCACTTTCTTCCCTGGTACAGAAGGAAGAACTATGATTTCCATAATAAAGTCATCTTCATGCATGGCAATGCACCATCTCTGCATCAATGACTGCTAAGGGGATAAAAGGAGAGAAAGTCATGGTGTGGCCTCCATCCTCCCCTGACCTCAATCCTATTGAGAACCTTTGGAGCATCCTCAAGCAAAAGATCTATTAGGGTGGGAGGCAGTTTACATCCAAACAGCAGCTCTGGGAGGATATTCTGACATCTTGCAAACAAATTCAATCAGAAACTGTCCAAAAACTCACAAGTTCAATGGATGCAAGACTTGTGAAGCTGCTATCAAATAAGGGGTCCTATGTTAAAATGTAACGTGACCTGTTAAAATGTTTAAAAAGTTAAAATGTTGTTATAAGTTTGATTGAAATCGCTTTTGATTTCAGTAAATATGCTGCAAACACAACAAATGACAATTTTCAGTTCTTTACAAACTATAAAGTGTTTTGAAACTTACTGTGCGTAATAATTTGGAACCGTGCATTGTATGTTTTTTATGTTTAAAAAAATACTGTTATCATTAGGAGGTTTGTTCAATACAATTTAAATTGTTCTCTTAATAGTTGATAACATGAAAATTATGCTGACTGTTATTTACATCAATTATTTAGGCAAATGAGAAAAATATAATTTGTATAATAATTTGGAACAGGGTGTATATATATAATTTTATTTTCTAAATGAAGTCAGTGAGAGTTATTCACTAAAGTGAGATTTTCTGGAAATTTAAATTTCCAAACTGGTTGCAAAGTTGACTTGGAGAATTTATTTAGAATATTTAATTACCTAGCACAATGACAACCTGATTTGAAGTGGTCATGGTGCCTGAAATCTGTATTTGCAGTGTTGCAGTATAAGTTTCACCCATTTTTGGGGTTAAACTTCCAGTAGCATTAACCTACAAGGAACTAGTGTTCCAGGCTGGTTAAAGTCAATTTTGGGTACATTTTCACGAATATGGTAACATTCATTGTCAGAGAGTGGTCAGCTGGTGCCCTCAGCTAATAACCGGTGAAAGGAAAGGCTTTTGGCTTCTGCACGTTGGTAGAGAAGGAAGTCTCCTCAGACATGAGAGGGAACATATGCAAGGAGGTAAACCATTGCTAAAGGGTTTGCCCCATTACTAGGGAGCCAGGTCAGAGTACTCATCACGTCATAACTACCACTACAGACTGTAGTGGTTATGATGTTTAGAGTAACCATTTCAATGTGAAATTCACTTTGAATGCTCTGCAGTTCTCATTTTAGTGGAAAACCTTGTTTTTGCTAATCTTTACAAACTTACTCATGCCAATAACATGATTTTGTTCTCAGATCAATAAAAATAAAAATATGTATTCTATAAAATGAAAATAAGTAGAAGTGATAACATTATTTAAAGCACAGTGACATGTGACCATCATTAAGTTTTACAATATACAATAGTTTGGAATAAATTGAAATTACAAAACAAGTGCAAAATTGCTACACATTGTACTAATTTATGTTAACATACATGTGTCCTTCCAAGCAAAAATGAGAATTCTCAGGTATGATATTATATTTTCCAAAGTTACAGATTTGTTTAAAAGCAGAACTGGCATCAAAATGTAAAAACAAAAAACAAAAAAACGGTTAGAGTCTCAAAAGAATAATCTAAAACAAAGCATTGACCCCATTAATGAATTTAGGTTAAGCAAATGATTGCTATGTGGATAATAGGGATGAGCAAAGATCAGGATTGAACTGCTGGTGGTTTGTCGATTTGTAAATGAGGTCCACGTTGTACATTCTTGGAAAATATAAAAATGTTCTTGAACATATAACAAATGCTTTATTTAAACAGAACTTTTCAATAACAGGTTCACTATTAACCTTGGGGATTTTAAGTCCACTAGTCCTTATCTTCTGTGACAGGTGCAGTCAGTGTTTGCAATATTTGCTTGCCCCTTTTTTATTCTCTGTACTTAACAAATATATAATTTACTGGGAATAGTTCTCAGTTTCTAGCATATTGCATTAACACAAGAATACATTCTTAAATCTCCCCTGACAATAAAATCTTAGCATTATTACTTATAGAATGAGAGACAAGTATCAGCTCTCAGGAGCTAAGTGGTGCATAGGATTTGTGGTCATACTAAATGCCAACTCTTACTGCAGAGAAAGTAGCAATTAGTGTCATGGGTGATTGTTATTTTATTCTACCTGTCCGCGGGGATCTGTACAGCTCATTACATGCCTCACTATTAAATGTGGCAGATTTGAGCATCTCCTCTTACATGAAAAAGTACTGGATGGGAGCTATGGAGAAACCTTTAAATAAATCATAACTAACCACGTGTCTCCGAGGAGGTGAAAGCTATATGCTCTCCTAAATATACAAAGGTGTAAAGGATATGTCACAAATGTTACATTGGAAGCATCATAAATATCTGCAGGAATATGACATGAGTACATCAATGATATGTGTATGGCAGAAAGTAAACAACATATACTTCTGCGGTCACACTGGTAAAATACAACAAACAATAAAGTCTAGTGGGTGATATTTAAATACATACAATGAGAGTTGTTATTTTATATATTATTTAAAAAATATATATATATATATATAAAAATATATATTTTGAATTTGGTGAACATGTTTATTTTTGTATTTTGTATGAGAGAAAAGTACTTAAAAACTAGTAGATCACTTAGCATAAAATGTTACATCACTATTAATATTTTTATAACGTTCCACAGAAAGCTTGTTTCTGACGTAAGTTGGCGCTATCAACAACAGCTGCTATCAGCTACTAATTAACGACAAGTTTCTAACCTTGACGCTGTTTTTTTACTGGCTGGCAGCCAATAACATCTGTTTGCACTCTGAGCATGCGTACTTCACCCTATGATTGGCCTTAGCAGAAGATAGAGACATGTATACAATATATTAAACTGTGATTTTTGTACTACTACAGATATATATATATATATATATATATATATATATATATTTATATATATATATATATATCTGTTGTAGTACAAAAATCACAGTTTAATATAACATTAATAAAGTATTATTCACATATTTGTTAATTAAAATAATTAGTTCTATGAGAAAAACAATTCATGTGTTATATAAATAAACAATTCACAAAGCAGAAATATACCTCAAAAGTGAATATATATATCACTTTTGAGGTATATTTCTGCTTTGTGAATTGTTTATTTATATAACACATGCATTGTTTTTCTCATAGAACTAATTATTTTAATTAACAATTATGTGAATAGTACTTTTTTTATTTTATGCAATAATAATAATAATAATAATAATAATAAAATTATTATTATTATTATTATTATTATTATTATTATTATTATTATTATTTACATTGTGCCTGGTCTTTTCTATAATTTTATTGCTGTATTTATATTTTTACTGATGTAGTTTAATATGCTCTCATGTGTGCTATAGGGTTTCAATGTAATGTCATAAAGCAAACATGTATCTTTCCTTTAGGATGTGTACAGAGGTTTTTGTTTTTATTTTACAATTATCTTTTTTTTTCTTTTGCTTTCATGGTTGTTTCATATTAAACAAACCAGATTAGTGAAAAGATGAACAATAACTGTTTTGCAACAGGTCTTTTGAAAATGTCATACAAGCTATTCACAAGTCATAAGAATAGGAGTATACAATGCAGCACATCCTCTTAATGTACAGCAAGATAGTGTAGGTCTACCCTTGACATTTACTTCAACCCAATACTCCATTTAGCTAAGTTGAACTTTACTACATGCAAAATAAAACTATAATAATCAATAAAACAATAAGTACTCATTTCTCTATGCTATATGGTGATGGATATCTCCATTTAGAATCCTTTCAGAATTCCATCCTTTCAATAAGCAAATAAGTCTCTGCTCCATTCATGAAAACTGGACCTGGGGCCTCACCACTGGGGACCTAGATTAGCTCAGGGAAGATTAGGAAAAGAAGGATTTTGAGATCTGAGAGGCATTGAAACAGTAGGAAGGAAATGCAGGGGGGAAAAGAAGGGGAAGGAAAAAAAGGGGGGACAGAGGAGAAGTAAAATATGTATGTAGATTAAGTAGTTTACCAGTTGCATAGGAAATCAGTGCTTTATACGCGTGCTACAAGAATATACAATGTGGGATCTCTCAACTTTCAATGCGAGCCTGTACTACCGCACCAGTATTGTCTGTCATAAATTCTCCATCCAGTATGGAGACAGCCCAGGAGACACATCTCTGGCCAAGTCTCCCACAGTTGCCAGGGAGTGCACTAGGGAATGTTAAACACACAAGTAATAAACTCGCTAGAGTTCCATAGGGACTCACTGGTTAGCTCCTGATAGGTCAGAGGGAGCTAACCAAAACAACTGACATGACATAAACAGCAAAAATAAAAGGCAGGCTAGTTGCATGCTCAGATGCTCAGAATGCCCCATTATGGACCTGCAATATGAAATTCCTTCTTGTGAAATGCTATTCTTTAGAGTTTTTGACTCATAGGTGAACCAAAAAGACAGGTCATAGAAACATATAGATAATTATTGGTCAAAAGCTTATTAAAGGTGGCAGAAGATGAGGTCCAACTCAAAGTAGGGACATCCATACCTTCTCAGACGTGTTTTCCTGTGATAACCACACTTGCTTACGAGGTACAGAACTTTAATGTCAGAAAATCTTTGCTCTAATAATGTGCGGATATTGCTGCCTTTCATTATTTAACTGTATTCAACCACTAGTTTATAAGGCAATATGTAAGAGGGGAAGGAGAATGTACTTGAAGAAGAGGAGAATATCCTGGTAGCATTCTGAACACACAACAAGATGTATGAACTGCAAATCAAGATAACACAAGATAACACAGTTAAAAAAATAAAGGGGAAAAGAGAGAAATGAATTGGAGCAAGAGAGGTGATACCAGGGATTATTTCACCTATTTCATTTTGTGAAGAGTCATAACAACAAATAATTTACATTTAAAATTATTCTTCAGATCCAATCAGCTGTTTAATGGTAATGATAAACTAGAATTCAGCTGTACTAGCTGCAAGGAGGAGTTGTCTTTTTCCAATACTTTAAAATCATGACATTTTGTGGAAAGGTTAGATAATGAATTGTGATTGATTTCAATTTCATCAAGCAAAAAACTGGACTATGTTCATGATGGAGGATAATACTGTGGAAAACAGTGCAAATTATTTCAAGTGATGTTTGCATTAAACAAGCAATATATTGTTATTATTATGTTTTCAGTAGATTTTTTAACAATGTTTATCCCACTTGCAGCTTCTAGTAACAAAGTGTTATTTAGTTATGAAATATGGTTATTAATCATCAGACGAGTAACAGGTAATCATTTTAGACCACAAAGGGTTTAAGTAAGTGGACCAAGACACCATTGTTAGAAAGTATTAAAAATATAGAAAATTCCAGGTAGGATTTAATTCTCAGACTTGGGTTGGAATAGTTTACAGAAGCATTTACTTAAAGTATTTCTAAATATTGTATAGGTTTTCCATTACTAAAATAGTAGTGCCTCCCCCACTTTCTCCCCCTCCCCCCCCAAAAATAAAATAAAAAAATAATAGGTACATAACGCATTGGGTTCCTTACAAGTAAGTGTTTTATAAATGAGTGTATTGAGGCAGAGGGAACTAGCTATATTTATTCACATTTCCATGACAACTAGTTTAGACAGCTTCAGGGCCTGTTAATCTTGATATGAAACCAGATGGCTTACATAACTTAATTGTAGGGTGTCCAGCAAATGGATCCTACATGCAGATGTCTGGCTCAGCAAAAGACTGATGTTGGCCAATGGGACTTTTTAGAACATACTACTTGGGGTATCAAAGCATTTAATTATAGATTAGAAACTAATTAAAGCTATGAAAGAAAACATGCAAGGCACAAACAAGGTGTTAGTTTGTAAAGTAATCCATGAGGTACACATGAAGAGACCCTACAAAGAGTTTCATGGGAGGTGAGCATAATCATCTGTCATAGCAATTTACAAGAAGATCCAGCTTGGTCTCAGAGTCAATCTGTCTTTCTTTCTAAATTGGTTTGAAGCTCTAAGTATGCTCCTCAGAGCTATCAATCAAGTAACCTGAAAATCGTGAAATTCTAAGTTGCACAGAGATGTATGGAATAGCAGCCTCTCGCTGATGAGGGATACACTTTATCTTTGAGTTGAGCAGCTTTTTGGGATGTTGTTTTGTATATATGAAGCATTATCTTTACTATGCATTAAAATAGGGATCTTTTTTTTTATCACATAACAGCCCTTTAGAATTATAATAAAACATTTATCAAGATGAACCATGTGATTATCTGTGTACTTTGTTAACTGATTTAATTTCTTTCTAGTAAAGCTTCACTAAACATTTTCTTTTCTTGAAACTTTTTTTGAGAGACAATGTATAGATCGGCATTCACTTGTGCAATTGGAACTTTAAATCAAAGTATCCACATAGATAGGACTTATTTTTTTAATTCAAACCAACATTACACTGTGACATGTTCAAGTCCTATCTCTCCATCTCTCTCATCCCATAAAAGCAATGATAATCATCCTACCTCTTCTGATTGTAGGTATTAGCATACCTTGTGTATTGTATGGATATGCATGTGTACCAGAAGTATGGATAGAGGAATCCCAAAGGTAAGAGTTTCTGAAAGTGGAACAGAAGGGTCCCACTTACAAAACACGCTGCCACAGGGGTGTGCCCATATAATAGGTATATAGTAAGAATCCCTTGGTATATAAATTCAAAAAAAATAATAAATCTTTAATAGATAAACATATTAATGCATATATAAAAAATGAAGTAAATACACCCAAAATCCAAACACAATAATAAGTAAAGTGAAAGAACCGTGAAAAGAAAAGTGCTTATTTACACTGGGTCTAAGTCTAGAATACCTACCCTCCTATATAACTTAGAGAATACCTACCCTCCTATATAACTTTACAAATATATAGGATAGGGTTTGTGACCTAGATCAATGGGGATATTTACTATCTGGACTTAGCATACAGGAAGTTTACCCTCACTATTCGTGACAATTCTTCCAATACTAGTAGTTGTCCATTTTATACTCAGATACCCCTGTCCTCTGGTCTAACTTTATCCTACAAATTCCTTGCTGGATATTTACCTAATTTTGACATCTATCAGTAAGATGATTTCATCTCACTAGCTAGACTTTATTCTAGACTTAGACGCAGTGTAAATAAGCACTTTTCTTTTCACGGTTCTTTCACTTTACTTATTATTGTGTTTGGATTTTGGGTGTATTTACTTCATTTTTTATATATGCATTAATATGTTTATCTATTAAAGATTTATTATTTTTTTTGAATTTATATACCAAGGGATTCTTACTATATACCTATGATATGGGCACACCCCTGTGGCAGCGTGTTTTGTAAGTGGGACCCTTCTGTTCCACTTTCAGAAACTCTGACCTTTGGGATTCCTCTATCTATTTTCGCTTCTGGGTTATGCCCTTCAATTGTTGCCCATCTAGTCCGTTTTCTGACTCTCGGGTCAGTGCTTTCTGACCCAGTAGTAATTTTTTCTTTGATTATGTACCAGAAGTATACATTCATAATAAAAGTTTTACATGTTTTTTATGTTTTTTTGTTGTTGTAATTTTGTGAATGAATGCTTGAGAATCCATTCTGGGTCTGATGCGACTGAGATTTATAGGACATACATTTTTTGGCATCATATTAATTTTAGGGAAACTCTAGTCTCAACTGTGTCACTTTGTTTGTAAGTGATTTTCCATTTGATTCATAATCTGCCTTAAACTTCACTAATTAGTTATCATTTTGCCACTGTTACTGCCTTTTTTTCAATGGTGTTACTCATGTAAATGTGAAAACCATTTATTTCACAAGTTTGTCCCTTTTCTCTAAAGAATGTGGTGTTGATGAGTAGCCATCAATTTCAACATGCGTATGAGAATAGTTCAACACAGTGACAGGCAAGTCAGGCAAATGAAGTGGCAAACCTATTGATCCACATTTACTGATACACTTGTCTAGGAAGTCATCACTCACGCATTGAAAGCAAAGTGGTGGGGGTATTGTCTAGAGGGAGGAAAGTGCTATTTGACTTTGTACTAATCATAGTTCAGGAAGAAAAATACCTTTAAGCTTACATTTGCTACTGATATAAAATTAAAGCAGCATGAAATGAAGAATATTAACATTTAGATATGGTATTTTAATATGCTTTGATATTTTTATCCTGCACAACAAGCATCTTTCTGTAGAGTTGAATTTTAAATTATGAAATTTGTGCCATCTTCTAGTTTGCTAATGTTTGTGCTAGTTTGTTGAATTGTTTTATTTGTTTTCATGTTTACAATTTTTGCCCTTTGCTGTTTCTGATGTTTGTAAAACATGTCCTGTTTTTGTGTTTTACATGGAATCTTAAATTCAATTTTCCTTTCCTGTTTGGTTGAGTTAAACAGACTCCTTTTTAAAACTTCCAAGCAGCTGTTGGCAGATTAATGTCTAAAACAGCAACCCTACTTTTCCTTTATATATTTTAAATTCAAAATGTATAACCCCCACCCTCATGGGTTGTACCGAAGAGTTCTCGAATTTAAAGTTGCACCAATTGTAAACGTCTTCAATATTGTGATGGAAGCTAACAATGGAACATTTGTATCATGTGAAATATTGAAACATCAAGTGAATCTGTAGAGGGGGTGAACTCACCTGATTCTTACTTCCTAAGATTCTCTTTGTGTTACACAATTGTTTGAAATGTTGCTTTTTATATGTTGTGCATTTCAAAAAGTGACTCTGAGAAACTGAGTACTGTCTGTGGTTTTCCAGTGAACTTGATTTTGAGTCAGACTATTGTGCACACTCAGGGTTGATACTGTTCCCTGCTTGTGGTTGTGGTGGAACCTACCACCAATTTCATGTTTTGTTTCCCCATTTTGGCATAATTTGCCCTTTTTTCATTTGGAGTTCTTGCATACGAACTATATCCATTTGTCTCCCCTGTACCCCATTAGAACGTTCACACCAACAACTTCATTGAGAAACCACAAGGGAAGTAATTAATGAATGCTCCCCTGGGTGGCCCCTATTTCGTATAACCGAACGCACGTGGTCAACAAAAGAATGGGGCCATCTTGTCTCCCAAACGTGGGCAGCGGCACTTTGTTATTGAGTGCCTGGAACTCTTTTCGGCTATGCACTCACACGAACACCAGTAAACATTTGACCGCTGCCCATTCTACTTCCCGACCAACTATGCTAACGATGTTCGGGAGATATAAACTACTGAAAAGGGGTGGCATTCTTACCCTGGAATTAAGACAATCCCTTGTATGGTGTTTGCACAGGAACCCCCTGAACAGAAGCCGGTCAGGGCACCTATTTCCCTGGAACTGTTTTGGGCTAGCACCATGTGTCCAGCCAGTCAAAACTTTACCTCGATTGCATTCCCATTTCACCAAACCGATCTGAGTGATATTTGGTGATGTTATACACTCAGATCGTGGCTATCCGGTGATGTAACTTTTGTGGGGTTCCTAGTTATGGTGAGGGCACTTTAGGGGTTCTGTAGATTTTGTGTAGATTTTCTGTATGCATTTATCCCTCAGGCACAAAGGATCCTGGGAATGAAAACCCTGTATTCTTGTATATGTAGGGGTCTTGGCATAAAAGCTGTGTGTGGTCTGGAATAAATCAATTGACTCCCAGAACTATGTTTTGTCTGGTTACTGGGGGAATGGGTGTCTGCTTATTTTAATGGCCCTAGAGTGGCTGAGTAAAGGAATTAACGGAGGTAACCAGTTGGGTGACCCGTGCTCCGCTATAGTGGTTTTGTTTATAGAATGTTACAATGTAGTTCATGAACTATTTGCCTAGTTGATCTGCCCTAGTCTATTGTAAGTGTTATTATTGTGATAGTGAAAAAGGTGATAAGTGCTCTCTATTCAATAAAGCAGCTATTCACCAACAAGGAGTTCCTTTTACCTTGTGAACAATAGAACAAAACAAGCTAGTAAATTAGGTGGGCAGCGCTAAGAATTATCATAATAAAATCATACATACAAAGGTAGCAGCAGATTTCGCAATTATGTTTCTTACTCTTAAAAAAAGGAAATAAAAGGACAATGATAGTGCAGTATGTTATGACTAATATGGTGATAAAGATATATTCCAAAGGAGCACTCATGTTTTACAGAGCTTAAAAAGCTCTATTTTAGGAGCCTGGACGGAGCAATCCCTGTCTAAGGATTTCTTTTTGCTGGTATCAGTTTTCCAAGGTAGTGCGGCTCATCATATGAAAAAAATAAGGATGCATACCAATGGTACAGTACGTATGTAAAAGTAGGATAAGTAAATAATATTAGACCTACTTACATTTGCTAGAGCAATGACCTGCTCTAGTGTATGGAGCTTTAGGTGGAACAATCCCCACCTAGGGATATATGTAGATCTGGAACAGCAGAGTGATGGTGAGAGTATAAGGAGCTCAAGAGTGACTGGGAATTAAAACAGAATCTTTATTAATAAACAGAATGAATAAAATTATTTAAAAGTGAACTATATAATAAAAAGAACTATAAATAAAACCAGTCGTTGTAGGCAATCCTTAATCTCCACTTGACATGTTTCGCTTACATCTTTATCAAAAGTGAATGTCTGCTGTTCAGGTCAGTTGATGTTTAAATAGTCTCTTACTTTCTCTATTCCTATTATAGAGGAATAAATAGATCCCTGCATGCATCAGCAGGGATGGCAAAAAACATCTTTACACTGGCCTCTGGAACAGTGGAAATGTGTTCTATAGAGTAGTGAATCGTGCTTCAATTTCTGACAGTCTGATTGAATAATCTAGGTGTGGCGTAGGGCAGGAGAATGCTAGAACTGGAATGAGAAGTGCTTGCTGTAAATATTGGTGGGAAAGGGATTTGTTATAGCAAAGAGTTATCAAATTGATGACATTTTAGACAATTGGATGTTTTCAACAATAATTAGGAAAGGTCCTTTTTTTGTGTTTCAGCATTGGCACCTAGCCTTACAAATGCTCCTTTGTCTGTATGTGCACAAATTCCCACTGTACAATCCAAAATCAGAGGCAGCTGTTATAGCTGCATAGTGTAGAGCAGGCTCATATTAAAACTGTAAGTTTGAAATGGAATGCCCAGCAGCTCATATACTGTAGGTGTGATGCAGGTGTCCACATACTTTTGGCCATATAGTGTAGTTGGTCTGATTTCCTCCATGCCACTACAATTTGGATCTCTCTACCAGCTCTGATAAGATTAAATCCACAGCTCACATCCCTTCTGTAGTTCTGTGGGACTGTGCTATGACACCTTTCCCATGATGGAGAGGAGATAGAGTAGCACTGATTTGCTTAGCTTGTTTTATAAAAATCTTGATTAGAGTTTAATTTTATTACAAACTGCAATTCGTTCAAATTTAGGCCGATCCTAAACTCCAGGTTGAAAGGGTGCTGGTTCACACAATGGGTTTTTTTGTGATGAGGATTTCCATCCACAGTGCTAATAAAAGTTGTTTTAAGGGAAAAAAAAGAAAATTGATGGCTAGGAGGAAATCAGTAAATGTAGACTTTATTCACAGATGAAATCAGAATAGACCAATAGAGGGAAAAAAGTAGCAGTAAAAGCAAAGTAGTAAAAAATTATCTATATTTATATATAACATATTTAGTAAATATAGGTGTTTTTTTAATTGCTCCGTCTTTCTTTCACTGTATTGGTTACTTTTTGTCGCTTAATCTGTGAACCACATGGCAGCAAAATGTGCAATATGCAATATATACAGAATTTTGGAAAACACGTATTGGCCCATTTTTGTGCCTTTTTGGTTTGTCAGATTCACTTTCCAGAATCATTTAACTTAATTTAGGCGATCCCTCAATAGGTTTTTTTGTTTTTATTTTTGGATGAAGTTGTTCAGCAAAATATCTCAGCCCAACTCTGACAAAAAGTTATTTTTTAAATACCATAATATCACTATAAACTATGCAAGGCAGCGACATGGCTCAATTAATGCAGCTTTTCTTATGAGTATGTAAAAAAAGGTGAAATGTCCCTGATTCACTTTTTGTAGTGAAATAATGCAATGTGACTGTGAGTATCAAGATATATGCCTAGCAAAATCAAATAGGGATCAGTTTAAAATGAGACTATAAAGAGCCAAAGTTTTAAAATTGCTTACAACTTATTTTTAGGCTGTTAATATTTTAATAAATACTGCATTTTGAAATTGATATATGTACATTTTCCCACAATTTTCCTGATATTCATAACTAGATGTGCAAAAGAGCACAGACGGGCTTCAAGACATTGTGCTTTTCTGCAGGCGCACTTAGCAACAGAGCATACACACAGTTTTTGTAATCCAAAGCATGGGTAATGATCCTAATGGACCAAAGACCTATCCACCATGGCTGTACCTCTTGATTTTCACCAAAACGGTGCATGTTCTGGTAAACTAGTTAAATTCTTTCTGCCAGTATAGATCAATGCTAGAGCATAGACCTAATTCTTCGGATACGTGCAGCCATTTATATTCCCACGCTATCTATACTTAATAAATTTCGCTGACAAAATGTGTGCCAACAAAAACAACTCAAATCAAAATGGAAAAAATACATAAAAAAATACATAAAAATGGATAATTACAATCAATAAAAAAGATTGTATAGGGAAGCATATATACAGATATATCTTTAAGGCATAACAAAAATGTATTATGAAAAAAAAATATTATGAGATAAATAATAGTTTAGAGAGTATCATTTGTAAATAGCCCCAGAAATGTTAATTCCGAGATAAGATAAAGTGCTGCATGCCTTTCGATATGGGAAATATGTTAATACCCCCTTCCTCTTGATAGCAGAGGCTACCACCACACTTCTATATTCTGATTGTTTTCATTTACAGAAAAATTGGAAAGCAGACTATATTGATCCATTTTTATCAATAAAGCATATAATGATTGAGTTAGATTAGTTAATGAAAATAGTAAACAGTAGAGAACTCAGGCAACTTGCAAAAATGTGAATTTTTATAAGGAGTGAGATGGTCCTGTAGCTCTTGCATTGCTCTGGATCCTTGCCCGAATTTGTTTTTAAGGTGATATAAGCCTCAAGGTCTGTGGGGAGATGTCAAGTCCCTTTGCTAGTGAGTTGTAGACCACCAGGAAGTGTGGGGATAATTGAGTTACAAAACTCCAGTAATACATTGTGGTTAGTCCATCTGGACGTAGTCTATTATTAAGAGGGGTCGAATTCAAGGCCAACATAAGCTCTTCAGCTGTATTATGGTTATCTAGTGTCTACTGGTGACAGTGTACTGGTCAGATGTTTCTGTAAGTATGTCGCAAGTGTATCCTGGTCAGATCTTATGTTTATTTTGTGTGATGAGATATTATTGATGGTGTAGAAGCTGTAGAAGCTTTGTAAGGCTTTTGCAATATCTGAGGTAGAATGGTGCAAGGTACCATCTTTGGACTGGATTTTGAGAATGTAAGTGAATTGTTGATGTTGGTTAAGAGTTTCTGCCAGAAGTTGACTGCTCCTATTTGCCTGACTATATTATTAGGCTTTACTTATAAATAGTAAGAAAAAAAGGTGGGAAGGAACAGCGCTACCGTACTGATCACAAGGGGAGATAAAGCAGCACGCCTGAAAGGAGGGGTAACCCTCAAACCCTTCAGAAAATGGAGAGAACAAAAGACAAAAAATACAGGGAGCGCTAAATGGAACAAAGGGAGATGAAAAGTCTCTTTAGGTACAATGTAGACCTTGGGTGAATATCCTTTTGTTCTTGCTTTGAAATCTCAGTAGTCGGATATGGAATACAAAAGCAGAGAAGGGAGACCAATAGTGCAAAACCGTAATGAGGAATGGATAAAGAACAAGACAGAAGTGGAGAAATGCCAACTTACAATATAAAGAGCTATGCCCAGCTCTAGGTAAAACAGCATACAGTGGTATTTAATACTCCCCACATGCAGGATATTACTGGACAATTGGAGGTGCCTTCTCAAGATTCCTTACACCATCTCAGATAAACGTCAGCATATAAAATACATAAAAGAGGGAAAGACCCAATGGTGCAATAACGTAAATGATACTGCAACGACAGACAACACTGAGGTCCTAAGAGTGCTAACTTACAATTTGAAGAGCTATAACCAGCTCTTAGTAAAACAGCATACAGTGGTATTTAAACTCCCCACATGTAGGATATCCTTCTAGCGATGCTTGCAGTGCCGGTCTTATGAAAAAAAAATCACAAGAGAGGGCCCATAGTGTTTTCCATACATAAAATGACAGTAGAAAATAAAATGAAATGTACTTACACTGTTCAGAGCAGCCACACTGCTCTATGAACCAGGTGTAGGTGGAATAATCCCCACCAAGGATTGCTTTTGCAGTACTGGATCTTTAAAAATGGTAAAAATCAGCCAGGATAAAATAGCAACATATAAAGTAAGTGTACTGACCATAGGCAAGTGGTAGTCACAAAATACTTTAATTTAAAAGAGTAATATAAAATACACAACGCGTTTCACCAAACAATAGGCTTTATCAAGTGTAGAGCAAATAATCCTGGCTATTCACATTTTATAGGCAGCTAAATGGCATGAATTTCAAAGATTGGCGCCAAAATGACGTCATTATCACATGACTTTTAATTACACATAAAAAAGGAGAACATATTCAAACAGTCAATAGTGCTCGTTTTTATATTTTAATTACATGGGGTTATTGTGAAACCGTATATGACCTGTGGGGGGTGTAAAAAAAAATCGACTTTGATGTGAGGGAGGAAAGGGATAGGGCAGTGTATTAGCAGGTGAAAAGTCGTGAGGGCGCGGCCATTTTAAACCAATGGGGCGGGCGGGTGGGGTCGGCAAAGTGCTGTGTGCGTTCGCTGGGCATGATGCGAAATGTAGTACTGATCACGTCCGATATGTAGGACGTGATCAGTAGGCCGAAAATGGTGTGCTAAGGGATGTGGGGCTGATCACATCCGATGTACAGGACGTGATCAGAGGGGGCGGTCTAAAAACATCCGAGAAAGGGAAATAAATAAATCACAAAGTGGGGTGTGAGTGAGAGGCGGCCATCTTATTTAAGGGCAAAGGGGTGGAATATGATGGTGGACAATATGTATATATAGTAAGAGGGGATAGGGGCAAATGTAGAAACATATTAATACATACAGAATATAAAACATAGAAATAAGTATTAGGATATAAAAAAATAAATAACATGGGGATAGAATCTGTTTTACAGATATTAGAAAAAGAAAGAAATAAAGTTTATATATATATATATATATGAATTCATTACTAATACTAAATAAAAGATGAATTTCAATATTGGTTACAATGTTTAATATATTTAATAAAAGTACATTGCTACTATTAAGAGAGTAATATTAATTGCCATATTTATAAAAAGTTGCAATATATATATATATATATATATATATATATATATATATATATGTATTATAAAAAATTAAAAAAGGTCAATTTCTGCATTTAGACCTGTCTTTAGATTAAAAACCCATTCCATTTCGGCTTTTCCCAGAATGTTTTTTTTTTTTTTTTTGTCAATCTTATTTTTATTAAAGGCATATAAGATGGGGTACAAAGAGAAATTGGAGGAAATGTACGAGTGATTTACAGCATAGGGTATATACAACAGTCAACAAAATCAAGTTACATTCCTAAATTGCGATGCCTCATTTTTTATGTTTTTTTTTTAAAGATAAACAAGTTGTTATATCACGTTTGCTGCAGGTCTCGTCAGTGTATAGCAATCAGCGTTCTACAAGGAAGAAGGGTGATAGACGTGACCTGCATAAAATAATGACTAGCACTCTATTTGACACGGTGAAGTTACATGGGGTTAAGTCCCAGGTCATAGGTTTCTATGCATTTCGCAAGTGGGTCCACATGTTAGCTAGGGCATAATAGGCACAAGTGGAGCATATATATGTTGGTAAGGCTATAATTTTAGGCATTGTAAGCAGTATTAGCAGTTTCTAACTCAGGAAGAAAACAAGTATAGCATTCGTTTTTGTGGGAATGTATGTCAAAGTCCGTAATCATCGTGGGTGGCCATTGAATTTGTACGGTTCAGACACTTTACCCGATGCCTGCCTGTGGGTGTGCAGTGTCCTGCTGCCATGTTGCTTGCCGCGGGCTTACCCGGCCCACAGTGGATTGGCAGGTGGGTGCTGTCGATGGAGGGGTTCCACCTGATGCCTTCTTAGTGATGTGCCTGCTGTTGTATCCCCACCGATGTCGCGGCGGTCTCTCCGGAGGGTTCCCACTTTTTGCTCTGTGGTTGTGAGCAGGGTTGCGAGCAGGCTGGGGGAGTCGTCGTCGTCTCTGGCGCCATTTTCCCAATCTTTGCCGCTTGAGGATAGCTTGTCGATTGCGGGAGCTGGGTGATGGTACGTCGGGCAAGGCGACTTTTGGCTTGCAGGGCTGTTCCTGTTCCAATTTGTCAGCTAGTTTTACCCAAAAGGCTGCAAAGGTACGCTTTATCCGCTTCAGGATATCAGGCTCCTCTGTGTCGTGGCTTGTTATCCACGTGGCGTCCGCCATTATAGTTTGCTCAGTTGTCGCGGGCTGACTGCGAGGTCCAGTTGGCTGTCCGCAGTATGGCCGGGCTTTCTCCCATGGTTGGACCGGGATAACCCCCACCGGTCCGGGGGGGGCGGAGTATCGTGTCTCCCGGGTCGCCAGCGAGAGGACGGGGAAAGCGGCCGTCTCTCCCCAGATCCAGTGCCCGCAGGCCGCGGTTAGACATCTCGGGTTGCTGTACACCGGTTCTCAGACGAGTGGTACCGAGAGGTTCAGTGAGGCTTACTGATCCCAGGTATGGCAAGCTCATGTAGGTGCGAGCCTTTAACATCGAGTTTTGGGCGATTTTTCAGTTTTGGCTGCAGGAGCTCAGCAATCATGCGTCTACTCAGGAAGCCAGTCAGGCTCCGCCCCCCCAGAATGTTTTTTATATCGCCACCTCACCACGGGATATTGCATATTAGGATAGAGGTAAATTTAAGAACGTTGTTTTTTTTTGGGTGGTGTGTTAGAAAATGTTTAGACACTGTGTGATTTTTAAATCCATTCTTAATGTTGCGGCAGTGTTCGGATATCCTAGTTTTTAGAAATCTTGACGTCATGCCCACATACTGGAGGCCACAGGGGCACTCCAGTAGGTATATAACATTTTCCATGCAGCATGTGATAAAGTGTTTGATATTGTAGCTTTTATTAGTGATGTTAGATTTGAATATAGTGGTTTTATTTGGGACTGACATTTGTGTGGTCTTACAGACGATACATTTTCTGCATTTAAAAAAACCTTTAACATTAGACAAGGTGGATAATTTTTTTGACTTAGTCTTAGTAAAAATTTTTGTTAAGAGTTTTAAAATTAGGGGCGCCTCCAAAAATGATGTTGAGTTTTTCAGGGATAATCTTGTTTAGAAACAAAAAACAAAGTATATACACTAGAGATGTACACGAATACTGTGGATAGCCCCAGGTGAACTTCACAACCACCTATGAAAACGTATAACAAGCAAACAAAAGTGGAAACCACCCAGAATACGTATAAGTATAAAAATAGAAAAGGGGACAACCTGATGTAAATCAAATGTCCTTGAATCGAATCTATGAAAAAATTGAAATAGCTTGCATAGCGTAAAAAAGTATATATAAATAGTGGATATAAGTGAGATTGGAAATACACTCACAAACAAACGATAATTCAGGCCTTTCACCCTCTCAGGGGTTATATGATGAGTGTAGGTATCCTCCGACACGATATATGTAAATGAAAAAAATGCAATATAGTGAAGTATGTTTAGAAATATACAAAATCACATTTATTCATTGCACTTACAAAAAAGCAGCATAAAAAGGCATCTCTCCATATACATATGGAACTCCTGGTAGTGGTAGTAGAGTGTCCACAGTGGAGGTCCAAGACCAATAGAAGAAATGCAGGATCCAAACAAATAAATAAAAACAATAAGCATATATAAAAGTTCGGTTGTATCTGGTTACATCCAACGCGTTTCGTCCTGTCAGATGTCGGACTTCTTCAGGGATAACCTCGGGTCCATCTCTGATGGTATATATATCCTCATAAGCAATTTTCGGAATCCGATACACATGAAAATAAAACTTGCTTTTCACTGGTGAAACGCAATAATCGGGCGCGAAATCCATAGAGCCTCTCAAACAGTTCCGGGTTGTGGTGCGCATGCGCGTAAAAACGCGCATGCGTCAACTCAAAAGACCGTAACCTACAAGGGACAAAAAACAGAGAACGGCGAAAATATCGCCTGAGCAAATGACCGTGCAAGTTCTATCAATAAAGATCTAAACATTGTGGCGAAATGAATACCCCATATTGTAGATATGTATAGCGTGTACACACATATGTATCTCAATGCAACTAATGCATATAAAGAATATTACAAAGAATATATATATACGTGTGTATCCAAGAACTGCATATACAACTATAAATGGGGACTAGTTTAAAATCTGACTTAGTGTATACAATACAGTTAAAGGCATATTAACCCTCATATAGGTGGAATTCATATATTACATAAAAAAATGCAAAATGAATAGAATCAAGTATTGAAATATTATATGTAGATCAAAATGAAATAATAATGAAATAATAAAGATACACATATTATAATATTACATAAAAATTATGTTACATGAAAATAACTACATAAACAGTATTTACATAAAGAGGAGAACATAACCTTGTATTTAAACATTCCCAAAGAGAGCGCATGAAGAAAACTTGATTAGATAAGACCTTGTAAATCAATTTCTTGATTAAGCCCCAGATTTAAAGTTTTTAGGTTGAAAATCCACAGAGCCTCTTTTCTAACTAACTCCTGTTGCTTATCACCACCTCTCCACCCTAATTGGACTGAATCTATTCCAAAGACTTGTAGGGTGTTCCAAGAAAATAAAGAACAAGAATTGCAGTGTCTTGGTACACTGTGATCAATTTTATTTTTCCGTATATTATTATAATGTTCTAATATTCGGGTGTGTAGTTTTCTGGACGTGCGGCCCACGTATTGGGCCCCACAGCCACATTGCAATAGATAAACTACAAAAGAAGAAGAACAATGAATATGATTCTTTATTTTATATGTTTTTTTCGTATATGTACCCATAAAATCATGAATTTTCCTTTTTAAATGTGTACATGTAGAGCAATGGCCACAGCTGTAGAACCCTTGTATTTGGACCTTCAGAAAGTTGTTGCAAGTGGGAGTTATAGGTAATAAACTAGGTGCCAGTTTATTCTTTAAATTACTTGATTTTTTATAGATTACTGTGGGAAAATCCGGTAGTACATCTTTTAGGATCTCATCTCTCTTTAAGATGTACCAATGTTTTTTAAGGATTTTTTCCACCTGTCTCGCTTGGGAGTTATATTGTGTGACAAACGCAAATTCGAATTTGTTATTGGTATTGTTATATTTATCTTTATTTTTATTTTTATTACTCCATTTGAATCTATTTTTTAATTTTTGCTCGACCGTTAAGGGTTCCAAACCCTCTTCGTCTTTATTAGTCAAAAACAATGACCTATCAGAATTTAATATTTCAATTTTAGATGTCTCCATTTTTTGGATATTGTATCCTTTTTCTGCATATCTTTGTTGAATAATTTTAGACTGTTCCAAAAACATGTGGTTATCTGTACAATTCCTTCTGAGCCGGGTGAATTGGCTCTTAGGAATATTCGAAAGCCAGGAAGGATAATGAGTGCTGGAATATTCAATCGCTGTATTGCAATCAGTGGGCTTAAAGTACGTCTTGGTTTTTAGCTGGTTGTTTTCTACATATATAGTTAAATCTAAGAAATTTATACTTGAATTACTGGATACTGAAGTAAATTTCAAATTACCGTATATACTCGAGTATAAGCCGAGTTTTTCAGCCCATTTTTTGGGCTGAAAAACCCCAACTCGGCTTATACTCGAGTCAAGGTCTGTATTATGGCAATTTGCATTGCCATAATACAGACTGGGGGGAGAGGGGGGCTGGCAGAGCTGTACTTACCTGTTCTGCAGCTCCTGTCAGCTCTCTCCTCCTCTGCGCCGTCCGGTCAGCACCTCGGTCAGCTCCCAGTGTAAATCTCGCGAGAGCCGCGGCTCTCGCGAGATTTACACTGGGAGCTGACAGAAGAGCAGAACGGACGGCGCAGAGGAGGAGAGAGCTGACAGGAGCTGCAGAACAGGTAAGTACAGCTCTGCCAGCCCCCATCTCCCCCCACTGAACTGCCACTGGACCACCAGGGAAGGAGAGCCCCCCTCCCTGCCATGTATCAAGCAGGGAGGGGGGACGAAAAAAAATATATAAATAAAATACGAAATAATAATACAAAATTAATAATAATAAAAAAAATTAATAATAACAAAAAAAGGGGGATAAGGACCACTATGGGAGGGGGGGGGGTATAAGGACCACTATGGGAGGGAGGGGGGTATAAGGACCACTATGGGAGGGAGGGGGGTATAAGGACCGCTATGGGAGGGAGGGGGGTATAAGGACCACTATGGGAGGGAGGGGGGGGGATAAGGACCACTATGGGAGGGAGGGGGGATAAGGACCACTATGGGAGGGAGGGGGGGGATAAGGACCACTATGGGAGGGAGGGGGGGATAAGGACCACTATGGGAGGGAGGGGGGGGATAAGGACCACTATGGGAGGGAGGGGGGGATAAGGACCACTATGGGAGGGAGGGGGTGGGATAAGGACCACTATGGGAGGGAGGGGGTGGGATAAGGAATACTATGGGAGGGAGGGGGGGGATAAGGACCACTATTGGAGGGAGGGGGGTATAAGGACCACTATGGGAGGGAGGGGGGGTATAAGGACCACTATGGGAGGGAGGGGGTGGGATAAGGACCACTATGGGAGGGAGGGGGGTATAAGGACCACTATGGGAGGGAGGGGGGGTATATGGACCACTATGGGAGGGATGGGGGGGATAAGGAACACTATGGGAGGGAGAAGGGGGATAAGGACCACTATGAGAGGGAGGGGGTGGGATAAGGACCACTATGGAAGGGGAGGGGGAAGTAAGGACCACTAGGGGAGGGGAGGGTAAGGACCACTAGGGGAGGGGTGAGTCAGGACCACTGGGGGGGGGGTTGAAGGAACACGGGGGTGGGGAGGTAAGGAACACTGAGGGAGGAGGAGGGGAAGTCAGGACATATGGGGGGGGAGGGGGCGGCAACATTTTTTTTGCCTACGGCGGCAAATATCCTTGCACCGGCCCTGCACACACTGCATTCACACACTGCATTCATACACACACACACTGCATTCATGCACACACACACTGCATTCATGCACACACACATTGCACTCATACACACACTGCACTCATACACACACGCTGCACTCATACACACACGCTGCACTCATACACACACACATACGCACACACTGCATTCATTATACACACACTGTAAATAAATATTCAATTAATATATTTTTTTTAGGATCTAATTTTATTTAGAAATTTACCAGTAGCTGCTGCATTTCCCACCCTAGTCTTATACTCGAGTCAATAAATTTTCCCATTTTTTTGGGATAAAATTAGGGGCCTCGGCTTATATTCGGGTCGGCTTATACTCGAGTATATACGGTATACTCATTATTATTAACTTGCACCAAAAAAGAATTAAGGCCTTCCAGAGGACCGTCCCAGATGATCAAAACATCATCGATGAAGCGCCGCCACAGGACCAAACCACCCCCATCATGGTCCGCCAACTTGATGTGCTGACGTTCCCAATGGGATACATACAAGTTGGCGAAGCTAGGGGCGAATTTTGGACCCATGGCGACGCCGCATCGCTGAAGAAAGAACTGTCCATTAAACCAGAAAAAGTTTTTGGTGAGTACGAATTGAATACAGTTCACCAAAAACTCAATCTGGGTATCCTCTAGAACTTGTTGTGATTTTAGAGTATCTTGAATACAAGAAATCCCCTTGGCATGGGGAATGTTGGAATATAAAGCTGTAATATCTGCTGTGGCCAAAAGATAGGAAGGTTTCCACTCTATAGATTGTAAGTCTTGTAAAATATGTCTAGTATCTTTAATAAAGGTGTTATGTAATGGGACATATGGTTGCAAAAATAAATCCACGTACTCTGATAGATTACATGTCAAGGAGTTAATTCCGCTGATAATAGGGCGGCCTGGGGTTTTTTTTGTGTTCTTGTGGATTTTTGGCAAAAAATAAAAAACTGCCACTTTGCATATACGAAAAAAACATATAAAATAAAGAATCATATTCATTGTTCTTCTTCTTTTGTAGTTTATCTATTGCAATGTGGCTGTGGGGCCCAATACGTGAGCCGCACGTCCAGAAAACTACACACCCGAATATTAGAACATTATAATAATATACGGAAAAATAAAATTGATCACAGTGTACCAAGACACTGCAATTCTTATTCTTTATTTTCTTGGAACACCCTACAAGTCTTTGGAATAGATTCAGTCCAATTAGGGTGGAGAGGTGGTGATAAGCAACAGGAGTTAGTTAGAAAAGAGGCTCTGTGGATTTTCAACCTAAAAACTTTAAATCTGGGGCTTAATCAAGAAATTGATTTACAAGGTCTTATCTAATCAAGTTTTCTTCATGCACTCTCTTTGGGAATGTTTAAATACAAGGTTATGTTCTCCTCTTTATGTAAATACTGTTTATGTAGTTATTTTCATGTAACATAATTTTTATGTAATATTATAATATGTGTATCTTTATTATTTCATTATTATTTCATTTTTTGATCTACATATAATATTTCAATACTTGATTCTATTCATTTTGCATTTTTTTATGTAATATATGAATTCCACCTATATGAGGGTTAATATGCCTTTAACTGTATTGTATACACTAAGTCAGATTTTAAACTAGTCCCCATTTATAGTTGTATATGCAGTTCTTGGATACACACTTATATATATATTCTTTGTAATATTCTTTATATGCATTAGTTGCATTGAGATATATATGTGTGTACACGCTATACATATCTACAATATGGGGTATTCATTTTGCCACTATGTTTAGATCTTTATTGATAGAACTTGCACGGTCATTTGCTCAGGCAATATTTTCGCCGTTCTCTGTTTTTTGTCCCTTGTAGGTTACGGTCTTTTGAGTTGACGCATGCGCGTTTTTACGCGCATGCGCACCACAACCCGGAACTGTTTGAGAGGCTCTATGGATTTCGCGCCCGATTATTGCATTTCACCAGTGAAACGCAAGTTTTATTTTCATGTGTATCGGATTCCGAAAATTGCTTATGAGGATATATATACCATCAGAGATGGACCCGAGGTTATCCCTGAAGAAGTCCAACATCTGACAGGACGAAACGCGTTGGATGTAACCAGATACAACCGAACTTTTATATATGCTTATTGTTTTTATTTATTTGTTTGGATCCTGCATTTCTTCTATTGGTCTTGGACCTCCACTGTGGACACTCTACTACCACTACCAGGAGTTCCATATGTATATGGAGAGATGCCTTTTTATGCTGCTATTTTGTAAGTGCAATGAATAAATGTGATTTTGTATATTTCTAAACATACTTCACTATATTGCATTTTTTACATTTACATATATTGTGTCGGAGGATACCTACACTCATCATATAACCCCTGAGAGGGTGAAAGGCCTGAATTATCGTTTGTTTGTGAGTGTATTTCCAATCTCACTTATATCCACTATTTATATATACTTTTTTACGCTATGCAAGCTATTTCAATTTTTTCATAGATTCGATTCAAGGACATTTGATTTACATCAGGTTGTCCCCTTTTCTATTTTTATACTTATACGTATTCTGGGTGGTTTCCACTTTTGTTTGTTTGTTATAATCTTGTTGAGAACAGGGTCTTCGGATAAAATGTGCCAATGTTTGTGAATCGTCTTCCTTATGTCTTTATTCTTGTTATTGTAATCAAAGATGATGGGAAGTTAAGGGGTAGTGTTAGAGTTTTTATTTTTATATTTCAACATGCTACTCCTTTCGTCAGACTTTATTTTAGTGATTATGGTTTCAAGTTTGTCCTCTGAGTAGTGTTTGTCTAAAAATTTATTTTTTAGAATGTTGCTTTGTTCATTAAATTCTTCATTACGTGTGCAGTTTCTTTTAAGTCTCAGAAATTGGCTTTCGGGAGCACTATCCAGCCAGGGAGTATAGTAACAACTGTTTTGATCAATGACTGTGTTTGTGCACACTTTATTGAAAAAAGTTTTCGTGTTTAATTTGCCTTCTTTGATGAAAAATTTTAGGTCTAAAAAGCTGATTTCTTCTTTACTAAATTCTGTGGTTAAAACAATGCCTCTGTCATTTTGGTTTAAGTGGTTTAAAAATAGTTTTAAGGAGTTATAAGTACCTTTCCAGATAAAAAATAAATCATCGATATAATGGAAATAGGAGACCAGGTTTGCTCTCCAATCACGGTTGCCCCAGACTGCTTCTGTTTCCCAGTCCGCCATAAATAAATTTGCATAGCTGGGGGCAAACCTTGTCCCCATAGCCGTGCCTCTTTTCTGAACATAAAAGAATCTAAAAACCAGAAAAAAATATTTGTTAAAATGATATATATATTTTTTTTTTAATTCTTTATTTATAGCGTGCAGGGAATTACAAACATGCATGGTGTGCCACGATAGCACGAACAAGAATATACATTATGGATTTTCATGGCTGTTTTAAACAAGACTGCACATTTTATATTTAAGTTAGACTAAGCAATTTTCATATTTTATATTAGAGTAACAAGCTGAGACCATATGTGAATAACAGATATAGTATTCGCTAAACAATGCGCATTTCCTGATAGTAGTAGTATCTGTTTCTATCTGTTTCTAGCTGAGTAGGTTTTCGCTGTAAGCCCTCTAACACATACAAGATTACACATCTGACTGAGTATGGGTACATGAGTGAGATATGTGAGTGAAGGCATGCTTATATACATGTTAAATAGTATATTATGTTTAAAAGATCGAGGTATAAACACGTTATCAAGCAAATATATTCTGTGTGTGTAATAGTAGTCGCTTGTCACCCTGGTTGGTCTAGAGTTCGTAAGTCGATTTGTGCTCCAGGGGCCTGTGACTTGGTAGGTCCGAGGCCTAGTTAGTTGTCGCGGGCCTGTGCTTAACCGATGCCCGATCCACCATGTCGGTACGACCGAGTGCGGGTGTCCGTCGCTGTTCTGGCGGTGCTGCTCCAGGGGTGTTTCTGCGTACCTTGTGAGTGTCCCAGGGGCTGTCTCCCCAAGTGGCCAGGAGTGCTTTTACTGGATGTCCAGAGGTGAGTCTCTTAGGGAGTGTGCTTGGGTGCCGTTAGGTGTTGTGTGGATGGCAGTCGCTGGCATAGATAAGTGGTGTGCAACGGGAGCCAGTGCAGCCGCCATTTTGGGTCTGGCTAGGCCTCCTCCGTTATGTGCCTGTGGTGTTGGCGGGTGAGTAGTCGTGTGCAGGGTTGCGGTGCTTGGTATGGTGGGCCTGGACTCCTTCTGCCTCCCGGGCTCTTTCCTGGAGGCTTTATTAGTCGCACCGTTCACCGCCATGGAGCAGTCGCCTCCGCCGATCTCGGCCCACATGGCATCCGCCATCTTGGGTGGTGCGTTCCGGCTCTCGAGCAGAGTGGCCTTGTCGTCAGGCCTTGAGTGCACAGATGAGGACCGGGATAACCCCCCCGGTCCATATGGGGGGGGAACGGGGCCAGGTCCACCCGGGTCACAGCTTCCAAGTCGGCACCTTTAGGCAGGATAGAGGGGCAGCGGCCGTCCACCCCTCTCACCGCCGGCTTAGGCCCCCACTCTGTCGGCGAGGGCTGCGCCTCCAGGGGACTGCAGCTCCGTGGGCCAGCCTCTCCCTGGATCCGGTGTCTCTTAGTCGCCAAACACCCATGCTGTCGGTTTGTTCTTGGGACGATTACCATGTTTTAGGTGTTTAAATTGGTGTGTTCAGCAGGAGCTGGACGGGAATGCGACCGTCCAGCTCGGCGGTGCGCCCCGCCCCCCGTTAAAATGATATTAATACCTTCTATGATAAAAATCTATTTGGGATTGTGGTATTCTTTTTTCTGCTTCAAGTATTTTTGTGACTGCTTCGCAACCTTTTTCGTGGGGAATGATAGTATAGAGTGATGTAACGTCGCAAGTAACTAGGATGTTGTCATTTTGCCATGTAAAATCATTAAAGAAGAGGAGAAGGGACATAGGGTCTTTAAGATAGGATTTCATATTTTTCACAGAAGGTTGGAGTAAAATATCGATGTATTGCGATAGGTTGGATAAAATTGAATTTATTCCTGAAACAATTGGGCGGCCTGGGGGCTTAGTCTCATTTTTATGGATTTTTGGAAGGAAATAAATAACTGGGATCTTAGGGTGTGATTTATATAAATAGTTAAATTCTTTTTTATTTAGAATGTTAGAATTACTGCCTTTAAGTAAATAGTTGTATAGGGTGACTTGAATCTGAGGGCTCGGGTCTGTTATTCATTTTTCATAAACATTTTTGTCACTAAGTTGCCTGTGGGCCTCTTCTATATACATTTCTTTTGAGAGAATTACAAGGCCACCTCTTTTGTCTGCTGGTTTTATAACAATATTTTCGTCTAATTGTAGTTCTTTGAGGGCTTTTAGTTCTTGGTGATTTAGATTAAGTTTGTCTGACTTTTTTTTCCTGATTTTGCCAAAGTCTTTTAAAACAAGTTTTTCAAATACCTCTAATGGTCCGGACTTAAAATTGGATGGATGAAATTTTGATTGTGGTTTAAGATGGGTAGTGATAGGCTGAGTAGGGGTGTCAGGAAGGAGTGCAGTTTCATTTCCCATAAAGAATCTTTTTAGGGCAGCTTTTCTTATGAATTTATTTACATCCCAAAATGCTTGGAATGGTTTGAAGGATGTAGTGGGTACAAATTTTAGGCCTTTGCTGAGTACTGCTATTTGAGTGGATGTAAGTGTTTGTTGGGATAGATTAAAAATACCCCTTTCTTTGTTGGGTTTTTGGTTTTCTGTTCTATTAACCTTTCTCTCTTGCTCTCTTCTGCCACCTTCCTTCCTCTAACGTATAACTCCTTTTTCTTGCTCGTGATGGTTAGAACGATAATGGATGAGGCTGTGAGTTGGATCTGATCTCTAAAAAATTATCCTCCATGTCAATTTCTGAATCTACTGATAAAAGTTGGTATCTGTTGTGATCGGTGATAAGGGATTTTGGTTGGTCTGTGTAGCTGTAGTTTTTGTGTGTGAATCTAGATCTGGTCTGGGAGAGGTGTCTTTGTATGTTTTGTTAGTGTCATTTCTATAGAAGCTATGATGGTTATAATCGTAGTCACAAAAATACTTGAAGCAGAAAAGAGAATACCACAATCCCAAATAGATTTTATCATAGAAGGTATTAATATCTTTTTAAAAAATATATATTTTTCTGGTTTTTAGACTCTTTTTATGTTCAGAAAAGAGGCACGGCTATGGGGACCAGGTTTGCCCCCACCTATGCAAATGTATTTATGGCGGACTGGGAAACAGAAACAGTCTGGGGCAACCATGATTGGAGAGCAAACCTGGTCTCCTATTTCCGTTCTATCAATGATTTTTTTTTTTTCAATTTGAAAGAATTTTTTATTTTCAAAATTCAAAAAGGGATAGGGGGATACAGAAAGAGAAAAAGGGGGGAGGGTAGGGAGAAGATACAATCGAGGCAATCGATTTGTACAGGCATGACAGTGTGTCATCTATGCAGTGCACAATATATTAACATTTGACATCACAAAACAGAACCATCTCACAGGTGAGTACATAGTAACCGCGAGTTTTATACAAGTAATTACCATGAATACATTCGTTTAACAACATCCTATGGTTTATAACATCATCTCCAATCCCCACTGGTTGTAAGTGTAAGTGCTGTGTTGGGTCTGTGGCATATGGAAATTGTTTCACTCTATTCAAAGCGGAATTTTGGGTGTAGTTTTGTGTACCAGGTCAACCCATGGTTTCCAGACTTGTTCAGTCTGTGCCTTCTTCATGTGGGAGGTAGAGAATAGTAGTTCATATTTATAATAGTGATTTACTCTATCTAGAAGTTCTATTCGGGAGGGGCACTTTGTATTTTTCCAATTTTGGGCTACTAGATGGCGAGCTGCCAAGATTACTAGGGAGGCTATGTTTTTATCTGCTTTCCTCCAATGGTTAGGGAAGATTAGCAAGAGTGTTAGTGTTGGCGTTAAAGGCGCATTATGTTTTATTGTTTGTTGCAAGATGAATTGGACTTGTGTCCAGAGTGGAGTGATCCCTTTACACTCCCACCAGATATGCATCATGTTGCCTGTGTCTGCCATACATCTCCAGCATTTGGGGCTTGTATTGGGGTATATCTGATGCAGTCTCTGCGGGCTGAGGTACCATCTATAAATCACCTTTTTATGAGCCTCTACGTAGGAGAAGCAGGAGGTAAGGCCTGAGAGAGCGCTTAATGCTGAGAGCCATTGTACATCTGTAAGCGTGGGCATTCCCTCTTTTTCCCATTGTCTCACATAGTTAAAAGATCAGGGAGTGTCATAGTCCAGGATGGTCCTATAGCACAGCGACATGGATTTGGGTTTTTGTGGCGTGGCTTGGCATCTGGCTATAACCTCTATCATGTCTTTTACGCGATGTGGTAAGATCGGGTTATGTAGAGACACTTGGGTGGAGATAACACTCTTTAGTTGTAAGTATTGGAAAATAGAAGAGTTGGGTAAATTAAATTGTGCTTGTATATCTGGAAACGTTTTGATCCCCCTTTGTGCACACAAATCTTTGATGAATTTTATACCATATGTGGCCCATATTTTTAATGATAACAAAGGGGTCAGTCTCACTAGAGCTTCGATAGGAGCATTCATGCAAAATTTCCCCTTCTCGGTTAATGTGGCCATTAGCCTGTCCCAATATTTTAGCATCAATATGGAGGTGGGGTACAGCGATAGTTTCGGTGGGCGGTGTATCTTAGGTGACCACATAATGTGTAGTAAAGAGTGTGGTTGAGACTTGGCAGATTCCATGTCTGCCCATTGAAACATGTGTTTAGGGGCATGGAATCGAATAGCAGATTATAGAATGGCAGCCTCATAGTATGTGGCTAATTTGGGTGCCGCTAGACCGCCCCTTGGTTGGGTCTGCTGGAGTATGGAGATAGGGAGGCGTGATTTTGCTTTGTTCCAGATGAATCTGGATAGCGTGGATTGAATGGACTTGAGGATTTGTGGTGGTACCTGGAGTGGCAACATTCTAAATACATAGAGGATTTTTGGTAATAACACCATTTTGACAGTACTGATTCGTCCTAGCCGTGATAAATGTACATGTTTCCATGTTCCGCAAAGAGAGTTACATGTTTGTGACAATGGTCCGTAATTCAGTGGTATGGTTTTATGGGAATGTAGTGTAAGTTTCACACCTAGGTATGTAAGAAATTTCTGTCTCCAGTCAAACTGGAAGGTCTGACGTAGCATATCAACTTGCGGTGATGGTATATGAAGTGGTAGTGCTTGGGTTTGGGCATTATTAAGTTTATAGTAAGATATTTTACCATAATCTTGTAGTAGAGGCAGAAGACGGGGAATAAACGTTGTTGGATTGCTGATAGTCAGTAAAATGTCATCTGCAAACATTGATAATTTAAAGTTTGAAAGGCCGATAGGTATCCCCGAGATAAGTGGATCATTTCTAATTTTATGTGCTAAAGGTTCCAATGCGAGGATGAAAAGAAGAGGGGATAGTGGGCAGCCCTGCCTAGTACCGTTAGAGAGGCCGCATGGTTGTGATGTGAATCCTGAGTTGTAAACTTGAGCTGTCGGGGTGTCATACAGCGCCATTATACCTGGGGTCATCTCTTGTGGGAATCCGTATTTGTTTAAGACTGATATCATATAAGCCCAGTTAAGCCTATCAAAAGCTTTTTCAGCATCTAAAGCCAGTAGTAGGCTCAGTAGTAGGCTTTCAGTTTTTTCATTCGTAATGTGGGAGAGGATGTTTAGAATTGTCCTGGTATTGTCAGAACCTTGTCTGCCTCTAATGAATCCTGTCTGGTCATTGTGGATTATTCGGTTTAATATGGGGCTTATTCTATTTGCTAACAATTTGGCATAGATTTTGGTGTCGCAGTTCAATAGGGATATGGGCCGAAACTTTGAGCATTGGGTTGGTGATTTCCCAGGTTTTGGTAAGGTTGTAATATGGGCTTGGAGCATTGCTGTAGGCATGGAACCCATCTGAAAGCATTGATTAAAGAGTTTCTTCATGTGTGGTGCTAGCATTTCTTTAAAAGTATGGTAGTAGAGGTTTGTAAAACCGTCAGGGCCAGGAGATTTGTGTTTCGGTAATTGGTTAAGGGTATCTATTATTTCCTGATCTGTAAAAGGTTGAATTAAAGCGTGACTTTCTTCTGGGGTGAGAATATTTAAGTGGGTGTCGCGTAGAAATAGATCTATGTCTGTTCGTGTAGGTGCGTGACAGTCCTGTAGTTTCGCTAAGTTATATAAGCCGCTATAATACTGACTAAATTCTTCCACTATTGCTTGAGGGTCGGTTATTTTTCCTCCCCGGCTCGTGTTGAGAAAAGCGATTTTAGATGACAGGGTTTTCACTTTAAGTTGCGCTGCCAATGTTTTCCCTGCTCTGTTTCCTTCTTTAAAAAATTTGTATTTCAGTTTTGTTAAGAGATAGGTCGTTTTCTCCATTTCTATATTTTTCAAATTGGATTGTAGCTCGAGGATTCGTTTGGTAGTGGCATACGATGGCGTTTGTTTGTTTGTACGTTTGAGTGTGGCTAGTTCTTTGTGTATATCTATATAATTTTTAATTCTTCTTTTTTTGTTGTAACTGGCGTGTTTAATAAATTGTCCCCTAAGGACTGCCTTGTGAGCTTGCCATAAGCTATCTATATTTATCTCCCCGTGTCATTCAAGGCGAAGTATGTGTGAAGTTCCTTATTGATTTGTGTTACAAGTTCGTGGTCTGTTAGAATGTAATCATTTAGGCGCCAAGTGCTGTTCCCATTTGTGGGATGCTGTGTAGCGATTGATAGTGTGATTGGGGCATGGTCGGACCATGTGATAATGCCTATGTCGGTTTTAGATATTTTTGATGTGAGAGTCAAGGGTATGAGGAAACGGTCGATTCTGGAATATGTGTCATGTACTAGGTGTGTGTAATCTTTGTCTAAGGGGTGCAGGGTTCTCCATGCATCAGTGTATCCATGTGTGAGCAGCACTTTATCTATGTGGGATATGGAACGGGCCCTTTGGTCTAAAATTTTAGTTTGGTCTAAAATGAAATTCGTATCACCACCTATTATAGTATCTCCAAATTTGTAGGCCTTTGTCAGAGTTAAGATGTGGTCAATGAAAGTATGGCAGTCATTGTGTGGGCCATAGATATTGACCAAAGTATAATGAGCATTCTTAATTATGCATTGTATTAAAAGATAGCGGCCTTTTTTGTCGCTCACAGTTTTTACCAGTTGGAAGGATACTTCGTTGCTGATCAGGATAGTGGCGCCTCTTTTTTTAGTCTTGTAAGTGCTGTGGTATCCTATTGGAAAGTGTCTAGAGAGGAACTTTGGTTGTTTAGACGTTTGAAAATGTGTTTCTTGGTAGAATGCTATGTGGGCTTTCTGTTTTTTTGCTTCTAGTAAGGCCATACGTCGCTTGTGGGGTGAGTTAATTCCTTTTGCGTTTATTGAAAGAATGTTAAGGGTCAGATGGAGGATTCTGAGAATAAGTTGGCGACCTTTCGTAATTATTAGGTAATATGGTTTGATGTCTGTCCAGGTGCTATGTGGAGGTTTCACCTTATTATACGTCCATTGTGCACTCTGTTGGGTTTTTAGATAGTAAGAATATGTTGGCATTGCCCATGCACGTGTATCACAGACCTTCACGTCTTGTTGGTGTTGAGTTGCCTCGAGTGGGAAGGGGGCTAAAGGAGGGGGATAACAGAAAATACATAACCAACTATTTACAAAGAAGAGGTCTCCAATGTGAGATCGAATGTTCCTGGTGTTCTTGGGCATTGAAGCCCTTATGGGGGTTAGAGGATCCCTACAGGTGGTGGGAGAGAGCAGCACATATAGACTGTTTAGATCGTAGCTCAATCCCTAGTACGCCTTCGGGTTTGTGGCGTTGAAGTGCGTAGGTCTTACTCTTAACAGGATGGAGAAAAAACTGTTTAGGCAGGCCCTATGAGCAGTAACTTGCATTTATCTGCATGACTGCTTGGTGGTGGTACTTGTGTAAGTATGTGCCTGGCTTTCATCATCATGTACGGCACAGGTGTAGCATTGCACATCACATTGTGGATATCGCAGTAAAGAGAACAATAATAAAAATATAAAAAACATAACATTGATATGCATAACATTACTAAATATTCTCTGGTACCCAGTGAAAAGTAGACATCTCCATCTCTTATGGCGTTCGGCGTATAGACAAGATTCGGTAATGTCACCGAGGGATTGCCGGTAAGTTCGGGAGAACTTATCAAATCTAAGTGCAACATAGGCTGATGCTGAGAGCCTGGGGGGTTTCAAGGAGCATCAAGCGTTGAGACAATGTTCGTATTTGCCATTGTGAATTTTAAAGTCTTTCCAGAGTGGTGGTAAGCGGGGGTTAAGCCAAAAAGAGGGGAGGAAATAAGAGCCTCCTTTCTCGCGGTATAAGCTTATATGCGGGCATGGAGGGTTAGGTGGTGGAAGTTGGATCATTTTGCATATTGTAGTCAATAGAGGTTACTGTGGTCCTTGACAATCAACTTACAGTTAGTAAAGATCTGCCACCGAATAATTAATGATAAGGTTAGGCACGATATCACAAGACTTTAGTGTCTCGCTGGGAAAAAGCATTCAAAAATCCCATTCAAGGGGTAACTGCGTTTAGGTATACATCTTTATTCCCCCCGCAGGCTTTGTCGCGACCAATCGTGTCTCTAAGGGGGGCACATTATTGGGAGTTCTAAGTTAGGACCAGTCCCGGTCAAACCTTTGATTTAACGTTAGTTTTCAGTAGTAACTATAGAAACCCGAAGGGGGTACATTTATGGAACAAGTCACAGTGATGGTTACCGGCCTTTAACATCGACCGTTTTAGGAACATAGGGACTTGTCCAGTAGGCAAGGGCCTACATGGGTAGGGGTAGTCGTATTCACTTATCTGTAATTTGTGTTTCCCAGTTGTGGGTAATCTTCAGTGGAGATCTAACTAAGGTAAGTGCAGTTGCTTTGTCTACGGGTTCCACTGTCAGTGGTAAGTTCCATTCCGCCAGGGTCTCTTTTCCTTCCTCTAGGTCGCCGATGTGCTTTTCAGTGCCGTTTCTTTTAACGATAAGACGTGCCGGGAAGCCCCACTTGTATGGTATATCTGCCACTCTCAGCGCACTGGTGATCGGCATGAACCTTCTTCTTGCAGTTAACGTGTGGGCCGAGAGGTCCGTGAATAATTGAATTTTGACAAATTCTTCAGGGAGAGTAGGACGTTTTCTGGAAGCCGACATTATAATGTATTTTGTGGTGTAATAGTGTACCCTCGTTATGGTATCCCTCGGGGCTGACGGTGGGATTTATCTGGAAAGGTACTGATAACTCCTTAAAACTATTTTTAAACCACTTAAACCAAAATGACAGAGGCATTGTTTTAACCACAGAATTTAGTAAAGAAGAAATCAGCTTTTTAGACCTAAAAAATTTTATCAAAGAAGGCAAATTAAACTTTTTTCAAAAAGTGTGCACAAACACAGTCATTGATCAAAACAGATGTCACTACACTCCATGGCTGGATAGTGCTCCCAAAAGCCAATTTCTGAGACTTAAAAGAAACTGCACACTTAATGAAGATTTTAATGAACAAAGCAACATTCTAAAAAAAAAATTTTTAGACAAACACTACTCAGAGGACAAACTTGAAACCATAATCACTAAAATCAAGTCTGGCGAAAGGAGTAGCCTGTTGAAATATAAAATTAAAAACTCTAACACTACCCCTTCCCTTCCCATCATCTTTGATTACAATAACAAGAATAAAGACATAAGAAAAACGATTCACAGACATTGGCACATTTTATCCGAAGACCCTGTTCTCAACAAGATTATCCCTGAAAAACCCAACATCATTTTTAGAGGCACCCCTAATTTTAAAACTCTCTTAACAAAAAATTTTACTAAGACTAAGTCAAAAAATTATCCACCTTGTCTAATGTTAAAGGTTTTTTTAAATGCAGAAAATCTATCGTCTGTAAGACCACACAAATGTCAGTCCCAAATAATACACTTTAACACACTTTATCACATGCTGCACGGAAGATATTATATACCTACTGGCCCCTGTGGCCTCCAGTATGTGGGCATGACGTCAAGATTTTTAAAAACTAGGATATCCGAACACTGCCGCAACATTAAGAATGGATTTGAAAATCACACAGTGTCTTAACATTTTCTAACACACCACCAAAAAAAAAAAAAGTTCTTAAATTTACCCCTATCCAAATATGCAATATCCCGTTGCGAGGTGGCGATATAAAAAACATTCTGGTAAAAGCCGAAATGGAATGGGTTTTTAATCTAAAGACACTAACCCCAGAAGGTCTAAATGCAGAATTTGACCTTTTTAATTTTTTATAATAAAAAAATATATATATATCGTATATACTCGAGTATAAGCCGACCCGAATATAAGCCGAGGCCCCTAATTTTAACCCCCAAAAATGGGAAAACTTATTGACTTGAGTATAAGACTAGGGTGGGAAATGCAGCAGCTACTGGTAAATTTCTAAATAAAATTAGATCCTAAAAAAATTATATTAATTGAATATTTATTTACAGTGTGTGTATAATGAATGCAGTGTGTGTGTATGAATGCAGTGTGTGCGTATGAGTGCAGCGTGTGCGTATGAGTGCAACGTGTGTGTATGAGTGCAACGTGTGTGTATGAGTGCAGCGTGTGTATGAGTGCAGCGTGTGTATGAGTGCAGCGCGTGTATAAATGCAGTGTGTGTGTATGAGTGCAGTGTGTGTATGAGTGCAGTGTGTGTATGAGAATGCAGTGTGTGTGTGTATGAGTGCAGTGTGTGTGTATGAGTGCAGTGTGTGTATGAGAATGCAGTGTGTGTGTATGAGTGCAGTGTGTGTGTGTGTGTATGAGTGCAGTGTGTGTGTATGAGTGCAGTGTGTGTATGAATGCAGTGTGTGTGTATGAGTGCAGTGTGTGTGTGTGTGTGTGTGTGTGTGTGTGTGTGTGTGTTGCAGAGCCTTGGTGGGGGGTGGGCCATTTTATTATTATTTTTTTAATTATTTTTAATTATTTTTTATTATTATTTCTTCTTCTTATTTTGTATTTAATTTAATTATTTTTTTATTTTATTATTATTATAGATTTTTTTTTCATCCCCCCTTCCTGCTTGATATATGGCAGGGAGGGGGGGGGCTCTCCTTCCCTGGTGGTCCAGTGGCATTGGCAGTTCAGTGGGGGAGAGGGGGGCTAGCAGAGCTGTAACTTACCTCTCCTGCAGCTCCTGTCAGCTCTCTCCTCCTCCACACCGGTCCGTGCAGCTCTTCTGTCAGCTCCCACTGTAAGTCTCGCGAGAGACGCGGCACTCGCGAGATTTACACTGGGAGCTGACCGAGGTGCTGAACGGACGGCGCGGAGGAGGAGAGAGCTGACAGGAGCTGCAGGAGAGGTAAGTTACAGCTCTGCCAGCCCGCACAGCCCCCAGTCTGTATTATGGCGATGTAAATTGACTCGAGTATAATATATTAAACATTGTAACCAATATTGAAATTAATATTTTATTTAGTATTAGTAATGAATTCATATATATATATATATATAAAAACTTTATTTCTTTCTTTTCTAATATCTGTAAAACAGATTCTATCCCCATGTTATTTATTTTTTTATATCCTAATACTTATTTCTATGTTTTATATTCTGTATGTATTAATATGTTTCTACATTTGCCCCTATCCTCTCTTACTATATATACATATTGTCCACCATCATATTCCACCCCTTTGCCCTTAAATAAGATGGCCGCCTCTCACTCACACCCCACTTTGTGATTTATTTATTTCCCTTTCTCGGACGTTTTTAGACCGCCCCCTCTGATCACGTCCTGTGCATCGGACGTGATCAGCCCCACATCCCTTACCACACCATTTTGGGCCTACTGATAACGTCCTACATATCGGACGTGATCAGTACTACATTTCCCATCATGCCCATCAAACGCACATGGCACTTTGCCGACCCTGCCCGCCCCATTGGTTTAAAATGACCGCACCCTCGCGACCTTTCACCTGCTAATACACTGCCCTATCCCTTTCCTCCCTCACATCAAAGTCGATTTTTTTACACCCCCCACAGGTCATATACGGTTTCACAATAACCCCATGTAATCAAAATATAAAAACGAGCACTATTGACTGTTTGAATATGTTCTACTTTTTTATGTGTAATTAAAAGTCATGTGACTGCGGTCACATGGTAATGACGTCATTTTGGTGCCAATCTTCGAAATTCATGCCATTTAGCTGCCTATAAAATGTGAATAGCCAGGATTATTTGCTCTACACTTGATACAGCCTATTGTTTGGCGAAACGCGTTGTGTATTTTATATTACTCTGTTTTAAATTAAAGTATGTTGTGACTACCACTTGCCTATGGTCAGTACACTTACTTTATATGTTGCTATTTTATCCTGGCTGATTTTTACCATTTTTAAAGATCCAGTACTGCAAAAGAAATCCTTGGTGGGGATTATTCCACCTACACCTGGTTCATAGAGCAGTGTGGCTGCTCTGAACACTGTAAGTACGTTTCATTTTATTTTCTACTGTCATTTTATGTATGGAAAACACTATGGGCCCTCTCTTGTGATTTTATTTTCATAAGACCGGCACTGCAAGCATCACTAGAAGGATATCCTACATGTGGGGAGTTTAAATACCACTGTATGCTGTTTTACTTAGAGCTGGTTATAGCTCTTCAAATTGTAAGTTAGCACTCTTAAGACCCCAGTGTTGTCTGTCATTGCAGTATCATTTACGTTATTGCACCATTGGGTCTTTCCCTCTTTTATGTATTTTATATGCTGATGTTTATCTGAGATGGTGTAAGGAATCTTAAGAAGGCACCTCCAATTGTCCAGTAATATCCTGCATGTGGGGAGTATTAAATACCACTGTATGCTGTTTTACCTAGAGCTGGGCATAGCTCTTTATATTGAAGGTTGGCATTTCTCCACTTCTGTGTTGTTCGTGATCCATTCCTCATTACGGTTTTGCACTATTGGTCTCCCTTCTCTGCTTTTGTATTCCATATCCGACTACTGAGATTTCAAAGCAAGAACAAAAGGATATTCACCCAAGGTCTACATTGTACCTAAAGAGACATTTCATTTTCTTTTGTTCCACTTAGCGCACCCTGTATTTGTTGTCTTTTTTACTTATAAATAGTGCATGTTTGGCACCATAATTTAGGAGATAATTGAGTTCAGCGTGAGTCTTATTTAGTTCTTGGAGTACATAGGGGAGAAGAAATTGTCTTGTTTTTCCAAACTCCATAAAGTAAGCACACAAGTTTGAATATTGTTACAGCACTCTTTTTTAAATTCTCAGTAAAGAGCTGAAGTGCCCCTTACCTTATGTGCCAACCAAATAAGCATTAATGATATCATAGCCATTGTGTTTTCTTAATAAACGATGCATGAGAGCATCTCCTACCCTAGTCTGTGTTTTAGGCAAATTTAGAGTGTGTTCATTTAGATGGCACATCAATTGTGTGCGACAAGGTGTGTTAAGTGATAGGGTCATTTTGATCATACCATGGTCATAACAGGTGATCGGGTGGATGGCTGTAGGAGATGGAGGAATCTACATGACAGTAGAAAAAGTTTATTAGCAAATTAGGCTGCCAGGTGGGTGAATAAAATCCCAAACATGGTGTTGAATCGTACTAGTTGTATGTGTCTGCCTAATAATTTGGAGATGTGCAATTGGTGTCTCAACCTGCGTCTTTGGTTTGCGTCATAGGACAATGACACTGAAGAGTTGTATTATCAAGGGTCAATTGATAGGTTAAAAATCCCCTCCCTCAACCCCTCCTGGAAACAATCTAATTTAGTGAGAATTTTGATAGCAATGTACATTCTTTACGATTCAGCAGGTAAATGTTAACTAAAGAGAACATGATTGAATAAATCACATACAAATTTAAAATGTTCTCATCTACCAGTTGAAAGGAAACCAGCCATGAGAAGATGATCTTGGTGCCCATAATTTTAACGATGGGGTTAATGCCATAAAAGCAGGGCCGGTGCAATGGAACATTTCACTGTTTTTTGTTATTAATGGTTTATTAGATATACCCCCGAAGAAAATATGCTTTTATTTTTGCAGCATGTTTTTCTGCAAGCCCATAGTTTGTGCCAGGTAATACTTCAATCAGAGGCGTCTAATAGAGACGAAGCTTCTGTGCTGAAGCCGCAATTGTGCTCATGCACACTCAATCACAGCGTTCCTATGTTTCCCATTGAGCTCTTGTTCAGCTCACTGAGAAAGGGAGAAGGAAGGCACACGCCAGTACAGCCAGCCTGCCTCTTCTGCTAGCTCTGTGGAACTAAAGGAAGTAAAAGAAAGCCTTCCTGGCTGCCTGAGTGACAGACAGGGAGTTGTTTTTGCCCTCAATTATAAAAGGGACGATTTCTATTGAAATGGTCACTTTTAAAAACTGCTAAGAAACTGACAGACTCCAGATATGTAAAGCATTTCAGCAAGCTGACATACTTTATGGATATGGATTATTCCTCTCTCTGAGCAAAACTAGTGTTTATATACTCACTTTTGCTAAAAGACTCGCACACAACTTTTCCTCAGTTTTTTCCTTTACTTACAGTCTCCAACTCTGCTTACTCTTCTCTACTTAATTTTTCAAGTCTGCCACAGCTTTTGCTTTTGCTTGGGAGTGTCTTACTTTTTTCATAGTTTTCCCTGAGTGTCTTTTTCCACCAAATGGGTCTATTCATTAAAGGCACTCTCCAGTGCCAGGAAAACAAACCGTTTTCCTGGCACTGCAGGCCCCCTCTCCCTCCCACCCCCCATCCCATGTTGCTGAAGGGGTTAAAACCACTTCAGTGACTTACCTGTATCCAGCGCCGATGTCCCTCGGCACTGGGTCAGGGTCCGCCCACGCTCCTCCCCCGGTGGCGGGGGAGACCTAGTGCGCATTAGACCTCCCCATAGGAAAGCATTGATTAATGCTTTCAATGCTTTCCTATGGGAATTTCAGCGATGCTGGAGGTCCTCACATAGCGCCCACCTGAATTAAGTGCCACTGACCAGGTTTACTACCCCTGATCTAAAGGAAAGGACCAGACATAAAAGGTCCATGAACAGCCCAGTTTCTCAGCTTTGACAGCAACTTGAGAGGCAAGGGGTTACAAGTAGATAAAATGAGAGGGGTACAGAGTAGGAATCAGGGGTATAGGGAGGAGCTAAGTAAAGTGTAAAAAAATTAGCTTAACAATTTCCAAACTACACAATGCGTTCAGAAAATATAGACGAAACCTGATCATCATTCTTCTGAAAAATGCAGCACATACAGAGTTAAAGCACTATGCTGCCAGAGGGGTAACTACACCACCTGCAGTGTCATTAGCCAGCCTCGAGCAAGAGTTCTGAGCTGGCTAATGAAAGTTCTGTGCATATTGGACATCTGTCTTCAGCACACATAGCATGCTGGTGACAGCCAGCCAATGGTAGCGCAGCCCTCCTCAACATGCTGCCCAAGTCCTCCCACAAGAGCAGTCTTCATAACCTACTGACCATTCCAGTGATGGGTAGTAATATCAACAGGAAGAATTTGACCTCAGTGTAGGTTTATATGTATTTCATTTTTTTCCTTTTCTTCTCAGCAAGGGTTACGGCAACCAAATTTAGTGTTTTTGGTTACTGTAATGCTTAATTAAATTTAGAGATGAATTAATGACAAAAGCTGCAATAGAATTGCAACACATTTTGGAACTGCTAAGGTGAGTATCTTTTTTTTATAATTTAATATGTTTAAATATTTGTTTTGCATGTTTCTAATGCATCATGCGTCTGGAGTGCCCCTTTAATTATGCAATTTATCTACACTGTCTGCATCTTTCTGCATCTGTTTTGTGAAAGGTAAAAGGGGGCTTAAGTCAATGGAAGTTGCTTATCACATCAATAAAAGTGGACCTGGCAACAGAATCCAAAACACTTTACATTAATCACTGGAGCATAAAAATGTTCCATATGCTGCTTAACATTTTTAAAATGATTAAACAGCTCTTAAGATATTTATGTAATATATTTGAACAAATATTAACCCTTTTGTAACAATGCTTTTCCAGGACTTTCATAATATATATGGCTTTGACTAATCTGTTGCCAATGTTTTAAAGGGACACCATAAACACAGATCTCCAAAACAACTTTGGCTTAATGACGCTGTTTGTGTGTATATGTCATGCCTTAGTCTCACTTCTCAATGATCTGCCATGCATAGGTCAATGAGATCTGTCCTCCATGCAGCCCTAGTCACAACTCCCCCACAGGCTCATGCAGGGTCTAGAAGGTATTTAACAGAGCACGGCATACTAAATTCTAAATTATACACATTGTGCAATAAAGGAAGGGTAAACATTTGATATCTCTTCACAGGAGTGTTTAGGAAGGCTGCTGAAGTTACATGCAGGGAGGTGTGACTTGGAGTTCATAAACAACGCGATTTAACTCTTAGATGGCAGAGAATTGAGCAGTGAGAATGCAGGGGCATGGTCTACTCACCAAAGCTGCTTCATTAAGCTAACCTTATTTTGGTTACTATAGTGTCCTTTTTACTATGTTTTGTTACTAGATCCCAATATTTATCACTGTATACCTTGCCTCTTCCATCTGGCTGCTAATGCAATAAGCAAGCTATTTACCAAACTGTAAGTTGCGATGACTTTAGAATTGACCTATTTGGGTCAAAATACCAAAGTTTGAAATATAAGTTAATGGTATGTTAAATCTCCTAACATTTTATGTGTGTGTTTTACTATTTCTGCATGTGTAGTGCCATTTACATTTGTGAAACTGCACATAAAACAAAAATACAAAAAAACAAAACAACAAACTGTTAACATACTAGGAAATTATAGTGAAACTGCATTTACAAGAGCATAGTGTAATTAAATATCTGTTTACCATGGTATACATTATTATTGCATAGGATGCAGTGGTGTACCCAGCATCCTTAGACCTGTAAAGTAGACATATGGACTTTACATGTTCACAATGTTCCTTATAGTTGGTCAGTCTATTATGCATACACTTTTTTCACAGCAGGTTTGCCACTCTGCTTATTTCATGGCTCTTGACTTTTGGGTTATGCCATCTGATGTCAGGCTTTTAGTTAACAATTCCACTTCATGTAGCCAAGTAAATACAAACACTACGGTAATGTATCCCCCAAACCTTCTGGACATTGGAGATGATGTTGTCTGTAGCTCCTATCATTCTCAGTCATGGAGTTACGGTACCCAGAACATTTAGTGCAGGTAGGTACATTGGAAAAAAAATTGTTTGGTCTCCCAATCCTAATTACACTATAACATTAGCAACAACATTACAATATGAACTTTTTGAGCTTCAATTATGCTGCACTTTTGCACTTCAAACAAAACTAGAAATTTCAAGCATTACTTTATTGTATATACTTTTTGTTTACCATTCAAAAAGCAAAGGGAATGCTGAACGTCTACTTCAAGCATCTCTCATATGTTTCATTATATACATGTCAATTGCATTCCATTGGGGAGATGAACTTTATCAGGCCTTTAATGTGATTCTAAAAAAGCTTCACATGTATTTAATTGTTTTAATGTACTTAATAGAAAGAATAGAGAACATGTTTGTTATTTATTTACACACACACAGGTGAGAATTCAATTATGTCTCTATACAGAGGCTTTATATTTCATACAAGGCCATACTTTTAATGGAAAGTATTTACACTATAAGGGCCTGTGATTTGTTTATGGCTTGTCCCAGATTCCCCTATCAGAACAATGAAATATCTGAGCCTTGCTGATAAGAACAAACCGCTTTTCTGACAGCCATATAAAATAATACACATTGTATTCAATCCATACTAGCTTATTTCGTTTATTTATTTATATTTGTAACTTTTTTGCACCGCCGAGACTTTCGGCTGGCTGAACGGAATGAAGTATTTGCGAAATTAATTAAGACAACAGAGGCCTAGAGAAAGAAAAAGTTAATTAGTCGCGGCAATCATTTAGATGTGATCCAAGGAAAAGAAACAAAGGATTAGTAGAATGTCAGAGGGAGGACGGCTTCTCTGGAAAAGGGGATTACTCAAAGATTTCAACCAAAGGGACGGCTCTGTGTGGTTGCTCCTTTTGTAATTGGGGATTTACAACAAACACAGAGACTCATTACCATGAAATTTCTTTGTGGAAAGGAAAGAGGGAAAAATGACAATCCAAAGACGCAGGAAAGAAGCAGCAGAGCGAGCGAAGTCAAGAGAAAGGTGACAGTGACAAAACCCTATTAGTCATTCTTTGTAGACTGGACTTACAAACACCCGTGAGCCCACAAGGCCTCAGAAGTAAAGATTTGACAAGATATCATGGCTTGCAAAACCCAAGTGCACATGGATGACAATATTATATTTAATTATACCTTGCAAAGGATACTTAACTTTATGCATTATGCAATATATGGCCATCTACATTCTTTATTACAAAAAAGATACAAGCTATTATTTAGTATAGTGCATAAATAGTTTACCACCGTCAGAATCTTACAGCACAATCATATGATGCATGGGACTGGTAACTATTTGTCAAAACGTGTAAGTCGGTGTGGGGGTGTGGGGTGGTGTATTTTTCCGTTTGTTTCATTGGTTTAGGTTTACTGTGTGACGTAACATATAGCACAACATGTGCAGCACCTGCCTACACATTTATGAATTGAATTATATTTATGTATGGAAATTAGAGTTAGGGAAAAGAAAACGTCATATTATCCTACCTTGTACAATTGATTCTTGACCAAGAGCATATTTTATGATAGATTAATGTATTCTCCCTTTAAAATGAATGAACATTCACTTCAACTTTATTAACTATTTAGTTTTAACAATGGTCCTAGCAGAAGCCTCAGATAGTGTACAACATGATGCAGCTCACGTTTAAAGAGACATTTTTTGGGGCACGCTCTAAAATGGAGCCTGCACTGGTTACCATGGTGATTTTAGAAATATGTGCCAGAATTGCTCTTCATGCATACCTTCTAACTTGTTTGGCAGTCAGTATTTCCTGCGCAGAAGAGCCGTATGGACAGTGAACAAATGTGCTAAATTGTATGGAAGGTGTGAGTGACAGGTTATTATATGGTGTAACGTGTTTTCCATGCAGTGTCTTTACATTACAAGTGTAGAAACAGAACAAATGCCTCATAATAAAAAGGTGCTTGTTTGGAATTATCATTACGAATGCTGAATCAAAACAAACCATTTTGTTATAGCTGACATAATTTCAACTTAGTAAGACACTTACAAGGTTATTTACTACCGATCAAATGTGGTCCGTACTGACACAATGTGTTTTAAATAACTGAATTTCAAAGGATTTTCAATTCACGTATTAAGTAAAGACAAATCTAGAAGAAATGCATTTTTTTTCAAACAGAGCTCCGTGCAATAGGTAAAATTCAGTAATTCTTAGTTTGCATATTTATTAAAGCATCCAACTTATACGCACTTTTCTGTAGAGCAGGCACATTTTTCTGAAAGAGAATCACCAGGTATTTACAGGTGAATCTATGTAAAGTAATATTAAGACTTCAGGGGGATTGCCACTTCTTCCTCACCGAACCTCCTCTACATAATGCCTCCCCCAATGTTCAGCAGGTGGGATATCAATGGTTGAACAGCCGCTGTCTGCTCATCCATTTAGTGGACATGACCTAACCTACGGCATGTTGGGTGGAATTTAGTTGGGTGATTTGTCCTCTCAATAGTTACACGGGGGTTATATTGAATATACTTTTTGTGCTACCTTTTACTGTGGTGGAGGACTAATGGGAGCTGGCCTCCTGCCACAATCATTAGCACTTGCACTGCTGAGATTTTGTTTTCTGCTATTTATCTGCTCACAATGTCTGCAGGCAAATAATCCTTATATTAAGCATTTGGATTTTGGCTGTGCAGCAGTATCTGGAGAAACTGAAATCTGATGGCCATTCATGGCCATTCAGGTGCTGAATACCAAAATCAGAACATTGCTAAATCATCAGCGCCTGAATTTTGACTTTTGAAAACTTAAAGATGGTAAAGATTATTTTTGATTTGTTAAATAACCCTGTGTCAGTATGTGAACATCCATTGTTTGTTTCACGGTGAGCACCTATGTTTACTTAGGCCCAGTGTTATGAAGAGGTTAAAGTTTAATCATCATATTTATGTAGCATTTGAAGCAATTATAAGTGCTCAATGAAAACGGTTTTGTATTTTCTTATCCGGCAGTCTCTCTTCTGACAGATGCTTAGAAAATGAGGGAGGGAGAGAATGTTGCTACAGAGGGGAGGAAGAATGTATGGGGGGAGAGGAGTAGAGTAGCTAATTCGTGGTTTTCTGGTTGAGCTGCTACCTAAAGCTTCTCTTCCTTATCTCCTCCTTCTGTTTCACAGTTTACAACTTTTAATTATTTTGTGCGTTTCGAGGCTCCATTTCCTTCTGAAATGTGTGAACTGCAGTCTGCTCTGGATTAAAAAGCCTAAGATTATATCCATGGCAGTCAATAAAAGCTGTGAGTGAGTTCAGGCCCCTCTGGGAATACAGCCTTTGGAGATAGAGGAGGTAGAAAGACATAAAACAGAGACATAAGCAGGGTTGGAATTACACTCTATTAGCAGTGCAATATTTAAAAACTCTTTAGCCACTGCAAAGAAAAAAACAAGCCAAAGTTGCAGAATACCAATGGAAATGTATTAAGGAATTTAAATGTGTCATAGAGTTTCTTTTATTCTTGAATTTCTCATTGCTAGTGTGTGCAGACTATCGACTTAGCTAGAAGTAAAAATGGCAGAAATGCAATTGAAAGCTTTTAGGGGTGCACACTTAAGACAATAAAGCCAGTTAAGAGCTTCCACTCTCGACTTGGATTGTCATTCTTGATGACACAGTGGAGGAATGGTTAACTTTATGGCTTGGGTCAGCTTTGAGGGTAGTCACATGGTCAGGACTGCAAAAGTAGACTCTGTAGACAAAAAACACATTTTTCTCCCTGAAATGATTTCTAAAGCTAATCAGGCATTACCACTGTTTCAGAAATTTATATTAAATATGTTACCCCTTTTGTGGATATAAGCATTTGACTTCTTAAGTTAAACTAACCTACTGGTATGCCCTAAAATAACAGAACCTAGCCAGGATGTGACTGGAACATAGCCAGGATGTTTTCCCCTAAACTGACTCCAGTTATGACTCACCAAGTGCCATCTGTTTCATTGTCATGCTATGATTAATATAGACAATGATCATCAAATATTTCTTATTATTAGAACGTTATTTCACACTCAATCAAATTAGACCTTTTATGTTTAAAAGTAAGACATTTACCAAATCTTAGAGTGGTCTAGTTTAACTGAAAAACTCTGGGTAAGTTATGAAAAATACCACCGGTCGGCGGGCAACCCAGTTGCCAGGGTCCGCAGGGTGGCCGGGCCCCCTGAAGTGATGGGCCCGGTCACAGCTGCAACCCCTGCAACTGCTGTAGTTTACCCACTGCTTCTTTTACTGCATTAAAACTGTATATTTTTAACAAAAATTGTGTTTCCTTTATTTATTCAGAAATAAGGATCTTTTTTAACAGAACTTGTTTGGATCTGTGTGTGACAAACTCCCCATTTTACCTGAGTTTGCCACGGGCTCCTGCAGGAGCCTGCTTGCCAGCCTCCTGCCCACAGACTATGGACCATGTGAAAAATAATGTAAAGTCTCTGTTCGTGCAATTGGGATTATATGGTTCCTTTACCGAACAGCCGCACGAACCAGAGACCACCCTGGAGGTATTTAATGCCTATTAACAACTTGGAACGTTTCTCACCGCAGTGTTCTAATTGTTTGTCTGGGTGGCCGCAATTCCTATGCATAGCCACGAGGTGGTGGCCATCTTGTTCGCATGAACGCAGGCAGCGGTGTTTGGGCATGAATCTCGTGAAACTGAAATCGGATATAGAAACTCCTGAACATCGCTGGACTTCTATCATCACCTGCATTTGGTTCTATTCAACTTAGAAGGGCACTGTTTGGTGGGATCATTCGTCTGGATGAAGGGAACAAGCTCCAGGGTAAGACTATTGACTCTGTTCGGTAGTTTGCTCATTTTCAAACTACCGAACTAGACCAACTGCAAGCCCCGATTCTCTGGGACTGTTTTGGCATGGGAATCCCGAACTGGAACCTCACGAATAGCTGCTAGCAGCTGAACAGGAAAAGCACCCAAGCGGCTTACACTCCTGGCAATCAGTCTCTAACAGCATACAGTAAATACCCCCAAGAACGAGACAAATCTCAGTGTTGAGGGTCAAGCAGTGAACAGACAGAGCTGTGGGTTTATTGCTCTTATATACACATTAGTACCACCCACAGGGTTTTGGAAAACAACCAATAAACACGTACAATACACTCAGACACTGCCACACAAAATCCTCCCCTCTGCCTGTGATACAATTACCTTACACAATGGGTAATGTAATTATCACAAGCAGAGAAATACAGTTTTTCCACATTATTCATAACTTTAAAAGTATTCATCACATTCACATAAAACGTACATAGTCTTTCATTATACGAATGGGCTCCATGGCATAGCTATCTGGGGTATCACCGCTCAAACAGGGCAAGCACCAAATGACCCGGCTTTCATGTCTTTGCAGGGGAAAATCAAGCGTTTCAACATGGGGCCATAGTCTAAAGGCAGCAGGCGGGCAACCAGGCTCCTCCAATGCACAGTGGCGAGATTGGTCTCGTCACATCTCTCCCCTTTTTCAAACAGACTAACATGGTATCTGACCTCCTGCCGGTCAGTGCCATGGTTAGTCCAGCAGCCCACCCACAAAGCACAAACAGTAATACAGCCCACCCACAATAACTGGTTACCACACCTGGGCAGAGGAGAAACTTGTCCATGTCCAGGTGCCTCACCATGGCTGTGTGGGGGACTGGTAAGCTGACTTGGTGGGTTGCTGAGTGGGCAGAGACCAGCGGTACCACTACCACGGGAGTAGTCTGGTTGGAGCCTGGTTGCTGGAGGGGGAGACCGACTGTCTCCCCTTTAGATACACAGCTCTGCTGCTGGAGGGGAAGACCGACTATCTCCCCTTTAGATACACAGCTCTGCTGCTGGAGGGGGAGACCAACTGTCTCCCCTCTAGATACACAACTCTGCTACTGGAGGGGGAGAAGACCTACTTTCTCCCCTATGGCTAAACAGCCCTGTTTTGGGGGGACACGACCAACCGTCTCTGCCCCCGGTAGCTCAGCCTGCCGCTGGGGAATGGAGACTGGGCTCCCAATTCCCTGCAGATCACACTGCCGCTGGGGAATGGAGACTGAGCTCCCTATTCCCTGCAGATCACACTGCCGCTGGGGAATGGAGACTGGGCTCCCAATTCCCTGCAGATCACACTGCCGCTGGGGAATGGAGACTGGGCTCCCAACTCCCTGCATATCACACTGCCACTGGGGAATGGAGACTGGGCTCCCTATTCCCTGCAGATCACACTGCCGCTGGGGAATGAAGACTGGGCTCCCTATTCCCTGCATATCACACTGCCGCTGGGGAATGGAGTCTGGGCTCCCAACTCCCTGCATATCACACTGCCGCTGGGGAATGGAGACTGGGCTCCCTATTCCCTGTAGATCACACTGCCGCTGGGGAATGGAGACTGGGCTCCCAATTCCCTGCATATCACTCTGCCTCTGGGGATATGAGCCGACTGCCCAGCATCCCTGTAGCTCACCCTGCCACTGGGGAGGGAGGACGCTGCTCTCCTCTCCCTGCAAGGTACACTGGTGCTGGGGAGGGGAGACGATGCTCTCCACTCCCTGCACTTCACACTGCCGCTGGGGAAAGGAGACACAGCTCTCTATTCTTTGCAAATCAATCTGCCGCTGGGGATCTGGGCTGACCGCCCAGCATCCCTGTAGGGCCGGTGGAGAGATCTCGGTCCCATCTCCACCTGCCGCCTGGGGTTCCTCCCAGTAAATCTCTACAATATCTTCCCAGCTGAATGGGTCTGGATCTGGGTCTGTCACCTTGCTGTCCTGCTGAGACTTCCCAATGGAGTGGAAGAGATCTCGGTAGTCCTGCTCCAGTTCCCACTCCAGGGTTGCTAGGTGAGCCAGGTCTTGCCCTACATCATGGGGGTCATCCCAGTCATGCCTAGCTTCCCTCTCGTAGAAAATGTCCTGAAGTCTGGTCTGCGCAGGGCTCCCGAAGTCAGTCTCTGCAAAGGACTCCCATAACAAGCCAGGACCATCAAACTCCTCTCCCTCTGGCTTGTCATGCTCGGCTGTCCAGGGTATATACTGTGCCATATACCACCAGAGCGCCTGGTAGGCATCCTCCAGCCATAGCTCCTGCCATACCCGGTGCTCTAGTTCCTTCACCCATTCCTCCAGGGGCTGCTCTCCCAGGAAGGGCATCCGCAGGGCCACTATCTTCTGCAACCGCTGCTCTTCACTGGGGAGACTCTCACCCCGCTGGTATTGTACATTATCCAGGGCCTGGTACCAGATGCCTTTCCTTAATGCATCCCTGCCATCCAGGTCCTCCTCCTCGTATAACACTGCTGGTTCCATTCTGTTGATTTTAGGGTCGCTGTACTGGGACATGCGTTGCCCCCAACTTGTAAATCCATGGAATGGTGTCTCCTGCAGCTGTCCTTCTGGCTGTGGGAACGATCCCGCCGCTTGCCAACAATTGTAACGGCACCCCCACGCATAAAAGGGTTAAACCGTTTAGTAGATCTTCCCCTTCCAGAGACACAGGCACAGCTACTGCAGAACCCCAAACTCCCGAACAGGATACCAAGTAGCACTCCAAACTCACGAACTGGAACCTCACGAATAGCTGCTAGCAGCTGAACAGGAAAAGCACCCAAGCGGCTTACAATCCTGTCTCTAACAGTCTCTTACAGCATACAGTAAATCCCCCCAAGAACGAGACAAAGCTCCGTGTTGAGGGTCAAGCAGTGAACAGACAGAGCTGTGGGTTTATTGTTCTTATATACACATTAGTACCACCCACAGGGTTTTGGAAAACAACCAATAAACACGTAAAATACACTCAGGCACTCCCACACAAAATCCTCCCCTCTGCCTGTGATGCAATTACCTTACACAATGGGTAATGTAATTATCACAAGCAGAGAAATACAGTTTTTCCACATTATTCATAACTTTAAAAGTATGCATCACATTCACATAAAACATTTTCAGAATCAGCATACTCCAAATACGTACATATATCAAAATCCACATTGGTCCATTGGTTCAAAAGATAGATCGAAGTGACCAAAGGAAGCATGGCTTTTCTGCCCAAAACCAGTTCCACAGAGTCTTCTATCCTGGAGATAATTGAGAAGTAATCCAATTATCTCCAAGGACAGAGGCAAAACTCCATTGAACACATGGCAGTAAAATACAGTAAAATACAATAAAATACACAAGGTTACATTTATTACATAAAATACAGACATGCAACATATCCCCAGATAGCTTAGGTCTGAGCACACATTATTACTGAATGGCGCTCAGACCACACACATACAGTTCAATTGCCATGGAGCCAAAGTCTTTCCCATAGTCTTTCATTATACTAATGGGCTCCTGTCAGGGTACCTGAAGTCTCTACCTCTGAGAGAGGTAGAGACTTAGAAGTTTATCCGTCCAGAAGGGCTGTTTCCTCCGTCCCTCGCGGTCCTTCCGGTCATTTACACGCCGGCCGCGAGGGATCCACTTCCTTTTGTAACACGACGCTCAGCAGTCGACGTCATGACGCCAACCCGGACCGACCTGTCACTCAATTGTCTGGAAACTAATCAGGACTCGTCGGAGGCGTGTCTACTCTCCTGAGCCAGGGTATTTAACAGTGCTTCTCCCATTTGCTCATTGCCCTGTCGTGGTTCTAGCCTGTCTAGTCACTCAGCGCTCTTGTATTCCTGTTATCCCTTTGGTTCCGACCCGGCTTGTTTGTATTACCCTGCTTATCTCTGTTACCCTTTGACTCGGCTTGTTCCTCGCTTACCTGTCTTCTCGTTCCCTCGACCTCGGCTTGCCTTTGACCATTCTCTCTATCTCCGTACGTTAGTCCGGCCATTCTAAGGTCCGGTATACGTACCTTTCTACTGTCTGTACTCTGCGTGTTGGATCCCGATCCTGACAGCTCCATGGCATAGCTATCTGGGGTATCACCGCTCAAACAGGGCAAGCACTGAATGACCCGGCTTTCATGTCTTTGCAGGGGAAAATCAAGCGTTTCAACATGGGGTCATAGTCTAAAGGCAGCAGGCGGGCAACCAGGCTCCTCCAATGCACAGTGGCGAGATTGGTCTCGTCACAACTTCCATAGAATTTCTGAACCCCATAACTGATCTGGGGGATTTTTGGATATGTTGGTCACCCATATCAGGGCTATCAGGGGATGTGACATGTGTTTTGGCGTACTTTTGTGACTTTTTAGAAATGTGTGTTTTTTCTGCCTGGAGGTAATTGGGTTAATTCAGTATCTGACTCAATTATCTCACAAGCGGAGGGGAGGGATTGTATGCCATGTGTGGGAGTGCCTTACATTGTAAATGTGTTATTATTGGTTTCTACGTTTGTGTCCTTGTCCCCAACAAGGTTCATGTGGGCGTACCCCTTGCATGGGGATTGTCAGATAGAGCCAAGTGTGGCACCATTAAAATCTATTCCAGCTTACACTCCAAAACGGTGTGTCGTCCTGTTATTGGAGTGAAAGAAGATTTACTCCTGTGTCTGCTGTTCCAGCTTGCAGGAGATTCAATGGGGAAAGTCCTTGTAAGGACTAGAGCTGCCAGGACTGAGTGTCGTCCAGTGCCTGAGGGTGTCTAGAGCTAATTCCCCATTCGGCTCCAGGACGGAGTGGTTCCAGGGCCCCAGTCAAGCCTGTGGGCAGAAGTGCAGCAGTTTGTCCCCTGTTTCAGCTAGGAAGCGGTCCACTGTTTAAAGGCAGTTTGGGGATTACAAAGCACACTTGAGGAATGTTATTGGAGAGGACATCTTTGAATTTCTAAGAAAGATCGTGGATATATGAAAGCTCTCTACAAATTCTAACACCAATGCTTGTTTTTGTTTTTTGTAACTTTCATATTTTCCTTCTGTTAGCTAGTATGGGGAGATGAATATAGTTTTAGATCCTGTGGTATCCTATGCATATTCTGATCAAATGCCATATAGCAAAATTTAAAACTATACCACATTTTCAAATTCCAACTTTTGTAATAGGGATTTGAATTTAAAATAAAATTCTTATAAAACCAAAAGATTGAATAAAATGCATTTACACACAAGGTTTAAATTATAATATATATCCCCTCCTGGTTATAGTGATAATATTATTTTATTATCTTCTCTTCAAATTTGCCATCAATTAGTCAATAAGTGTTATTATTTACAAAGTCTGCATTCATAACGATGGAATTTCTAAATCTTGTCTGACCTTATTACATACCATGCAAGTTCTGTTGAAATGGTTTGAAATACTCTGGCAGAAGCTCTTATCTTAAGTTTAGTGTATATTAAACAACCCAAGTTAGTTTAGCCACAGCTGAGATTTCTAACATTCTTTATGTGGGCTTCAGCCAACTTATTTGGCCTGGAATTATAGTGCTTGAGAAAAAGACATGGAAAGTGTATTTACTCTCTGCTTTTATCTTCTATAACCTTCTGCAATTGTCTACTCAGCAAAATAGTTAGTTGCCCCTCCTTAAACACAAACATTACTCTGCCAACCCTCAAAGTGTACTACTTCACATCCAAATGCTTATTTGAAAATGACTATGTTGTGGTACAGATGAAGCAGTTCTTTAGCATTTTAACAAATTGCTTCCTTGCCAAGGTGTCTAGAGAACAATAAAAAAAGGAAAATACTGTCATCCACAATGTGCATTACAGTCAGTGACTTATTAATGCAACCTAAACACCATGCACATTTTTGGGCTACGCTACCGTAGTGATGGTACTATTTTGTCTGATTTACCTGTTGGAAAAGCAGAAAAATCAAGCTTGAGAATATATATATATATATATATATATATTTTTTTTTTTAATTGAATGATTCATGTGATGGAGCTCCCATACTCTGACTGAGTAACTCTGCCAAGGCTGCTTCCTTGCTGCTACAGAGGACTCTGGAGTGCCAACCAGGACTCACAGTTCCTAGTAGAACACCCTAAACATTATTTATTAACAAGGACTAGCCTCTGTCGACTTGTTCTTAAGTATGTGGAGGAAAAACATAAAAATATACACAAACATGGATCGACAGCAAAAACATGTGTCAGGAAGGCTGAACTTGATGGACGCACGTCTCTTTTCAGCTATGTAACTATGTAACTATGTAAATATATCAAATATATAATGCAATCACAGCTTTTCAAACTATGGAAAAACATGGAAAATATAGATCAAAACTAGTCCGTTTTTTGCACTTTCCCAATTTGCATTTTCTGATTTTAAAAAATAAAGCATTTTCCAGTTTCACCAACAGAGGGCAATGGAGAGTTAGCACAAGTCTGACAAAAATTTACTTTTAAAACAAGGGTATGCCACCCTTGCAACAATGGCAAACACAGACCAGGAGAAAGCACAACCTGAATGGACCAATATTTTAGGACATGGCCCATAGTCAATGGGAAGGAGGCTGGCCTACAATCTTCTCCAAGTACCAAACAAATAACAAATAACAGGTAACAAAGTATTCTGTTACAAATCAAATAGCTCAATTGTCAAAATGTTATTTGACTGCATTTGTATAACTTAACAATTTCCTTCCTAGCAGACAACAATCCAAATGATGTGGGTTTTTTTCCCTTTGGACACACTTCAATTTATTAACAGTTTTCTTGTGGTATGATTAAATATAATTTTCTTTCCACTGAGCCAATTCTTTTTTTGCATACTGTAGAACTCAGTTTATGGTGATATTGTTTTTCTTTTATAATTTTAATTCATAACTTATTGCCATTTGTTTTGTTTCTCATTTGACAATGTTCATTATTTCCACCTGTTTTCCTTTACAATTCACACTAAAACTTGACATTGATTATTATTAATCCACTTTGATACATCATTTTGTATCATGGATACCTATACCCAATACTATTTAATTTTTAGTTTCTTATCTTCATACTTGTGGGTGCCGGGGCCACAATGCTGATATACCTGTGATGTCGGCAACTTCTTCATAAACTTCAGCTCATATTTAAATCCACTGCACAAGTTTCACAGCCTCTTGAGAAAAGTCCTTTGTGGTCTGAAATGTTGAACTATGGCATTATGATATAATAAATGTCTTGATTCGTTGCTAAGAAAGTCAGTATTTTTGTTTTCATTGTGTGTGTGTGTGTGTGTGTTTATGTTCATTGACTTTTTACATTTAAGATTCTCATATCATTCTTCAATTATACAATTATAGAATTAATCAAAAAATAATAGAAAAGGGTGGCATGCAAATAAAAATACAAATATAAAAACAAGTACATGTGATGAACGTTTACAATTGTGTCATCAAATTGCATATATAGTAAAGAGAAAAAAAACCAAAAAAATTCATAGTATAAACTTTAATAATTAATAATATAAAGTGAAAGTAGTGCAAATTTACACTTACTAAATGAAGAGCCCGATAACCCGGCTTTGGTGACTATTGTAATTGGTACCTTTGCTAGGGTTCCACTCCACCCTCCAATCAAACGGCATACGGGTTTGCAAATTATAACTCAAAGAGAATGCATATGGGAGAAAGGATAATGCAGGTTACTTCAACAAATTACATAAATACTTAACTAAAGTAAAAAAAAAATGCTCAGTGTTTTAGCAATGTGTTATATAGGAATAACACTTCCAATTCACCAAGTGAAAACTATGAAGCTGGAACTCCATAAAGACGTATTCCTTTATTGCAGATAAATAAAACACGCCAAACAAGCTAAAAAATAATATATTAAAACCGTGAGCATACAAAATGAATGCCTGGAAGCTGAGACGTGTTTTGCTTTTTAAACACAGCTTCTTCAATCTGCATTCATATTCATCCAGCCTTTCAAGTTTGATATTTAAGTTCCTGGGTGATTGTAATGGAGCTCCCTGTACCCATGAACCGATTCCAAGCCGGAAAAGGGGACAAACCACAGCACTTCTGACCACAGTTGCCGTGGCCTGACTGGGGTCCTGGAACCGCTCCCACCTGGAGCCGAATGGGGAACTCGCTCTAACACTCAGTCCTGGGAGCTCTAGTCCTTACAAGGACTTTCCCCATTGAATCCTCCACACTGGAACAGTGATTAGTGATTAGCTCCTTCCCCTCCCAGTAACCATACGACACATAGTTCTGGGAGTACAAGCTGGAATACTTTTAATGGCAGCCACAACTAGCCTTATATGCATGTCCCCATGCAAGGGGCACTCCCCCCTGGACCTGAGAGTAAACCACATTAAAAACAAATACACAATTACATTGGCTGTCAGGTCCATGACACTCCCATAGAAAATCAGATAATCCCTCCTCTGTGCCTGGGAGATAATTGGATCAGGAGCTGTACTAATCTAATCCAATTATCTCCAAGCCCAGAAAAAAACATACTTTTTCCCAAACACCCCAAAAGTACCCTAAAAATACATAAAACCCCACACAAAAGTTACATCCTCTGATAGCCCTGATCTGGCTGACTAACATATCCAAAAATCACAAAGATCAGTTCAGGGGTTCAGGAATTTCCTAGACCGACCGTGCACATGGTTCTATGCCGAAAACAGTTCAATGAAATCAGTGCTAACGGTCGGTCATGTTCAGTAGTCTTTTACAGGTTTCCCTGCAGGGCCCATAGTCTGTGGGCAGGAGGCTGGCAAGCAAGCAAACTCACATGGGAAGGGGAGTTTGTCACAGTGGTCGACTTCACATACTATATACCCACATGGGTATTTCGTCTGTATCGAATCCATCAAAAAGGTTAGCAATGTTCAACCAATCACAGTTTAGGAGAAGTGGAAGTCTGTATGAATCTACATAAGAATAACAGGCGTGTTTTTAATTACTCAGGTTGCTGCAGCAATGTGTACACAAAATGTTGCACATTGCATAGCATTCATTCAGCACGTGTATACCGGCACATTGCATAGCATTCATTCATGAAGTCAAAATATGAGTTAATTGCAGTAAAACCAGATAATAGTTATATTATCTTACCTTTGAATCTTTATATGTGTTTAGATTACCATAACAAATTGTATTCAAGAAAAAAAAGAATAAACGCATTGTCCAGCAATCATAAATACATTTAGAACGTAAGAATTCAACAGTGAAAACACATTATGTTCTCTTATGACTAAATTAATGCACTGTGCCACAATCCCAACTAAAGTAAACTTGGCTTTTTTCTCTTAATTTCATACCCTATAAAACAATAGGAGATTTGACACAAATTTTTGGTGCATCTGCCATTCAAAAGGACCTTGTTCACTGGACCAACGTTTCAATATTTAGAACCCCTCAGTACACGGCAATGTAGTATAATGGTGATTTTATTCAGCCGTCAAACAAGATGTGGCAATGTTTCAACAAAAAGTATTTTTTCAAAGGCTTGACAATTTCTACTGTTTGTAGAAATGCTGCACAACTTATTTGATGCCTGAATAAAATCATCTTTATACCATATTTCCTTGTGCCGAGGGCTCTATCTTCAAAATATAACCTATAAAACACAATATTTTATACATGTCCACAAGAGAAAAATAAGGCTCTTATCACATATAGTGGCAAACCTTTAAACTTAATGTGATACAAATACTAAAACATGTGTAATATACAAATCACAATAGGGCTACTAACTATTAAAGTACGTAACTAGTTAACCTAGGTAAGCTAATCAAGTTCTAGTAATAGGATATATTTATAAATATCCAACTGAGAAATAATTATAGTTATAATTAATAATAATATATTTTTTATATTTTTTTTAGACTTTTTTTATATATATTAAATAAATTAGAGAAAATGTAAAATGTATTCATATGTATAGTAATTTTAATTTCCAGTCATAGGAGAGGGAACACATGAAAAGTTTATGTGGGTCAATATGACCATTAGATTAGCACAAAAGAGGTTTTAAAACTTCCCATGACGCCATTTGCTATGTTGCTAGTGGGGCATGTCTGCTAAATAGCAATAAACCAGTGACTGCTTACTGTCATAATAAACTAGCGACTAAGCAGCTATTCCTACACAGTTACTTTTAACATAAAAGGGGGACCTGGCACAGGTCCCTCCATGCTCCAACTCATGGGCATTAAGAAGAGGCTTCAAATTAAGAACGGGGTGAGTGGGCCACTGGCCCTCCATGTTCACACACACACACTCACACCACTGAGTGGGAGCTATTACATGAGATAAAGAATAGTTTTAATAATTTAAGTAAGACTTGTTTTTGTAATGCAAGGCCTTATTTCAATTTTATAACATGACAGGAGGCTTCGTATTTGCTTAAGTCTCTCTTTACTAGAACTCCACAGCAGCACAGAAAACAACCAATCAGAAAAAAGTTAGGTACTATAAAACTCCCCTCCCCATGCATCATTTCCTCTTTCTTTGCTGCTCTGCAGACAGTACAGGTCAGAGTACCACTGCCTCCTGCTTATAGTGGGTGGCTTTGGGATTAATTATGATTTGTTTATGACTTTTATTAATTATGCATGTTTTTTTTTGGTGATTTACTATCTTTTATTCGGATTTATATTAACTATACATAGTTTTGATGTTTTTCTATGTTTTATTATGATTTATATTGATTCTACATAGTTTTGGTGATTTACTATGACTTATGATTTATATTTATCAGGCTTGGTTTTGGTGATTTACTATGTTTTATTAAGTCTATTAATTTTGCTTAGTTTTGTGGGGTTAATGTGCTTTTGGCTCTTCTTTGATTCCCCTGGTTTTTCTTTGGAGATTTTCTTTATCGTTCTGGGGGTTTATGGGGGTCCCGGGAGATACCTTTCCGGTTACTCTCCCTTGCTTTTACCCTTCCCCCCCCCGCCTACCCCACTCTCTATCACCCTTCTGCTTTGATCCCGCCATTGCTAACCGCGGGCTACACGTGTTTGGCTCGGGGTTTGGGGAGGCTAGCCGTCTGGCTGCCTCCTCTGATTCCCCGAGCTCCTTTGTGAGCTTACCGGCATCCGGGGTACTCCCAGTCGGACACGAGTCCCCGGCGGCTGGTCCCGCTTGCGCACGTGGCAGCCTCACCGCGATGGCTCCCTCTGGAGCCGCGGCCACCGACCGGTTAGAGGAGGGCGCACCTGCTCGCGGCCCCTCCTCCATCCTAAGTGCTCGAGTCTCGGCTAGGGTTGCCCTGCTGGATTTCACCGGCCGACCTCGACAGGTTTTACAGTTATGTTGCCACATATACAGTGTTTAGCTCACAGCTTGCTGTGAGTTTTAGGGCATGTTGTATAACGGATTCTGAGTTCTATGTCTTTGTATATGTCAGCAGACTGAGCTTTCATGTGAGCAGTTTCTGAGTTCTATGTCAGTGTTTCTCTATTTGTATGGCAGTATACATCAGATTAATGGGTGTTTTAATATAGGTGCATATATCACAGCTTCCTGTGTTTTATAGCAGTATACATCACAGATTTATGTGTTTTTAGGATAGTGTATGTATCACAGATTACGGTATGTGAGATTTCCGTGACTAGGTAGATCACAGTACTGTGAGATATATATTTATATATCTAACTCAGTTGTACATGCTCTGGATAGGGGTATACAGAGCCAATTTACTAGTTTGCTTTAGGATTGGGACTACTCCGGTTTAAATCCACTGTCCATGTCCGATATTAAAGCTAAGCAGCTCTGGCTCTGGCTCAATCTGATATGGGAGACCAGTCTACATGGATATTATTCAATTTTGTCACGCTCTAGGGGGAGACTCTTTGAGTTGGTGAGTTGGCAAAGGTTAACCCTACTCCCACAAGAGACCATCTATACAATACCCTTCAGGTGGTATGATGAGCTATGTAAAGATGCGTGATCTCAAAAGATCTGTATGTGCATGGGCATACCAATTCACAGTTTGAGGAAGGTATCGCTCAGTATATCTGGCTTTTATGGACCCTGTAATCACTGGAATAACTTTAACTTATACCCAATACAGCTGAAATCCGCTATTTGCCTGCTGGGCATTTAGGGACTGCCAGTCCCGGTTCAAGTTATTCACACGGCATTACGCTGTCTAAAGGGGTTGATATCTGGGGGCCCTATGTCACAGGGTGCTCTGGGGGTCTACAATTTTTTGGGGAACCCTACCCAAGCTCAGAGATCCCCATTACTCATTCAAGACCCATGGTAAAGCGCTGCTGAATTGGAAGGCGCTATATTATACGTGTTAATAATCTTATTATGATAATACACAACCCATTGATTGGCCTGCTATGTCTGTGCCCCATTGATTGGCCTGCTATGTCCGTGCCCCATCGATTGGCCTGCTATGTCTGTGCCCATAAGATTGGCCTGCTATGTCTGTGCCCATAAGATTGGCCTGCTATGTCTGTGCCCATAAGATTGGCCTGCTATGTCTGTGCCCATAAGATTGGCCTGCTATGTCTGTGCCCATAAGATTGGCCTGCTATGTCTGTGCCCATAAGATTGGCCTGCTATTTCTGTGCCCATAAGATTGGCCTGCTATGTCTGTGCCCATAAGATTGGCCTGCTATGTTTGTGCCCATAAGATTGGCCTGCTATGTCTGTGCCCATAAGATTGGCCTGCTATGTCTGTGCCCATGAGATTGGCCTGCTATGTCTGTGCCCATAAGATTGGCCTGCTATGTCTGTGCCCATAAGATTGGCCTGCTATGTCTGTGCCCATAAGATTGGCCTGCTATGCTCGTGCCCATAAGAACGGCCTGCTATGCTCGTGCCCATAAGAACGGCCTGCTATGCTCGTGCCCATAAGAACGGCCTGCTATGCTCGTGCCCATAAGAACGGCCTGCTATGCTCGTGCCCATAAGAACGGCCTGCTATGCTCGTGCCCATAAGAACGGCCTGCTATGCTCGTGCCCATAAGAACGGCCTGCTTTTGTCTGTGCCCATAAGAACGGCCTGCTATTGTCTGTGCCCATAAGAACGGCCTGCTATTGTCTGTGCCCATAAGAACGGCCTGCTATTGTCTGTGCCCATAAGAACGGCCTGCTATGTCTGTGCCCATAAGAACGGCCTGCTATGTCTGTGCCCATAAGAACGGCCTGCTGTGTCTGTGCCCATAAGAACGGCCTGCTATGTCTGTGCCCATAAGAACGGCCTCTGTGCCCATAAGCTCGGCCGGCTATGGCGGTGCCCCATTTATTGGCCTCCTATGTCGGTGCCTATTTGTATGGCCTACTATGTCGGTGCCTTTTGCTTGGCCAACTATTCTGTGTCCATTACTTTGGCCTGTTGGGCCTGCTCTATCCCCTTTTGGCCGCAGGCCTGGGGGAATATCACTGAGGAGAAGCCAGTGCCCACCAGTGACATGGAAATGGGCGGGTGTCCGGACAAGCACCATTGCCATACTACCCAAGAGGACACCAATATACGGCCATCTGAATATGGTAGGTAGGGTGAAGGCCCTAAACCTCAGACCTGAAGGGCAAGTTTTCTTATTAAGACCCCGGACACACTTCCGCGGTTGCGCCAGTCCGGCGACGGCACCTCTCCGAGGAGAACTTTGCAAGGACAAGGACCGGTACTCAGACACCTACAGGAGAACGCTGTGTTTTTCTTGTCTTTATCAACTAACTCCGTATCTGTCTCCCGGTGTCCATATAACTATCGGTAGTTATTCCTGCGTAAGGTTAGCTCCTGGCCCTGTTCAGTGGGGCTTACTTGTCTTGCCTTCCGGCCTGCCTTTTGCCTGAGATAGAATTTGCGTTCTACTCGTCTCTACGTTTTTGTTGTCTTTTTCGTTTTCATGACTTCCTTTTCCTTTCGCTCGGGTCGTCGAGAGGCCTGACTTGACCTCCTCCGACCTCCCGGGTGCTCGTGGATTGCGGAGAACGTCTCCAGCTTTCCTCAGACTACCAACGGTTCGCCTGGACCCCGCGCGCGCGCACGGGATCCGGACGGTCAGTTGATAGTTTTTTCCATCGTTTTTCCCGTAGATTGCCCTCAGCCTTATGCTGATACTCGTATTTGGTGTACCCTTTAGTTGGTCACCCTGAGTCCCTAGGGACCCTAGCTTGGATCACAGGAGGGTGCGGCCCTCCATCTCTTCCATCCGAGAATATTTTATCTGCTGGAGCAGAGAGCGAACCCCTCTCAGAGACGTTACCGGACACTGATTTGTTTTTAGAGGGCGCAGCCCCCGCCTCAACCTCAGCCGGAGACTGAGCTGGATACAGGGGTCATGTTTGGAGGAAGCATTCTCATAGAGAGGAACGGTCACGGATGCAGACTCTACTGTTTGGTTATTTACGGGTGCGGCCCGCTCAGGCGATCAGCCGGACGTTAGCATGGTATTTGATCACATTAGTAGAGAGCGCGGCTCTCTCATGCACTCGACGCTCTACGGTGCCATCCATTTGTTCTTCACACAGACTTGTACCTGTGCAAGACACCGATGACTACATGGAGGGGCGTCCCTCCTGCATTCAAGTAGTTCTGACGTCCGTGCTACTGATTTCGATATAGAGGACTGCCTGGTCATGCAAGATATCCATAGGTAGACTGGTTCCCTCTAGTCTATCTCCTGTAATGGAGGGATATTCTCACAGTGGTATAACGAAGGGTGACTCCCACTTATTTATACACGCTCCTGGAGATGGTACGGCTATCGGATGGAACTCAGGTATTATGTGAGTGCAGGTTTGGGTATATTCTGCACCATAACAAGCAGAGGATTGCTTTCTGTTTTTGGATATCCGGACCATTGTGAACAACTGCTCAGACAGTTTCTCCCATATTTAGATGGCAGGAGATACGGGGACCTTCATGGAGCAAACGGGCTCTACCTTGCTCGGGTAACAGGATTAAGGAGAGCCTATTACCCGCTCTGAAGGTAAAAAGCCGTACGTATGGTTCACAGGGTACGACCGGAAACCCCCGTTTTGTCTTGACCTCCCCGGTCCTCAGATCTTGGGATAAGATGGCAGGACTGCCCCGTCTCCTCGAAACGCATACCTGGTGATCAGGGTTCGGAGATGGAGGACCCTCCGTCTATACTCTAGTTATTCCTCACGGGAGCCATCTTGTTGGATTCGCGCTACCCTACTTTTCAACTATCGTCGAGGAGACCTACGAGACCTTATGGTGGTACCTGGTATACCCCGACTCTCACACAGACATCTTTCACTCTGGGACGAGGGCATTTCAGGATGGAAATCTGCGTTCCTGTTTGCACTTCCCATTCCTTTGAAGATTTCTGGGATTCCCTATTCCCAGAATAGTCGACCACCGTTCCTCCACTCAAGTTCAGTTCGGAACCCTGAACGGACGTCTTCTGGAGCTTTTTCTCTACGGCGCCCGAAGTTTACACGGTCTGTTTGGACTATTGGAATCACTTTGTATACGGCTGGTCTGGCCACACTCTCATTGTGTGCGTTATGAATTTATGCTCGCATGAGTCACCCCACCGGGTAGGACAGGAAGGTACGAAGATCCTCCTCGGCTTCTATTGCGATTTTGGTGGTGGTCTTCGGTGCATTCCTTGAGATTGGAGATCTCCCTGCAAGGCCGCATCGCCGAATGGCCCTGGCACGATCGGTGGAGCCGCCTTATGGGTCATGAGTTGAGACTTGGTGTCAGTTTTCTTCTCGCGACCCTAGGTCATAGAGCGGATTTTGAAGTTATACAACTACAGGAATGTGACTAATAGGTCAGCTTGCCAGCTCATGGACCGACTTCTAGGAAACAGTTTGCTACGCCACGTACAATGGATTTACCGACGGAGGGTGCCTTTTTCCGTATTTGAGATACCTTGTCGGTTGGCATCTTCTTTGACCCGTCGGCTGTGATTTATCGTATTGGAATGTCCAATTAGGATTACTCTGATATTTCCTGGAATAATTACCAGCGACACAAACAGCGTTGGATTGGTGAACTGAGCTTTCAAACAGCAAATACGAAGCCTCCTGTCATGTTATAAAATTGTAGATTATGCTAGCTTTAGTGTACCTATAATCTTAATTTTATTAATGACAGGAGGCGAGTATTTCCCACCCATTCTTGTCCCTCCCTTGTTTTATGTTATAGTTTAGATTATCAGGTAAGTATGCAACTCTGTTTGTTGTCTCTGCTACCTGTCGCTTGTTCCTTATGTCTGTTTTTTTCCATTCATAGGGTTGGGATATTTACATATTAGGTTAATTTGGTTGCTACATTGGGTACCTTCATGTTTATTCGGAGTACATTTCATTGGATAATCAACCTGTTCGATTCTGTTTTTTATCTCGTTTCAGTTTACAGTCCATCTACACTATCTAGTTCGACGGTTACACTTGGATGGTGGACATCGTTATATTCATCGTATCTAGGACTTCGTTTCTTCCCCATGATGTTCTCTGCCTTTTATTCTGTTTTGTCGCAGCTTGAAAGAGGAAATGATGCATGGGGAGGGGAGTTTTATAGTACCTAACTTTTTTCTGATTGGTTGTTTTCTGTGCTGCTGTGGAGTTCTAGTAAAGAGAGACTTAAGCAAATACTCGCCTCCTGTCATTAATAAAATTAAGATTATAGGTACACTAAAGCTAGCATAATCTACAATTTTACAAGTTGTTGAGACTTAATGGATTTTTTGGGACTTTTTGTAGCTGGAGAAGAGATGATTTAAGAAGTAAAAAGACACCCAATGACAAGTATAATTTTTGTGGGGTTAATTTTGTTTATTTACCCCCACACTGTTTCTGGTGTAAGGTGGGTGGGTAGTAATTTTCTATTGTGGGGGTTCCTAGGGGCATAGAAACTACCTACTTGGCAAGGTTGGTCATGTACATATTTGTTTTTTGGGGGTGGAGAATTGAAATGTTCACCTTTCTTCTATATTTCATTTTAGCTCCACCTGGCACCAATGGGTAGATGCTGAGGGGACATTAGGTTTATTAATTATATTGGAGCCTACACCACCTGCTCATGGGTAGGGAAATGGGGGGCATAATAGGTCCTTTTTATATATAATAATAATTTTAGCCCCATCCCTCTGGTCTTGGGTGGGGGGGAAATAGGTTCTCCAGGTTTATTATAATGATATGTTAACCTTTTCACCCACCCACTGACCAGGGGTGGGGGCAGGTGGCAATAGGTTTCCCCATTTATTATAATTATAGCCTACACCCACTGGTCATAGCTGGTGCAGACGAGGGCAATCGAGATCAGTGCCCAGCAGCAGTGATGGAAGACAAAGGTTACAAGCTAACAAGCTGTTTGCACCCTCCCAAGATCGAGCTTGGCACAAATTTTCCATTATTCACAATGAATTATTTATTGTGTGTTATTGCTCTCTCTCTGTCTTTCTATATGTTTATGTATAGTTTGCTTTACACACATATCATTTTTGCTGTGTGTGTGTGTGTGTGATTCATACATACACATATCATTTTTTGCTTTATTTTTATTATTTTTATTATATACTTATAAAACTCTGATAGCCATTTGTCACCTTGATGCAATTACAAAAGGTCATCATTGTCTCTCTAATAATGCTGAAAACTACACAGATGCATGACTCCTATTCAGCACTGTGGCTTAAACCTTGAAAAATGTGCTTTACGCTGAAGAATAGCTGAAAATCAGAGTGCAATTCAGTGAATGAAAATACCCAGTAATTACGTATAATTAGGCATAAGCGCGCATCACACTTTTTTATGAAGAAATCCAACTGCAACAACCTTACCAAATGCATCCATGTTAGTAAAATATTATACTTTAATATCATAGTATTATTTTTAGAATTTCATTTTAAAATGCCTATTAATTAAGGGATATTGGCAATTTGTAAGTGAGTAGCACAGATATTTGTATTTTCTTTATTCTTTATTAGCCTTGCCACTCTAGAGAATTTCTAGACATCATTGATTAAAGCATATCTGTTACATTTTTTAGCTAAATAAAATTCATCATAAAGTACGGCTGTGTGTTGTTTAATAATTTCTTCCCCCAAAATATTTCTCATTTTAAATATATGTTTTAGGTATAAAGAGCACCATAGCCCTTCTAACTGAGGATTTAGTGAAATGTTAATTAGCTTCCAGTGATTAAAAGAGAACATCTTCAAAATAATTAGCCCTACCTTGATTATGAAGTTTCCATTTCTATTGCATCTACTTCAGTATTATCTCATGGACTGTGACAACAATGATCTTGCTAAAATCTAATAGTTAGGTCTACACTCATACAGGTCAATTTACTAAACAATCTCAAATGAGCTGATTTTAAAAGTCACACTTAAGGGTCAATTAAAAGATCCATGATATTTGCCAATACAACTTGTTGACCATAAATCATAGTTAGTGACAAACTCCCCTTTTTAAGGGAGTTTGACACTGTTTTTTTGGAGGGGCCTGTTTGCCAGCCTCTTACCCTGGGTCTATGGGCCCTGTGATAATCCATGTTCAAAAGTACTGTTTCTGCCCCTTGGACTTTTAACTGGAACATATGGCGGCGGCCATCTTAAATTGCCCAGCAGTGTTTTGTTGTTAAGTGTATGGAACTGTTTTGGGCATGGGACCATGTGCACGGTGGGTCAAAAATAAGACTTCCAGGAAATTCCTGAACCCCTGAACCTGGGTGACTTTTGGATATGTTGTTCACCCAGATCGGGGCTATCAGGTGATATGACTGTGGGGATATGTTGTATTTTGGGGTACTTTTTGGGGTTTGTAAAAATTGATGTTTTTTCTGCTTAGAGTTAATTGAGTTAGTCGAATGTCTTTGTTAATTATATCACAGGCAGAGGGGAGGGATTGTGTACACTGTATGGGTGTGACTGAATGTAAAACTATGTGTTTATTGGTTTATGCTCCTGTTTTCCATCAGGTCCAGGGAGTGTGCCTCCGGCCTGAAAAACTGTATATATTCCAGGCTGCGGCAATAAACCTTCAGTTCTACTTCACCCTGTCTCTTATTGGGGGAATCTGCCTTAATGGATTGCTGTGCTCTTCATACTCCCTTGAATAATCACTAAGCTCTTGTAAGAGCTGGTTTCTGCTTCGCTCTCTGGAGAAAGAGAGGTTCACCCACTGGAACCTGGAGCCTTGTCGTAGGTCCAGGGTTGGTAGGAGACGGCAAGACCCGAACCAAGCTGCGGCGGTTCGTGGGGTCTGCAGTGCGTATGGTGTCTAGTGGAGTGCTTGGAGCCCTCGGGAAGCACTAGGAGCATCCGTCAACGGGGGTACCCAGTCGGGGTTCCAGGTGATCCGCTACAGTTAGCATATTGCATTTTCCTGTGCACAGATTTTACACTATACCAGGAAGAAAGTTGCACAGGTGTGTTACTACAATTGCAAATATCAAAACTTCTTTCCTGTGTGCAGTTATAGCAACGGCAAATCTGAATATCAAATAAAATCTCGCAGATCCCAGCATGGCAAAATCAGTGTGCACCAATAAATTATCACATTCAGATCAATCTACGGCTCTGTTCTGTGGTACTGCAAGGGAAATAAAACATATATTACAAAACTGGTATGTATAAATGTTATATGAAAAATTATACTTTTGGTTCTTTGACTCCCATGATTGGTTAATGTTACTGTTGATGTATACACCCCCAGCCAACTGTGTTTTATATACACGGTGCACTACGCATTAAACCTTTAAATGCTTATTGATACTACATCTGTGTGGTGTGACTTCATTGAGTATTCCCAGCAGCTGATTACAGTGACAACGCAAAGCAGAAAGACACAAGGTGGGTGTGGGAGAGACAATAAAGTAGGATATAGGAGAGAGACAGAAGGAAGTGTGGGAGAGACAAACGGCTGTGTGGGAAAGTGACAGAAGTGATTATGGGATAGACCGAAAAGGGTTTGGAACAACTATAAAACAGTTACCTCCCATCAAATTAAACACATATACACAAAGAAAACACATGCAATATTTACTGATAATTACTTACAAGCTGGCACTTCACCTGCATGTAATGTCATGCTCATTATTACATTATAAGGACAAAAACACTGCCACACTCACACTGCACAGCCACCGAAACACATGTGCAGACTAAATGCACACACAGGTGCACTTATTTGGCCCTACAAACAGTGCACACACATGTATTCACACTGACATTGTACACAAGTAATACAGTGAGGGAAAAAAGTAATTGATGCCCTGCAGATTTTGAACATTTGCTCACTGACAAAAAAGAAAAACATAACTTTTTTGACATGCGTTTTTCTGAATTTTTTAGTTTTTGTTATTCTGTCTCTCACTGTTAAAATACACCTACCATTAACATTATAGACTGATTGTTTCTTTGTCATTGGGCAAACGTTCAAAATCAGCAGGGGATCAAATACATTTTACCCTCACTGTACATCCAGTCACAGTGACATTTCCATCACAATAACACATGTGTCACTATGACCACCTGTCTGTTTGTATGTACAGGAGAATGAGTCATTTACCTTCTTTCTGTATGTGCAGGAAAGTGTGGAATATATATATATATATAGTATACAAAATAATCTGTGTTAACAGGCGCTTAAAACAAATTCCGAAATAAGGTGCTCTTAGTGCAGCAGCTCTCACAAAAAAATAGGAACTCTTCAATCCTACTATAGTACAATACAATAAATCCACTATATACACAAACAATATGTGATAGTGAGAGTGTGTAGCGCTTAGTAATAATCACTTATTCCCCAGTAATTTCTTAAGGGTGTGTAAGATGTCTGGGTAGTATTGGATCCGTTTGCTGTATGTTCCTCAAAAAGAACAGAAAGAAAACAGGGGAAATTCGCCCTGGTGTTGAAATCCTTATAACTTTTTAGTATTTAAATAAAGGTGAAGGTATTCTTCTCACCTGAATAAGAGCCTGTAACCTGGCTCTAAGTGTGTTAGCCCGTGAGTCCTTTTAAGGGATGACTCCTTCCCCCTTTCAGCAGGATAGAAGATGTACCAGATGTATGTGATTCAATAAGGATTTATTCATACGGACATTTAAAAGCATTAAAATACATACAATGTCCTGGTAGCTGTCCAAAACACGTTTCGTCGATCTCTCTCGGCTTTCTCAATTGGTGACTTGCATCCTGGTTTGTTCTAATTAAATATCCCACCTTGCGTCCGGATTGGAGGAAACAAGCCACATTCCAACCAATCACGGATGTTTCCATGGGGGAGTGTGAAGAAGTGCAGCTGAAAGTATTCTATCCCTTATTGGTGACGTCATCGCGCACACACGTATATTCGAGCGCGTGACGTCACTTCCGGGAATCTGAATAGTCTCTATTCGTCCCACGGTTCGATGATGTCTCCCTCCCGGTCACGTGGGGTCCGGCATCACTTCCTGTGATGTAAATTCGTTGTCAGGTTTCCACATATACAGAGGGTAATTTCGCCATTTTGTTAGAGGGCAAAATGCTGGCAATAGTATGTCCATAATAATGTCCACATTAATGTCAATATTCTTCCTTTATTCTGATTATATGCTCATATTAGAGCATTATAGAGACATAGATAAAGAGATACAAATTATTAGTAAATACCAAATACATTAAAAATCACTATAGGATCCCCACCAAAAAGCAACCCAAAAGCTGTGCAAAAAAGGGGGTCTTTATATAATGGTTAATATGATGATTTATCAACCTCAATTTGTAAGAATAAAATCTTATAAAAATAAGAGTTAGAGATAAATAATAAAAATATGATAGGTCAATAAAAGGATATTGTTATAAAAGTATGACCAATATTCATATAAAAACTATGTGTAAAAAATATTAAAATTCCATAAAAAATATTTTTAAACGAAATTATAAAAAGTGGCATATTTCAAAATCATCATTAAGACAATAAGGTTGCATGGTGTTTAAATTAAAAATCCATTTCATCTCTGCTTGTCCAATTAATTTTATGGGATCCCCACCTCTCCAATTTCCAATTACTTTTTGGATTCCCATGAATTCCATTAAGTATGGATTACTGTTATGGTAATTTTTGAAATGTAAAGATACACTATGTTTTAAAAACCCATTTTTGATATTTCTAGCGTGTTCCTGAATCCTGGTGTTAAGAGTCCTAGTAGTCCTCCCTATATAGGCTAACCCACAGGGGCATGTGATCATATAAATTATCTTTGTAGAATGACAGGTAATAACTTGTTTAATTTTAAACTTTGTATTTTTATCTTGTGGGTGGCAGAATTCTCTCACTATTCTTTTGCTATTTTTAGAACTTTTGCAGGCTCTACACATCCCACATCCATAAAAAACAAACTTCTCTTTAAAAAATTGTTTTGTCAATTTTCTTGTTGGTATATGGTTCTTAACTAAAGTGCTTTTGAAATTTGGTACCCCTCTATATACTATGTCAGGTATATTTGGGAGTATTGAGTTTAAAACTGAATCATTCTTTAGTATTGGCCAATATTTTCGAATAATCTTCTTAAGACGTCCACCACTATAGTTAAAATCACAAATGAACTTTACATTTTGTGGTTTTGTATTGTCCTTAGTGTCCTTATACTCTATTAGTTTCATCCTGTCCTCATCTACTACTTCAGAAAGGGCTTTTTCTAGGATACCATCCTTATACCCTTTTTCTTTAAAATCATTAATTATTTTTTCCGACTGTTCGTAGAATTTATGTTGATCTGTGCAGTTTCTTTTAATTCTGAGCAATTGCGCCTTCGGGGCGTTTAACAGCCAAGGGGAGAAATGGCAACTGCTTTCCCTTATGTAACTGTTAACGTCAACCTTTTTGAAATGGGTGCAAGTTTTGAACACATTTTGCTCCACATAAATATTAAGATCTAAAAATTCTACGGCATTTTTGCTAAAATTGCTTGTAAGTTTAATGCCCCATTCATTTGTATTAAGGTGATTTAAATTTTTTTTTAATGATGTCTCGTCTCCATTCCAAAAAAAAATATATTGTCGATATAGCGGCGATAGGTCACGAGATTCGCATCCCATCTATGATCATTATGGATAAATTCTTGTTCCCAATGTGACATAAATAAGTTTGCATAGCTGGGTGCGAACCTCGTGCCCATCGCCGTACCGCAGACTTGCAAATAAAAATCCTCCCTATACCAAAAATAATTGTTAGTTAAAATCCAATTTATCCCTTCTACAATAAAATCTATTTGTGATTGTTGGAATCTTTTGGAAAATTCTAGAAAGTGCTTTGTTGCATTACACCCTCTCGTATGAGAAATTATTGTGTATAGAGAATTTACATCTGCAGTTACGAGGTAGTAATTGTCTTTCCATTCTCTATCTCTAATTACTTGTAAAATGTTGATGGTATCTTTGAGGTAGCTAGGGCATGTACAGACAATGGGCTGTAAGCATCTGTCGATATATTGAGACAATTTACTAGAAATTGAGCCTATCCCGGAAAGTATAGGTCTTCCGGGAGTTTATCTTTATTTTTATGTATCTTAGGTAAATAGTAAAATACAGGAACTTTAGGATGTTGTATATTCAAAAATTTGTATTCTTTCTGATTTAAAATGTTTAAAATCTTACCTTTCTCAATTAAAATGTTATAGCTTTTTTTAAACTCTTTAGCGGGGTCGGTTTTTAAGATGCGTTATGTTTGTTCATCTCCTAACAGTCTCTGTGCCTCATTATTATAATCATCAAGATTTAAAATGACAATCCCCCCCCCCCTTGTCTGCTGGTTTAATTACCAGGGACTCATCTTCTCTTAACTCCTTCAAAGCTTGTCTCTCATGAATGTTCAAATTGTAATTACTTGATTTGGGTTTATTAATTTTATTTATATCATTCATTACCATTTTTTTAAAATGTCGCCATTTCCTCAGAAATGAAATGGCGAGGAAAGAAGGTGGAGTTCTCCTTTAGGTCTGTATGAATAATATCAGACTTGTATTCACCTATAGGATTGTGTATAACGGGATGTTTCAAAACTATTTTTTTTTAAACAAAGTTTGCGTTTAAAACGATTTAGGTCTAGATAAACAATAAACTTATCTATTGGCTTGGTTGGGGCAAATTTCAAACCCTTCGCCAGTAGGCTCATTTGAGATTTAGTCAATTCCTTTTGTGAGAGGTTAAAGATTCCATTCTGTTTGGATATCTTTCTCTCTTTTCTTTTTTGTAGGAATGCTCCTCCTCTAGCTCCCCTTCTTCTACGCTGCGTCCCCGTTTCCCTGGGGATAATCGGGGCATTGGGTATTCCTTGCGACGACCCCTCACTTGTCTGTGCCAAAAATCCTCATCTACCGAGGGTGCGGAGAGAACCTGAAATCTATTCCGTGTGGTGACTTCATTATCGCTATTTTGATGTGGTCTGTGTGTAGTCAAAGATTTGTCTCTCACAATAGTCAGACTAGATCTGGGTGATTTTATTCCCTCTTTTACTGGGGGCGCAGGCCACTTCTTCTTGACCACTGGTTCCCACCTTCTGTTGTCACGCATCGGTGAGTTCCCAACTCTCCATGATGACCTTTCCCTTTGATTATACCCCCTATAAGTAGGGGTCCTTACCACCTGATCTCTACTTTCCCTCCATTTATTTCTATAGGAGTCAGGTTTAGTACTTCTATATCCTTCACCTTTATTAATATATCTTGTGTTCCTATGTGATTGTTCTCCCCCCTTTGCATATATATTTATTAGGTTTATATGTCCTGTGGAATATATCAGTGGTTTATAGTATATTGGGTAATGGTTACATATAGTGTAGTGTAATGTAGACATTAATGTTTAATGATAAGGAAGAGTTGAAAGGGAGGACTTGTAAAGGCAAAACTGGGATATGCATGCTCCAGTGTTGCCTGATGGCAGTTATTTCAGCTAAATCTCAGTACCTGTCTCTATGGTGCCTCCTTAACATACCCAGGCTTTGGCCAAGCTTCATTTCTCATGTCAATTTTGATGCCTGATCCTACTACAATAATAATGGCAATAATCTGCACCATCCTTGTGTCACTTTTGATGCTGGATCCTATACCATTCATTATGTTAATTTAGATGCTGCCTGCTACCATACTGGTACCTTTATAAACACTGGTGCCCTGCATCAATCTAGCTTGACAGTTTCCATGGATTTGATCCAGCATCAATTTTATTCACGTTCTGGTACATAATAGTGGCCAGTAGGGACCATTCTATACCAACATAAACCACCAGTTTTTGTGTTCAAGAGTTTGTGGCATTTGGCTTCTTCTGACTACTCTGAAATCCATTATACTGACCTTGGCTTTGACTTATCACATTATAGCTTTTATGGCATTCTTTGCCAACCATTTCTATATCGTTAAAAAGCCTGTCCAACCAAGTGTTATGATGTGTATGATATATATATGTATATATAGCAGAAAGTAGATGGCTGCACTCACGGTCTTCCAAGTAAAAATTAACTTTTATTATAACATTTTAAAATCAGGATCATCAATCCTGATGAAAGTCCTTGGAGAGGACTGAGACGTTGATCCTGATTTTAAAATGTTATAGTAAAAGTTAATTTTTACTTGGAAGACTGTGAGTGCAGCCATCTACTTTCTGCTATCTATTTTGGAGCCCTGGTAGTGCACCCGGCTAAGAATATATTTTGCAGCTTGAGTGCAAGGTATTGTAGCCTTTTCATATATATATATATATATATATATATATATATATATATATATATATATATATATATATATATATATATATATATATATATATTGAAAGGTTCTAGAACACATCAGTTTTTCCAGTGCTTGTGTTAAAAGTTAAGCAGTTCAAGTGGGGTGAATAAACTGAATTTTTACAAAGATAAGCTGTAAACTGCCTGAGGTTCAAAAAGCAAGTTTAGATTTGTGAAAACTGGAAACATAATGTACATTTCAGAGTTATAAATAAAGACAGTTGTCAGGGAACACATAATGAGTTAACAACTTACATCTGTTCTGTGACAATCTAAGTAAATTAGCCCTTGAAATTCCTACAGGTGACCTAACTTTTGTTGATTACTTACAAGCATTCTTCCTGTTTAAAAGTTGGAACACTGGAACTCTGACTCTACTTCATCCCTTTAAGCATTGTTGGACAGTAATGTACTGCATGAAGTAGTATTTTGCTTTCATAATGGTTAGAAAAAATATATAACAAAGTAACTGGATAGAAAAAAAAAAGTAAAATTGACTTATTGTGTAGGTCTTTAATTTATAGATTTTGATCAAGGTATCAGTAAACTTGTTTAAACCATGGAAAGGAAATTGGAAGCTGGAGAAAGAGGTCTGGCATACCCAAAGCAATAACAGAATCAGACGGTTTTGAGAGTCTGATAGGTGGATAAAAGGGCAGAAGCTTCCTGGACAGCTTAAAACTGGTGAAAATAAGCAGATCTCACTTGTAACAGCAAAGAGAAGATTTCAAGTTGCAGGTTTAATAGGTTGAGAGGCAGTAAGAAGATGGCAAAATAAGAAAAAGCTGCTTGCCTGGGCTCATGAAGCACTGGTGGTGAACTACTGAATAATGGAAAAAAGTCGTATGGCCCAGTGAGTCAAAATGTGGCATTGAGTTGTGTGACATCAACTGTCATACATGGAGGAGTAAGATAAGTGGCTTCAAGCAGTCTTTATTAGGATCAAGCAAGTGACAACATCTCAGCTCCACAATATAGCCTTGGTGAAGTCTAACACACTACCACACAGTGCACATATTTATTATAAAAAATAAATACAGTGATACTTACATAACACCGATAGAGAAAATCAAAAATGTATTGTCGATATTAGGGACACTGAAAAGCAGAACTACCCAAAGAAATGTAAGACACAAGCAAAATTAAGCAAAATGACTGCATTTCTATAATGAGGCATCTCTGCATGAAGGAGGAAAAACAATTCAATTGCGATGGAAACACAATGTGTAATAGTGCAAATATCTGGCAGCAGAAATGTGAGATGGGTCTGCTTGTTGACTAGAGGGGGGTGCTGGTATTTAGTATATGGGGAAGGACTGGGATTTAGTAGAGGGGGTGCTGTTGTTTAGTAGAGGGGGATGCTGTTTTTTTTTTTTTTAGACTGTACTTTTCAAAATAAACCTAGATTTCTATGAAAATGTAAGTTTTTTTTTTCTTTTAAACCTTGTTTATGTGGCCCGTGCTAGACATTGAGTTTGACATGCTTGATGTACACAGTACATTGAAGAATAGCTAAATGCACACTACATTCAGACACTTCTCCATAGTTTCCATTGAGATTTAATTTTGTGTAATATTGATGGACCTTTGATTGCATTACTACACCCTCTCTTCCCCCCAATGTGGATCTGCATCACCATAGAAATTCTGACTTTTTTGCATTGTTTTGAATGCATTTTCTATGTCTTTGGGCAGTTCCAATTTTTGAAGTGTTCCTTATAACAGCACTACCATTTTTTTTATGGTGCCAGCTCTCTTGATGGCGGTTTTGTAAGTATTACTGTATTTCTTTACTCTAAATATGTGCACTGTGTGGTGGATGGTAAACTTGACAAAAGCTACATTGCCGAGCTGAAATATTATCACTTGCTTGATTCTATTAAAGACTGCTTGAAGCCACTGACTGTGTTATCCGGACCCTCTTTGGAATTGATAATCATTTGGATTGCTGCCAATCCTGGCCATGAGAGCACCTAATGTGATTTATGTTGAATGAGTGCAATCCCCTTCTATGTAAAGGAAGAAAAAGATAACCTTTGGCTCTATATCCAGTGTGACGAGTTGCACAGATTGAGTGGCACCTTAAATCAATAAGCATACCACAGCATTTTTCAGCACTGTGCAATATCCCCTTTTATACACATTATTACTCAAGAGTCCATCTTACTGCAAGATAATGACCCAAAGCATAACTCTAGGCTATACTAGAACTACCTTGGAAAACAATACAAGAGGTTTCAAATCATGGAATAGCCAGCAAAATCTTCAGTCTTAAACACTATCAACCTGGTTTGGGATGAATTGACCAGATGGGTGAAATTAAAGCATCTGAAAAAGAAAAGAGAAGTTGTATTTAAAATATGCTAGGGGCGTAACCCACACTTACTATGTATAACAAGAAAAATAGCAAAAGCACAGAATTCGAGATCGTATTACTTGTCATAAACTGGCCAGAGATCATATATATAAAAAACACATCCTCAAATACGCTGAAAAAAATCCTGAAAAGGGACTCCCTTCAGTTCAGTGAAAACCATCTAAGACCACACACCTAGGTGTATGTGTCCTAAACTGCTAAACGGGCAAATGCTGAAAAAATAATCATTCATGTATTACTTAAACAATATATGGTATTGCATTACAATAAATACAGTGCATTTATGGAAAAGTAAACCAATAATTTCCATCATACAATGCTGATAACAAAGCATGAATATGCAAAAATAATTTCTCTGTACGTTTCAACAATAGCTGCCGGTTGACAGCAATATATCATGTTTTTTTACTCATACAGTCGATGTAGTTATTTTTTTATTAATTGACTTTGAATGTTGGATAATTAAGTAGGTGAATTCATTTGCAATTACTAATGAATTGCTAATTGTTGAATCATCAAAATTCAGATGATGATTAGCCTATTTTGTGTTTTTCACCTGATATTTTTCCAGTATAGTTTTTATTAAATCAGTGTGCTGAAACATGTGCGTGTACTTAACACAAGCCACACAACTAATCCTGGGGTGCTGCCTTAGCTTGAATGAGTGCAATGTCAGGGCTAGGATCACTAGGTTTTCATTTAGTTCTAGAGAGAATCAATCACGTTGATATTAAGAAGATGAATTAGTAACACAGGAAAAATGCAAACCCCAAAAGGTCTAAATCTCCATTTAATTAATAAGTTATGATAAAATTTCCATTTCAGCCTTCACCCATTTTTAACATGTTTCAATTCTGATTTTGAAACTATTTTAACATATCTGTGTGTGTATGTGTATATATATATACGCATGGAGATAGATGCATATGTACATGTATACTTAGAGACAGACAGATGGATAGGTCAATTTGATAAATAAGGATGAGACTTGTGGATTTGGTACTGAATTTTTTAACTCTGAACCTCTAAGACTAAATTACGAAACAAAGGGCAGTGAATGAACATGTTTGTTTTGATTAGTGATTCAGAGTGCCTACTCGGTACCAGAAAAATGGGAAATAGAATAGAAAAGAGACTTGGTTTTTATATAATAAAAATTGCAAATAAGCAGCTTTTGTTGCACTGATCGATAATAACTCTGCCCAATCTAGTGTGTGATTTATCTTGTCCATTTAAAAGGTGGAAACAAAATGATGGTTAGGGAGCAGACACTAAATGCTGAACTTTATTCACAGATCAAGTAAAAACTAGACTTGGAGATTTGTTTCGGACAAAAGTGAAGTTTAGCGGAATTCACGTCAATCAGATGATCGGAAGAATTTCCAATTTCTGAGCAGTCATGCACCAGAACTTTAGAGGAAATTATGTCTGCCCAATCATGTGGTCAAAATGTATTACTTTAACTATTTTTTTTGGTTAACTGCTTTTATTTTTTATTCTATATATTTGGGCTGATGAATTAAAATGCAGGGTTAATTGTATGTGTTTGTAATTGCTTCAGTATTATACAGCCCTGTTACTGTGCTTCTACCCACCCCATGTGTGCACCTATAAAGGTTTAAGGAACACTATAGGCACGCGGACAACTTCAGCTCATTGAAGTGGCCTGGCTGCAGTGCCCCTTAGGGATGTGCATGGGAAAAATATTCGGTTCGGCATTCCGAAATTCAGAACTTCGGAACTTCGGGACTTCGGCACTTCAGTTCGGTTCAGCACTTCGGATCTTCGGCACTTCTGAACTTTGGTACTTCGGCACTTTGACACTTTGGAACTTCGGCAACTTCTGCATTTTGACACTTCGGAACTTTGGCAACTCGGCACTTCGGAATTTTGGAATTTCAGAACTTCGGCACTTCGAGACTTCTCTTGCAGCCGCTTAGTAGATAACTCCCTAATCCCCATGGTATTAGGGAGCTATCTACCAAAAGGCTGATAGACCTAAATTGGTCTTTCAGACAAATTTACTAATACTAAGTAAAAATTACTTAGTATTAGTCAATTCTGCCCCTACTCGCTATACCGCGAGTAGTGGCGTGTCTATTAAACAGTGAGCAGCCTGTTGCTGCTCACTGATAAAAAAAACAAACAACAAAAAGTGAGCGGCGGGTTGGGGCCCTAAAATAAAATAAGGGGGGGACCTATTGTCCTCCCCCACAGCACCCACCCCTGAGCGGTGGGTGGGGGCCCTAAATTACTTCAAGGGGGAGACCTATTGTCCTCCCCCCAGCCCCCACCCCTGAGCGGCACGTGGGGACCCTAAATTAGAATAAGGGAGGCCTATTGTGCTCCCCTACGGCCCCCACCCCTGAGCGGCGGATGGGGGCCCTCAATTCGAATAAGGGGGGGACCTATTGTCCTCCCCCCTGGCCCCCACCCCTGAGCAGTGTGTGGGGCCCTAAATACCCCCTTGAGCTTTGGGTAGGGGCCCAAAATAAAAATGTAATCCCCCCAGGTGACATGGGGTCCCCAAACCCCTAGTCATCCCCCTCCCAAGAAAATGAACTAACCCCTACCTACCCCCCTCACCCTAAAAATAGTGAGGGGGGACAAATAACTAGGTACCTGTAAAAAAAAAAACTTACCATTTGATGTCTTCTTTTTTCTAAAATCGTATTTTTTCAGCCCCGAAAATGGCCAAATAAAAATCCATAATAAGACCAATTTAGAACTTCGGCAACTTCAGAACTTCAACACTTCTGAAATTTGCCAATTTCGGAACTTCAGAACTTCGGCAATTCGGAACTTCGGCAATTTGGCAATTCACCTATTCGGACATTCGGAAGTATCCGAATGTCCGAATTGCCAGAAATTTGCCCAAATTGACATTCAGAATGAAACAAATTGCACATGTCTAGTGCCCCTGTCAGTTTAATCCTCCAATTGTAATTGATATAGTTATTAATACCTTAATAAACCTGAAACCTCTACTAAACAGCCACCTGGTGGTTAGACGAATTCTGATTGCCTAACTGATACTTGACGTCCTCATGCTCTGCATGAGAACATCCACCATCAGCTAAAATGTTATTGCAGTGATTGTGGTGAATGCTGCACATGCACATAAGGAACCCAGTCTGAAGAATGATGTCTGAGAAAGAGGAGCAGAAGACAAAGGGGTTTTAACTCTTTCAACGCTGTGTGTGTGTGTGGGGGGGGGGGGGGAGGAGGTTAGGGTGTTTGGCACTATACTGAACTTTTATGCTAGGAATACAACTTTAATAAGTGTGTAGAGGTTCATAAAAATACTCCTTTGTGCCTCATTAGTTTTTGTCTTTTGACATGGCAGATGAACTTACACTCCAAGGCCATTGGAGTGACAATAACATTTCAGCAGTTAATCCACCAAGCACTAATCCATTTTTTGCTGAATAAAGTTGTGTTAGTTTACACAATACACAATCATTCATAAATCTCATTCACTGTAGAAATCCACCATCATTAATATCACATACTACTACCTAGTCAAAATTGGGCAAGGATAGGGTAAGGGGTCCTGTTTGAAATCTGCATCTGAAAGTTGGAGCACATTAGCCATGAGGACTGCTGACACCTCTGCCATCATTGCCTTCACCTTGTTCATGACCACCAACATTATTAGTAGTATTCACCTAAGAATATTGGAATAACATCTAACACCATGCAGGCAAATGGTTTTTATTCTATCCTTTTCCTGATACAACAAAATATAAATAAACTCAAGAACTGTCTTACATGACCTTGATTGTGTTTGTTTTTTGTTATTTTTGTTCACTTAATTAGACATATTTAGCCCATTATTTAAGTAAGGAAATATGAGTCAGATTAACAATAGAAGAACACACACTATTATAAGTCAGGTGCCTCACACCTGGCCAGAGTGGAAACATTCATTGCAATATTGGCATCTTCTAATGCTTCAGCCCCCGTATGGCTCTACATGCTCAAGTGCCTTTGAGCCAACCATGATGATAATAAAACTGATGCAGCCAATTTATTCAAATACATTTTAAATAATCTACCTCTATTCTAACAGTTACCATGTCAATGTGTCTACTACGTTACTGACAGACTATTTGAGGTCATGAGTGCCTGTATTCCGCTGTGACTTGATTAACACGACAGGGACTAATTTGATTGTCTGCCTTTGAGCCAGTTTAAGACTTGTTAATTGTCACTTTTAATCAAGTTGTTCGGATAATAATAAAACATATTCTTTTTGTATCTCAATCCTCATTTGTAAGATACTTCAAAATGCTTCAATTTGTGATATACTCATTGAAAAAAAGGTCCTTCTTGCCATCTTGAGTCAAGAAAATCTCCTTAGCACTGTGCTAGTCATGTTTGTCCAAGCTTCAAATTATTTTGTTCTATTATTTTATCAAATGTGACCTTGAAAAAGCAGAGATACTTTTGAAAGTTTAAATAATATAATGCTGCTTTTTGTCTAGTATACCTATTTCATACATGTATACTATTTGTGTATACTGATATACTATTATGGATTTCTTCCTAATAATAAAATTGGACAATCTTGTATGCCCATCATATTTTCTTCTTGATTATGTTTTATGGTCTACAGCAGACACACTTTTGCACACTTAAACTGTATAGTACTAAACACCTCTAATGAAAAGTTATTTTATATATCTACAACTCTTTTTAAGCAAACAAAAAAATCATTAAAAAAATCATAAATAATTAGGTTTCCCTAATTTTCCTCTTCCCATATTTTAGTTTGTGCTCTCATTTTCTTATAATCCTTTCCCTACAGTGTGCATACAGGTCTAAGACTTACATTTTTTTGTGTAAAATTGACTATCTGCCTAAGGTTGTACTGGGGGGGGGAGAAGGGGGTAGGATAGGGAGGAGGGGAGAAGTTGGTCATATATACATTTTTGGAGTCCTAGAGTATATATATAATGAGGTACATAAAGAAATCCTAAAGTTGCAAATTGTTATGTTTTGATACCTTTAATAGAGTTGGAAAATGCATGCCATTGCTGAGAGTAAACATGAGAATGATTTGCAACTAACAATGAAACATCTGTGTGTTTGAAGATTTTTCTCTCTACACAGGATAGACAATTTACTAAACCCTAAAAGGAACACTCTGGGCAGTATAACCTTATCATCTCATTAAATTGGTTATAGTACCCACAGTCCCCTGGCACTGTCCCTCTATTCAGTGTTAAATGGGACACTCAACTGCCTATATTGGCAAAAAAGTTAAAATCACTGGTTAATAGTGTGATGGTAGCAACCATGCAAGAGTCCCTGAAGAGGCATAAAGGCTAGCCTCTTGCCCAGACTATGGGCCTTGTACCAGGAGGCCCTAAAGAGCCTGTTTTTCCTGTGGGTGAGTTGCCCCTGTACAATGGACTCCCCGTGCCCTTTGTCTGTTTTATATTGTGTTGTTAGGAGTGCCTATATGTTTTCCCATATGACTTGTTCCTTTGTATTGGATTGAATGTGATGATTGTCCAGGTTGTATTTGCCTTTACCCTTCCCCCTATTACTGTTTTATTGGTCTCACAGCAGTATGTTATCCTATTGTTCCAGGGACCAGTTCCAAGTGGCTACCCTGAAATTCCTTTAAATTCTCCATGTGGTACACAGCTCTTGCTTTTGTCTGTCCCCACCCTCTCTGGTAATTACAGGGCTCCATTCACATTGGTTGTAAGCTTTGTAGTGTGATTGGTTGATATCCCAAGTTCATTCTCTTTTTGGTTGGCTTAGGATACATAGTGTAATTGACTATCCCAAGTACATACTGCTATTGGGTACCACTGCAACCCTACTGCATATAAATGGTGGCTGTTGTGGGTATAAATTGTTGTGCTGATCTCAATAAAGGTCAGGATTCGGCGAGAGCAGGTCTGCAGCACTCCAGGATCCCTGATAGCGGCAATAAATTGGTGCACTTGTGCGTGTGTGCCCGGCTCATGCACATGCATCATTTCGTGTGCGCTCACCGGATTACGCATGCGTGTCTGATCTGAGGTCTGGTGGAGCTGGATGTGTTGGTCTGTGGTCTGTGTCAGAGGAGGCAGGCAAGTAGTGCACGTCTGTCACTTCTGTTAGTTCAGGGGAACAGGGGAACTAGCGGAAGAAGGCAACAAATCTCTCTGGCTGTTTGATTGACAGCCAAGGATTTGTTTCATAATTTATTCATACAAGTGCCTCATAGAAATCAGCACTTTTATAAACTGGAGTTTATGTTAGGATACTCATCAGCTATAAGGCACTTCAGCAAGATGATGTTCCTTTACACTATTTTTGTGCAGTTTACGACTGTATGAGTGGGCCTGTCTTCTCATACTGGAGTTGTGGCTAAGGCAGGTGAATAGACAGCCATCCAATGCTGTTCAGGCTTATGCTTCCTCTTTAGCCCAGGCACGCAGAGGGTAATGGCTGTTGGGGAGTCTTGTTTAGCATTAAAACATTAAACACAGTTTAATGCTGAGTGGAAGTACCGTGCCAAGGGACTCCAGACAATATAACTTCAATGAGATAAAGCAGTGGATCCCCCTCTTTTTTTCCAAAATATACTTGATTTTCAAAAGTTATACATAAGGAAAAGTAGGGACTACTTTACCATATGTATAACTCAAAGGCTGACAAATGTTGACAAACAGTGGAGCTTTATAGACATATGCAATTCGGTTCACTCACCCTAACCCTACTGCTAACTCTACTCCTAACTCAACCCTAACCCTACTCTAATCCTAACCCTACTCCTAACCCAACCCTAACCCTACTGCTAACCCTACCCTACTCCTAACCCAACCATAACCCTACTCCTAACCCAACCCTACTCCTAACCCAACCCTAATCCTATTCCTAACCCAACCCTAACCCTACCCCTACCCCTAACCCAACCCTAACCCTACTATTAACCCTAATCCTACTCCTAACCCAACCCTAACCCTAACCTTACTCCTACTCCTAACCCTACCACTAACCCTACCCCTAACTCAACTCTAACCCTACACTTACCCTAAGTCCAGAAGTGCCGACATCCCCAAGTGCCGAAGTCCCAAATTTCCGAAGTGCCGAACCGAACTGAAGTGCCAAAATGCCGAATTGCTGAAGTCCCGAATTGCCGAAGTCCCGAATTTCGGAATGCCAAACAAAATTTTTTGCCCATGCACATCCCTAGAGCTTTAGTCAAGCTCTACTGCCTTGGTCAACTTTGCCATTTGCCCTGGAACCATTTACATACTTCCCTCTAGTGCCAAGTAACATCCTGTAGAGGCAGCATCACTGCTCTCTGCTAGTTCCAGTAATCACTGTCTGGATATCTAGCAGGGCCTTTTAGGTTCAACATCATTACAGCGTTATCCCTACTAACATAGAGCATTCTCCAAAAGATAGTTTCCCTCATTACAAATGAGTTTCCCTTACTATTAATATTCTCCCTATATTTAGGAGATATGCCCCCACCATTGAGGTCGTATGGGAAGTTTAAAAGTTTATTTATAATAATGAGTGGGTCATATCGACAACCATAAGCATTTTTTGAAAAAAAAATTTCCATTGGATGCTGTCTTCTACTGAGCAATTAGTAAAAATACACATTTATCAACTAATATAGACTGTCAATTTTCATAAGGCCCTTTTTTGTTAGTATGTTTCTGAAAATGGAATTGAGTCACCAAAGTTGATATTTTCAAAGTGAAGCAGCTATAGGTTTTGCAATTAATAACCGGTAATTTTCAGCTCTAGATAAGCCATTATCGGCAGTAATTAAAGCAGTCCGAACTGTTATATGGCTTATGGGGAGCCAATAAACTGCAGATAAATGTAATAAGCTCTAATTCAGTTGAGGATTTAGTAGGACATTCCTTTTGGAATGAGATACTTAAACAAACCTTTGCTTTTCCTGAAAGTTTTCTATAATTACAGAAGTAAGAGAGACAATTGTCTTGGTATCTCTTCCTCACAACAATCAGGATTCCTCCAGTTAAGAGAAACATCTTATTAAAATGTATTGCATCACAGACTTGAAAACTATTTTTACTCTATGCTTAAATCTACTTTGAGCTCCATGCAGATTCCTTTAGCCTGTTAACAATAAAGAGATCAAACACTAACTAGTAAAATGGAGAGAAAAAAAACATGTTTTGTTGTTGCTGTATATCTTTACACATTTGCATTTTCTTTAAAGCTGAAGTACCCTAACCATCTGTTCCATTTGAGGACCCCTGAAGAGTAGTACCTAATTAGCTGCTTGAAAAACCAAAAATAAATAAAAAATTAAATTAAAAATGTTTATTTAACATTCTGTTTATCTAACAATATTTGTGAGATAAACACAGTCTTTTAATTCATTAGGTGAGAAATGAAATGGCATAGACATATCATAAATTTTAAACACTTTAAAGCAATAATTAATAGTAACTAGCAGCATGATTGACACACAGGAGGGAAGAGAGAGAGGTATTTATAATTTTATAACATGACAGGAGGCTTCGTATTTGCTTAAGTCTCTCTTTACTAGAAATCCACAGCAGCACAGAAAAACAACCAATCAGAAAAAAGTTAGGTACTATAAAACTCCCCTCCCCATGCTTCATTTCCTCTTTCTTTGCTGAGTACCACTGTCTCCTGCTTATAGTTGGTGGCTTTGGGTTTATTATGATTTATTAGGTTTTATATTTGATATCTTCATGTATTTACTTATTTGTTTTCTTAGTATCATATTTCTCTTCCATATATTTATATGTTTTACATTTTTTGTGTTTAGTTATTTTTTCTGATATATATTTTTTTCCTCCCTACTGCTTATGGGGGTATATGTATTGTATTTAGGTAGATTGATTATGGTTGGAATTCCTGCCTTTTGTATTTTTTGCTTCCCCTGTCTTCTTGGGGAGACCTTTCCCTTTCTGTGGTGGTCTGGGGAGTTTCTTGGGGATTCCTGTATGCTTTCCGCCCCCTCCCCTCGCTACCCCACTCTCTTTGTCCCGCCATTTTCCGCGGGCTGCAAGCACTGTATCGGGGTTTCAGGAGACAAGCCTCGGGCTGTCTCCTGATTTCCTCGAATCCCTTTTTACTTTACCGGCAACAGAGGTACTCGCGGTTGGGCCCGCGAGTACCCGACGGCCGCTCCGCTCACCCACGTGGCCGCCCGCTCGCCACGAGGCCGCCCGCCGCGCTCAGCTTCTTTTCAGAGCCGCGGGCAGCCGACCGGGTGGAGGAGAGTGCGCCTACTTGCGGCCCCTCCTCAGTCCACGGTTCGGAGCTCGGCTTTTGTCACCCTGCTGGGTTTCCCCGGCGGACTGCTTCAATTTTGCCAGGTTTTTCCTTCAGATAGGGCTATTAGTTTTCTTGCAGTGTATATCTCAGGCTCACTGTATGTCTTCTGGTTTCTTGCCTGTCAGAATTCAGTTTTTTCTATGACAGGAGTTTTAATGGCATTATATACCTAAGCTTGCTGTGATTTTACTGACTAGTGTATATCACAGATCTATGTATATCACAGATCTATGTATATCACAGACTGCTGTATATCACAGACTGCTGTATATCACAGATTTCTGTATATCACAGACTGCTGTATATCAGATTACTGTATATCACAGATTTCTGTATATCACAGATTTATGTATATCACAGACTGCTGTATATCACAGACTGCTGTATATCACAGATTACTGCATATCACAGACTGCTGTATATCACAGACGACTGTATATCACAGATTCCTGTATGTCACAGATTCCTGTATGTCACAGACTGTTGTATATCACAGCCTGCTGTATATCACAGATTACTGTATATCTCTGACAGTGTATATCACAGGTTGCTGTGTGTTTGCTGGCAGCGTATACCTCAGATCGCTGAGGGTTTTTGCGGACAGTGCATATCACTATTTTGTGCGTTCTACTGTCAAGGTATATTACAGATTGCTGTGTATTTCGGGTATTTTTGAAACTGTTATACAGGCTCTCTACGGGGGTATACAGTGCCAGTTAACTCTAGAATTCACTCGCTTCTCAGTATATATATTTTCTGTCCCAGCTATGAGATTTCAGATGGGACTACTCTGGTATGATTTCGCTGTCCATGGCAGATATATAGTTAACAGACTTGGCTCTGACTCTAACCGGTATGGGAGACCAGTCTGCACCGAGACAAGGCTATTTTATCAAAGCAGATCCGTGTGTGCAGGTGTACACCTATCCACAGTTCATGGGCAGTAGCGCTCAGTGTACCTTACATTCATGGACATGAGGGTCACTGGAATACTTCCGCTTATACCCATTACAGCTGGAATACCACTATTTGACTGCTGGGCACATAGGGACTGCCAGTCCCGGTTCAAGTTACTCACACAGCATTACGCTGTCTAAAAGGGTTGTTTGTCTAAGGGTCCTATGTCACAAGATGCCCTGAGGATCTACAATTTTTAGGGACCTCTAACCGAACTCAGAGGTCCCCGTTACTCATTCAATACCCACTGTAAAGCACTAAGGAATTGGAAGGCACTATATAAATTCATGGTAATAATAATATTATGGTAATACACAACCCATTGATTGGCCTGCTTTGTCTGAGCCCCATTGATTGGCCTGCTTTGTCTGAGCCCCATTGATTGGCCTGCTATGTCTGTGCCCCATTGATTGGCCTGCTATGTATGTGCCCCATTGATTGGCCTGCTATGTATGTGCCCCATTGATTGGCCTGCTATGTCTGTGCCCATAAGAACGGCCTGCTATGTCTGTGCCCATAAAAATGTCCTGCTATGTCTGTGCCCATAAGAATGGCCTGCTATGTCTGTGCCCATGAGAATGGCCTGCTATGTCTGTGCCCATAAGAATGGCCTGCTACATCTGTGCCCATAAGAACGGACTGCTACGTCTGTGTTCATAAGAACGGCCTGCTATACCTGTGCCCATTAAAACGGCCTGCTATGCCTGTGCCCATTAAAACGGCCTGCTATGTCTGTGCCCCATTGATTGGCCTGCTATCTCTGTGTCCCATTGAATAGCCTGCTATGTCTGTGACTATATGCTTGGCTAACCTTTCTGTGTCCATTCGTTTGGCCTGCTGGGCCTAGGCCCTACTGACGGGCCTACACTATTGGTACACCATTGGTACCGAACCCCTTTTGGCCGCAGGCCTGGGGTAATATCACTGAGGAAAACCCAGTGTCCACCAGTGACATGGAGATAGGCAGGTGTCCAGACAAACACCATTGCCATAGTGTTCAAGAGGACACCAGTATACGGCCATCTGAATATGCCTGAAGGGCAAAGTTTCTTATGAAGACCCCGGACACATCCACGGTTTGCTCCAAACCGGCGACGGCACATCTCCAAGGAGAACTTCGCACAGGCAAGGACCGGTACTCAGACTCCTACAGGAGAAAGCGGTGTTTTTCCTTGTCTTTACCAGCTACTCCGTATCTGCCTCACGGAATCCTTAGGTTCGGTAGTTTTTTCCTGCGTTTGGTTAGCTCCGGGCCCTGTCCAGTGGGACTTATTGTTTCTTACCTTCCGGCCTGCTGTTTGCCTTCTATCCGAGATAGAATGGGTGTATTTTCTCTTATCTACGTTAATTGTTGCTTTTTTGTTTTTTCATGACTTCCTTTTCCTTTTCGCTCGGGTCGTCGTGAGGCCTGACTTGTCCTCCTCCGACCTCCCCGGCACTCGTGGATTGCGGAGAACGTCTCCAGCTTACCTCGGACTACCAGCAGTCTACCTGGACCCCGCGTGCGCGCGCACGAGATCCGGATAGTCGGTTGATAGTTTTCCATCGTTGTTTCCCAGAGTGCCCTCAGCCTTATGCTGACATTTATAATTGGTGCGCCCTACAGTTTGGTCACCCTGCATCTCTAGGGACTCTAGTTTGCACCACAGGAGGGTGCGGCCCTCCATCACCTCGATCCGAGTATATTTATTTTCAGGAACAGAGGGCGAACCCTCTCATACAGAACCGGATACTGATTTGTTATTAGAGGGCGCAGCCCCTCACTCGTCCTCAACCAGATACTGGGCTGGATACAGAGGACAGGTTGGGTGGACCCATTCTCATAGAGAGAACCGGTCACGGATTTAGACTCTGCTATTGGTTCCTAACGGGTGCGGCCCGCTCAGGCTAGCAGCCGGACGCTCTCACGGTATGCGATCACAGTAGTAGAGAGCGCGGCTCTCTCATTCACTCAACGCTCTACAGTACCGGTCATTTGTTGATCACACAGGCTTGTACCTGTGCAAGACATTGATGACTGCATAGAGGGGCGTCCCTCCTGAATTCAATTAGGGCTGACATCCACGCTACTGACTTCGTTCTAGAGGACTGCCGGGTCATGCAAGAATTACATGTTTAGACTAGATCCCTCTATCCTATCTCCTGTAATGGATCTACTGGATCCGGACCACTGTACAACACGCGAGAAATACTCAGAGGTATAACGGGGGGAGTCTCCCACTTATTTACACACACTCCTGGAGATGGTACGGCTAACGGATGGTCCTCCGGTATTATGGGAGTGCAGGTTTTTGGCATATTCTGCACCATATAATACAGAGATTACTTTCTGTTTTGGATATCCAGACCATTACGAGCAAACTGCCCAGACAGTTTCTCCCATGTCAAGATGTCAGGAGATACGGAGACCTTCATGGAGCAAACAGGCACTGCCTTGCTCGGGTAACAAGATTAAGGAAGGCCTATTACCCGGTCTGAAGGTAAAACCGTACGTATGGGTTACATGGTAAGTCAGGAATCCCCGGTTGTCTTGACCTCCCCGGTCATTACGATCTTGGGATAAGATGGAAGGACTGCCCCGTCTCCTCAGAGCGCATACCTGGTGAATATGGTTCGGAGATGGAGGACCCTTCGTCTATACTCTATTCATCCCTCATGGGAGCCGTCCTTTTTGGATTCGCACTAACCTTCTCTTCATCTACCGTCGAGGAGATCTACGAGACTTTACGGAGGTACCTGGTGTGCCCCGACTCCTACAGACATCTTTCACTCTTTGACGAGGGCATTGCTGTAGGGAAATCTGCATTCCGGTTGGCATTTCCCTTTCCTTTGAAGTTTTCCGGGATTCACTATTCCCAGAATAGTCGACCACCGTCCCTCCACACAAGTTCAGTTCGGAACCCTAAATGGACGTCCTTTGGAGTCTTTCTCTACTGCATCCGAGGCTTACACAGTCCATTTGGAATATTGGAATCACTTAGAATACGGCTAGTTTGGCCACACTCTTGCCTGCATTATGAATTTATTCTCGGATGAGACATCTCACCGGGTAGGACAGGAAGGAACGAAAGATCCTCCTCGGTTTCTATTGCGATTTTGGTGGTGGACTTGGGCGCATTCCTTGAGATTGGAGATCTACCTGCAAGGCCACATTGCCGAATGACCCTGGCATGATCGGAGGAGCCACCTTACGGATCATGAGTTGAGACATGGTGGCAGTGTCTTCTCGCGTCCCCAAGTCCGAATTTGACCTTCGATATTACAACTACAGGAATATGGCTGATAGGTCAGCTTGTCAGCTCATGACCGGCTGCTAGGAAACAAGTCACAACCACATACAATGGATTTACCAGCGGATGGTGATTTTTTCCGTAATTGAGATGCTTTGTCGACTGGCATTTTCTTTGATCCGTCTACTGTCAGTTATCGTACTTGGAATTTCAGATTAGTATTACTCTGATATTTCCTGAAATAGGTACCAGTGACACAAACAGCGTTGGATTGGTGAACTGAGCGTTGAAACAGCAAATATGAAGCCTCCTGTCATGTTATAACATTGTAGATTATGTTAGCTTTAGTGTACCTATAATCTTAATTTTATTAATGACAGGAGGCGAGTATTTCCCACCCTTTCTTATCCCTCCCTTGTTTATTGTTATGGTTTGGATTAATCGGGTACGTATGCAACTCTGTTTGTTGTCTCGGCTACCTGTCGCTTGTTTCTTATGTCTGTTTTTTTCATAAGTAGGGTTGGGATATCTACATATTAAGGTTAATTTTGGTTGCTACATTGGGTACCTACATGTTTATTCAAAGTACATTTCATTGGATAATCAACCTGTTCGATTCTGTTTTTCTCTCGTTTCAGTTTACAGTCCATCAACACTATCTAGTTTGACAGTAACTCTCGGATGATGGACGTCGTTATATTCATCGTATCTAGGACTTTGTTTTTTCCCCATGATGTTCTCTGCCTTTTATTCGGTTTTGTCGCAGCTTGAAAGAGGAAATGAAGCATGGGGAGGGGAGTTTTATAGTACCTAACTTTTTTCTGATTGTTTTTTTTTCTTTTACTCAGAATGCTAATCAATAAAATATCCCATCAACCAAAAGAGATAAATCTGCAACAATAATAATACTATAAAAATACGTCCCTTTTCTGAAAATGGTTGTGGGACAAGCTTCCCCAGAGACCTTCCTTAACCCCTTAATGACACATGACATGTGTGACATGTCATGATTCCCTTTTATTCCAGACGTTTGGTCCTTAAGGGGTTAAAGCTTCCTTTAATACATAAACTAACAAACACAATTTGGGATGCAGCCTAAAATTGTTAAAACATAAAACAGTGTGTTATCGCTTGAAACAATAAAATGCTTACAAGTAGGATTGTATTCACAAGATGAACTAAAGAAACAATGCTGCAAGGTGCCATGCCTCATCTTCTAGGGGACTTGGACATCCTAGTTCTACTGGACCTGGAATATCAGCTGCTCACCGGACTCAAGCGGAGAGTGACAATAAAATGTTTGAAAATATATTTATTACTTTATGTTTGTTGGTTTAAGCACTCTGAATGCTGTCCGGTCCTTTTGGTGTTGGTTACAGTGTGTTGTTGACAGTGGTGGGTGGCAGGAGATAGATAGACAGACAGACAGATAGATAGATAGACAGACAGATAGATAGACAGATAGATAGATACCAACATTTCTTAAAAAACTATATAAAACTATCAGACTCTACCTTACCTTAAAATAGGCAAAATATGAAAATAAAATTAAAAATTAGCAAGCTGAACAAGCTGATTTTACAAAATTGTAAAGTATATAAAGTATTGCAAAGTATATAAAACAACTCACAGGTGTAAAACTAGGAAATGTTAATTTGGAACTTGCTGCTAATTATGGGTTTTTTGGGCCATAGTACAGTTTAGTGCTTTGTGTCTCAACTGCTTATCATGTGCAATTTCTGGTTGTGCAATATTACTGTTTTATCTAGTGTTATTTTCTTTTTTTTTTGGTCATAAACTAGGATCTCGCGGGAAACATACATTTGTTTTAAATGCATTTTACTCAATAAGTATGTTTATTTTATGAGAGTTCACTTTTATATACAGGAGTAATGTAAACATTGTCTCACACAAGGATCAATGCCTCAATGGCAATCTCCTACCTGCAACTCACTTGTTTCAAGTGCCATTAGCAGCAGCTAGCTAGGTAGATACATCAGTAAGCAAAACCTAGTCTCACACTAGAATCAATGACACACACAGGCAAAGCAAGTTTAACACACACAATTTCACTGTCAGTCTCCCTCCCTCAATAGCTGCATTAAAAGTGTCTGTATGAACCCTTCTTGGAAGTATTGATTGTTTTACTGCTTCTACTTTTTTACCTCTATTGGTCAGTTCAGTGGTGGATCCAAGGTGGGGGGCGCGGGCAACAGGGCAATTGCCACCCACCCCCTGAGAAAATAGTGCAGCTAATATTGTTCAAGCTACTTCATTAGGGGCTCGGTCGGGTGCTGTAGCCCTTTGGCAGACTGGGCCCCTTTAAAGTTGCAGGGAGTGCTGGGAGGAAGTGATTTTTACTTCCTCCCAGCTTACAGACCGTGCGGGCTGAGAAGACACACAATGCAGCTGAGAGAGGAGGGAGGAGAGAGAGCTCTGCAGCTTTAAACTCCAATCAGGGTCAACCAATCCCAGGAAGTCACCTTCCTGAAACCAAAAGGTATGGAAGCAGTGGGGGTGGTTAACATTATGGAAGCTGCAATTTGTGTGTGTGCCAGTGTGTATGTTTAGGTATCTGTGAGTGTCAGTGTGTATCTGTGAGTATGTGTGTGTATCTGTGAGTGTCAGTGTGTATCTGTGAGTATGTGTGTGCTTTTGTGAGTGTCAGTGTGCATCTGTGAGTATCAGTGTGTATCTGTGAGTGTCAGTGTGTATCTGTGAGTATGTGTGTGCATCTGTGAGTATGTGTGTGCATCTGTGAGTGTCAGTGTGTATCTTTGAGTGTCAGTGTGTATCTGTGAGTTTCAGTGTGTATCTGTGAGTATGTGTGTGCATCTGTGAGTATCCCTGTGTATCTGTGTGTGTGTTTGTGTGTCAGTGTGTGCATCTGTGAGTGTTAGTTTGTATCTGTGAGTATGTATGTGTATGTATCTGTGTGTACCACAGACAACGTAGTCCACTGCACTCAGGTTCTGCTTTTCACTCTGGCCCACAGCCTCAGAAGGGCTCTGCATTAGACAGACACAGCTAATCCGTTCAACAATACAAGGTAATAGAATATACAGGCAACACAGGTAATGCGAAAACTGGATTTTAGCTTTTTTTCTATTTCCCCCCCCTTTTTTATTTTAATTTTTAAATTTTAAAATTGTCCTACTTTTCCTTTTTACTTTCTTCGTTTCTTTTCTCCTTCCTTATTGAAATCACCAGAAGGAAGGCTGAACTAGGTAGCCCACTTTAATATTGGCCGACAAACCCATTAACTGCCTCCAGTTATTGTCGGTGAAGGAGATAACTTTTCTGTTGCTCATCAGGTGACCCCACAACGCTAATGCCACCACCAAGGAAAAGAACTCCTAAAACACCAAATTACAAATGTGGGAGCTGGCCCTCCATTCCTCCAGCCATGGCTCCGCACACCAGTGCCCAGCAAAAAATGCCCCGAACCAAAGACTCCCCGACACATCCGTAAACAGTTTCAGTTTGGGCGAAGACACTGCTGGTTCCAGAAATTACACCCAAGCATTAAAGTCCCGAAAAAACGACCAGACATCCAAATCGGCCTTCATGCAGGTCAACACCCGCACAAAATGATGGGGGGAACCTGTTAAAAACCCACCCCACGGGGATAATCCGGCACACAAAATTTAACCGGCCTACCAATGACTGAAGTGCCTTCAAGATAACCATCTTGGCCCCCCGCACCTCCGCCACTGCCTGCCGGAGCTCCAGCAACTTATCGCCTGGCAACCTACACTCAACCCGGACCGAATCTATCTCCAGGCCCAAGAAAGACAAACAGGTGGTTGGCCCCACTGTCTTGTCACCCGCCAGCGGAATCCCAAACACACTCGCCACCCATTCCAGCATCCTCAATCCTATCTGACACCCGTCCGACCCCGCCGGTCCAACGCTAAGATAATCGTCATGGTAATTGTCTCCACTCCTTGTAATACACTTGGCTGCTGGGGAGAGAGACCGACTGTCTCCTCTCCCAAGGATACACCCTGCCACTGTGGAGGAAGAACGACAGTCTCTTCTCCCAATAACACTGCTGCTGGAGATGGAGGACGACACTGTCCTCTCCCTGGGTTGTATGCTGCCGAGTGAGATCGGTTGTCTCCCCTCCCTGTTCACTGCACTGCTGCTGGAGATCTGGGCCTGCCACCCAGTATCCTAGTAGGGCCAGTAGAGAGACCTCGGTCCCATCTCCACCTGCCACCTGTGGGTCTTCCCAAGACCAGTCTATGAGGTCCTCTACTTCTGCAGCTGATAGTTAAGCAGGGGGTACCTCAGCTGGATCTTCCCAGCTGTAGGGTGGCAGGTTTGGGGATGTCATCCAGATCTCCAGTTCTGCGCCACTGTCTGGTGACTGAACTGCGTCGAGTAGATCCACATAATCTCCCACTCAATTGCAGCCAGACGGGCAAGGTCAGGTCCCAATCCCAGGAGTGAGGGATACTGCAGCACAGCATTCAGGTGGGCATAAATGGCCCAGTAGCGTGACTGGGTAGGACTGCCGAAATCGTTGTCCTCCTCAAGGGCCTTCCATACCAGACCTGGGCCACCGTAGTCCTTCCCTTCCGGCGAAGCCCCCTCCGACCGCCAGGCATCCTGTTGTATTGCGTGCCACCACAGCGCCCGGTAGGCATTATCCAGTATCAGTTCCCGTTCTACTAAGGATTCCAGGCATCTTACCCGTTCTGTACTGGGTTGCTCCCCCTGAAGCGACCTCCATTGGGCTACTTGGTCCCACAAACGCTGGTATATACCGGGAAGTTCCTCTCCTTGCTGAAACTGGAAATCTTCCAGGGCAGCTTTCCAGCGTAACCCTCGGGCTGTACTCCTCCATTCTAGGTCAGTCTCATCCCTAGGTGTGAATGCTGATTGCAGGCAAGCTCGTTCCATTCTACTGAGCTCCTCTGTAGACAGTTCACTGCACGTTTGCTAACACTGCCCTCAATTTGTAAATCTACACGTTACCGGTGTCTCCGAGCTGCTTCTCCTCGCACTTGGATGCCATCCCACCGCTTGTCACCAATGTAATGGATCACCTGGCACCCCGACTGGGTACTTCCATTGAAGGATGCTCCTAGCGCTTCCTGAGGGCTCCAGGCACTCCAGCAGACACCTACAGGCACTGGACGCTACTTAGTTCTGGGAACTCTGGAACCAAATGGGGAATTAGCTCTACTCCTTACAAGGACTTTCCCCATTGAATCTCCTGCCAGCTGGAACAGCAGACACAGGAGCAAATCTTCTTCCCTCCAATAACAGGACGACACATAGTTTTGGAGTGTAAACAGGAACAGACAGAGCTGTGGTTTTATTGTTTCTTATATACACATCTTTACACAATGTTGCCACCCACATGGTTTTGTAGCATAGCCAATCAAATACACTATAATACAGTAAAACACTCCCAATCAGGACAAACAAACCCTACTCTCTGTCTGTGATATAATTACTGTACACAATGGGTTAATGTAATTTTATTAAAGGACACGTAGGCTCGTATTATGCTTATCTCTTTCTTTTATTCCTCAGCAGCAAAGAAAGGATATTGGTATTTTAATATAGCAATAACAAAACAAAAAGTACCCTTTAGGGTTAACCATATAACATTCCAGATATCTTAGCCAATGGGATCATTCCTTATACTATGTCCCCTCATGTGACCTAAGCCACTCCCTCTTTCTTTGCTGCTGCCTCAGCTAAGTACCACCATATTTTTCTACTCTGACAAAAATTTGATATATATTGCAGTGTTTTGCATTTATTTTGTAATTATTACTGATGTTTGTTATGTTGTGATTTTAAACTGTTTGTTTTTTATCTGTTCATTCAGTGCTGAGTACTTGCCCCTCCCCTGGGGCAAGCCTCCACTCGGCACTGCCGCACGGGTTGTTTATAACCCGGTTCTCTGTCAGCTCCCCCTCACCTCCCCACCTTCCTCCACTTTCCCCTCCACTTCGTTGCTCTTAACGAGCAAGCTAGCCGCCCGACGGATCGCGGCCAATAATTCCGGTGATTCGGCCGCCCGCGCATGCGCAGTGCGTTCCCGCGCATCACGGCGGCCATCTTGTGATTGGCGGATTTGCCGCCGTTTTCACCCGGCGCTCACGTCACTCGTTAAGGGAGGGGCGCGAGCTCATTGGTTGAGGGAGTTGCTGGGCAGCTTACCGGTGCCCCCCAGGTGTCATTCCTGAGGGAACACTTGGTAAGCTGCCATATTATTTGTGCATATCTGCTGTTCAGTGCCTATAGAGTGCCTTATAGTCTGCCTGTTACCAAAGTTAATTTTGTTGATGTGCAGACAGCGTTTTTGGTGTTCAGTAGTGCCATAAATCAGTACTCATTTTAAAAAGTGTCAGTTACACTGTGCCTTTCCCACCACACTGTGGAGTACCTGGGTTTTGTTCCCAAAGTAAGCTCTGTAGTTCAAATCAGTATGCAGTCTCAAACTGACAAACAGACTTCTGCCCCCAAGACCTCTGCTACCCCTAGCAAGCAGTTTTTAACAGCTCTGCCTACAGGCATTGCGGCCATTAGAGGTGGTGAGGAAGCATCCCAGGACCATGTGAACTCGGAAGAGTTCCAGGCGCTTCTGGATGCTACAATGAACAAGTCAGTGACGCAGGCTATATTTAATGCCATGGGAGTGATGTCGGATACCCTGTCACATACAATTTCCACCACCATTATGGCATCCGGCAGAACCCCCGGTTCAGCACCCCCTATACCCACTGACAATAAGCCAAAGGTCCCTAGCGGCCGCAAGGCTACGTGCAAATCACACCACCTAACAGGGGTCGCCTCCAAAACTGATATGACGGACAGGTTGCGCCCTGTTGAAACTGAGGACGTGGTGCCCCCACGTAAGAGAGCCCCCCGCCGGGCAAAAACGGTGCGGAGTTGGAAGAGGGCAAAAGCCCTACCTGATTCGTCCGACTCGGATTCGGACTCAGAGGAGGCTTCAGATGGATCCGAAGCAATCGACCCGATGTATTCAGATAATTCATCCCCTGAACGCAGCGAGACTGCACATCCAGCGATAGACGCTGAGCAAGAAGCGGATGTATCCGCTGTTCTAGACCCCCAAGGGGAACCCCTCTTCGACCCTGACACGTTGCATAATCGGCGCTCAGCGGAATGGTATCCCACATCTCATGTGGCCATTTATATCGCAACCAGGGTGCGAAAACCCCTTGATAAGGCCACCAGGAGTAAACTGAGGGCGCAATGCCCATGCCCCACGGTCCCAGACATGGCCTGCGTAACTCCCGAGGTAGATCCCAAGATCGCCCAGTTCTTGGGCAAGTCGGGATGGAAGGCCAAGAAGGGATTGGACTACTCCCTCAAACACTGCCAGGACAAGGTCCTTGACATTCTCGGGCCTATAGCTAAAATTTTCGACATGGTCGAAACGGCCCTTACTGAAGGGAACCCGATTGATTTGCTGGCCATCAGGGGGTGGATCCAGAGAGGCATTTGCCTAGTTGGAAACACCAATACTGCATTGGCTACGGAACGGCGTAAAGCCATTTTAATGAAAATTGAGCCAAAATTGATTCATTTGGCAATCTCAGAGCCTGGCACACAGGCAAAAGGTCTCCTATTCTGAGACTTTGTTAAGACCCTGGGTACGTATGTCAGCACCTTCACGGCACTGTACAAAGCACAGCATAATATGAAGCAAGTGTTCTCGCAAAAGGTTTTTGGTGGGGCCGGCAGACAGCTGGGCCGTCTGTCCGGCCGCACTTCCCGGCTATCATACCGGGGATACAGAGGCTCCGCCACAACACGGTTCCACCCTCCCGAACCCAGGACACAGTCGCCATTCTTTCCAACCAGGGGCAGGTCAGCTTCCAACCAGCTGGGCCGTCTGTCCGGCCGCACTTCCCGGCTATCATACCGGGGATACAGAGGCTCCACCACAACACGGTTCCACCCTCCTGAACCCAGGACACAGTCGCCATTCTTTCCAATCAGGGGCAGGTCATGGCACCCACGTGGACCCAGGGGATCCTCCTATGGCCGTCGGCCTTATGGTGAGTCATTTCCCAGTACGTACCCATTCCTTATCACTGGTGGGGGGCAGACTGTTGCATTTTCACGATGTTTGGCACAAAATAACCTCAGATGCCTGGGTACTAGAGACCGTTCTAGGTTATCGCATAGAACTCACACAACACCCAATCAAACACTACGCACCACATCGGATTATATTTTCACCACAAGACAGAACCCTAGTATCAGAAGAAGTTCGCACATTGCAGGAGAAAGGTGCGATCTACAAAGTACCCACTACCACCCCCGGGTTACTAAGCAATATCTTCTTAGTGCCCAAGAAGGGTGGAGGCATGAGGCCAGTAATAAACCTGCGGCCTCTCAACGCCTTTGTCACATACCATCACTTCAAGATGGAAGGGATACACTGCCTCCGAGACCTCCTAAGACTGGGAGACTGGATGGTGAAACTGGATCTCCAAGATGCATATCTGACGATACCGATCGCAGAAGAGTGTCACCATTTACTCCAATTCCAATGGGAAAACACTATGTGGCGGTTCAGATGCCTTCCCTTTGGCCTATCCTCAGCCCCATGGTGCTTCACAAAATTGCTGAAACCGGTAGTCGCTCTTCTCCGCAGCAGAGGTGTACGTATGATCATATACCTCGACGACATGCTGATCATGGCCCACGACACCTTGCTATTGCACCAACATCTACATTGGACGTCGACCCTTCTGCAAAACCTGGGTTTCATAATCAACTGGGACAAGTCAGTCATACAACCTTCACAATCAATAGAATTCCTAGGTTTCGACATAGACGCGATTCACGGAACGCTCAGCCTACCTGCCACGAAAGTAAAACTCAGAAAGAAGGAAATCCGGCGGACCTTATCACGACCGGTCTTGACTTTACGACAACTGGCCAGGATAATTGGTCTGCTGTCCGCTTCAATACAAGCAATTTTCCCGGGACCCCTCCATTACAGATCCCTGCAAAGACTAAAAATGACCCATCTTCGCTTGGGTCAATCTTATTCAGATTCTGTGCCTCTAGACTGCGCAGCAAAAGAGGAATTAGCATGGTGGCTTCAACATATGGAAGCATGAAACAGCAAAGCGATATTCGGAACCACCCCGGATCTCATCATAGAATCCGACGCGAGCAGACTCGGATGGGGCGCTCGTTGTGGTCCCACTTCTACAGGTGGAAAATGGTCCTCAAAGGAAAAGGAACTCCACATCAATGGTCTGGAACTCCTAGCAGGGTCATTCGCTCTTCGGAGCCTCCTCGGATACACAACCAATTGTTCCATACTGTTGCGCATGGACAACATCTCGGCCGTTCGGTACATCAACCACTTGGGTGGCACGAGATCGACAACACTCACGAATCTGGCAAAGGAATTTTGTCATTTCTGTCTGAGCCGCAACATATAAGTACAAGCGGAATACCTTCCAACACGGTAGCAGACTGGCACTCCAGGCATTTACGAGACAACAGTGCGTGGCGATTGAATCCCTTGATATTCCAACACCTCCAACAACTCTGGGGCCCGATGCATATCGACCTCTTTGTCTCCAGGCTGAATGCTCAACTCCCTTCATTCTTCAGCTGGAGACCAGACCCAGACGCCTTGGCAGTGGACGCCTTCCTACAAGATTGGCCAAACGACCGGCTCTATGCCTTTCCTCCCTTTGCACTCATAGCACGGACTCTCCTACATCTACAACGCTCTCGTACATCGCTAGTTCTAATAACACCGTTCTGGACAGCACAGCCTTGGTTCCCTTCACTCATGGAAATGTCGATCGACCTTCCCAGACTGATTCCGGGAACCACGGACATATTATGTCCCCATATTATCAGACCCGGATGGGAACTCTCACCCACTTTTGATACAAGGCCACCTCAGGCTTCTAGCGTGGCTCCTCTCTGGGGAACCTGGACCCTGTCGGACGTTCCACGAACAACTTTGGAATTATTGGCAGGAGCTTGGGCCCCAGGGACAAGACAATCTTATACTCATGCCTGGAACACATGGCGTAGTTGGTGCATGGAACAACACGTGGATCCCATACGTGCTCCTGTAAATAACGTCCTGACTTTCCTTACTACCCTGTACGATCAAGGTCTGGCCTACCGCACCATAAATGTGTACAGATCGGTGATCTCAGCCGGCCACAGTGGATGGGAAGGCTTCCCAGCGGGAAAAAACCTTTTGGTTTGTCGCCTCCTACGAGGTATAAAATTTGCACGTCCGCCACAACCCCGGTATACAACCCTATGGGATGTTAATAAAGTCCTTCGCTTACTGGATGAATGGCCTCCAAACTCGGATCTCACACTCAAGCAAGTGTCCGCAAAATTGGCTATGCTCCTGTGCTTGATTTCATGCAAAAGGGTGTCTGACGTTCGTGTCCTTTATAAAATCATGACTTTACGTCATGTAATTAGTAAAATCTGTTAATTATCACAGGCAGGAAAATACAGGAAAATACAGAATTTTACACAATTCTTATAACTTCTAAAATATACATCCAATTTCCATAAAGTTACATATATAAACATATACAAACATATCCAAAATTCAGACAATTCCCTTCAGTGGTTAAAAAGTTAGTTCAAAGTCCTTTTTGACCGAGGAGGGACAAATCAGCCAGTTCCAACTGGTCTGGCAGGATCCCTGGGACAACGCCCTGCTGGAGAACAATGAGGGGAGGGGACGAGGCACGGATTCGAAGGGGCAGAAAAAGTGTCCCAAAATCCAATAAGCCCAAACAATGTTTATAAATCAGCAGGGAGCAGCGAGCAGGTGAAGGAGCAGGGTGAGTGCTTGCTAATATTGGGTTTTTTTTGTTTTGTTTTTAAAGTGGTTTTTTTTGTGTGCAGGGATCTTGTAGAGGGACAGCGGTCTTGAAGAGGGGTGTGGGCAGGTGTCTGTAGGGGGGCAGGGTTTTTTGTGAATGGGGTGCAGGAGGATTGTAGGGGGGAGCAAGTTTTTTTGTAGAGAGGGGCAGGGTTTTTTGTGAAAGGGAGGTGCAGGAGGATTGTAGGGGGGAGCAAGTTTTTTTGTAAAGAGGGGCAGGGTTTTTTGTGAAAGGGAGGTGCAGGGGGTTTGTAGGCAGCAGGGGTCTTGGAGAGGGGGGCAGGGATTTTTGTGAATGGAGGTGCAGGAGGTTTGTATAGGGGTGTAGGGTTTTTTGTAGAGGGATGCAGTTTTTTTTAGAGAGGATTGCAGTTTTTTTTTAGAGAGGGTGCAGGTTTTTCTTTTTAGACAGGGGTACAGGTTTTTGAAGGGGGACTCAGCAGGGTTTTTTGTAGAGGAGGGGGGTGCAGGGATTTTGTAGAGGGGGCAGGGGATTTGTAAAAGGGAAACTGGTCAGGGGCTTTGTAGAAGAAATTATATTGTAGAAAGGGGGTTTGTAGAGGTGGGGTACAGGGTTTTAGTAGAGGGGAGCAGGAGATTTGTAAAAGGGAGACTGGGCAGGGGATTTGTAGAAGGGGACTGAGCAGGTTTTTTGTAGAGGAGGGGTGCAGGGTTTTTGTTGAGGAGGGGGGCATGGGTTTTGTAGAAAGGGGGGGTTTGTAGAAGGTGGACTGGGCAGGAGTTTTTGTAGGGGGGTGGGGGCTGGGTTTTAGTAGAGGGGCAGGTGTTTTGTAGAATGTGTAGAAGGGGTCCCAGCAGGTTTCCAGCAGGAAAACATTAGAAAACATTAATATATATATATATATATATATATATATATATATATATATATATATATATATATATATATATATATATATATATATATATATATATTTACATTTGAATAGTGGAGGTGGGGGGAACACATGATCTGCCCTGGGTGCCAAACGCCCCTGCTTTGATACTTTGAGCTGGACCATCCACTCAGAGATCTGTATGCACTGTGTGCAATGGTTGCCAGCCCTTCACTGAGTGCTATCCTATATAACATATCTGGTCCTTAATACACATGATAAGGGGTCATAACATGGAACTCAGTAATAGCCTAGACCAAGCTACCACAGATATAAAATACTTGGTATATTTATAGGGTATTTCTGGCTAGCCAAAATTTGTAGTTATCATGTAGAATTCAGCATCTAATAGGTTTCTGACAATCAAACACCCCCTACCTATCTAACCTAAAAAATTATTATATGTCGAAGCAATTAGTTTTAATAGTCACAAAGTTGCTTTGATTTACCAGAGGAAGGAATAAGTTTGATGTGAAATTTCATTGCAGATGTACTCAACCTTCATTCTTTGAGTTTTTTTAAACTAATCTAGATAGAAATGAGTTTTGATGACATTTATTCCTTCTTGAAATTAGTCATCTAGGTTTTAAAAAATTGTTTAAAAGCCATTCACCCTTTGAATTGAGGGCATTTTGAAGATGTAATCATAAAGCAGAAGGGGCTGGTGCAAGGGGTTTCAATTCTGGTTCACAGGAGCAGTTAATTAACAGTCAGAGAATCTAGCTGCAGCACTATGTCACAGACAGTACCATGACTGCACTGTGTTCTAAATATATCAGTGATGGAAAATAAGAATTCACAATTAAAGTGAGGAGTGATTAAATGTAGTTTACTGACTCTGATTTTATTTTTTAAATGCATATAAAATGGTATTTATCTAAAATGGTTAATTGCGAACACTGCAGAAATGATAAAAAATAAATAATATTTCTACCTGGAAAATAAATATCAGTGATTTAATCATGCAGATGTTATTCATATAATGGATATATATATATATATCCCCCATGTTTCATATATGTATACATATATGAAACATGGGGGATGGTTGCACTCACCTGAACATGCTTAAATGGGGTGCTGCTGGGGGCCATATTATACAATAAACAATACACAAGATCCAGCGCACTCTCCTATCTACTAAACAGCAACTTCAATGTTGACAGATTTTATTAGTTTTTTAAAAGTTTTTTTAAAAACACCTAATCTAGGCAAAAAAAAAAAAAATAAGTAATGGGGATTTAGTTACATTATATGATCATACATTGCATAAGCCTGCCACATATATGTATATATTTGGGAGTCTAGCCAACTCCTTGGTTTTGCACCCCTCCCTGTCACAGGTGCCTCACCTCAGGTCCCTATTTAGCCTTGTACTGCAGAGAGCCTCAGATGGAATTTTTTCCCAAGTAAGTGGTTAATCTCATAAGAGCAGACATTAGACTGTGAGAGTAGGACCTGCCAAAGATGGGGTACATTGATGCTGTGGCAGGCTTATGCAATGTATGTTCATATAATGTAACTAAATCCCCATTACTTATTTTTTTTTTGCCTAGATTAGGTGTTTTTAAAAAAAACTTTTAAAAAACTAATAAAATCTGTCAACATTGAAGTTGCTGTTTAGTAGATAGGAGAGTGCGCTGGATCTTGTGTATTATATATATATAACATTTCAAAAGACAAAAGATCATATGCAATTTCCTCAGGACAACAAAGCCGACTCTTCCCAGCACATAGGACTTTTCATCGTTTTTGTATTTTCCTTTTTGTTCACATAAATTGCTTTACCTTTTGTTTTGTTTTCTCTAGCATTAAAGAAACACTATAGTCACCTGTCCCTGTCCTTTTAACCCTGAAATTTAAAACATTGCAGCTTTCGACAAACTGCAATGTTAAACTTGCAGGGTTAAGTCTGCCTCTAGTAGCTGTCATTAAAACTCACATAACATGGAAGCCCCATAGGAAAGCATTGATTCAAGTTTGAATGCGCACATGGCAGTCAATATGCATGTGCATTAGTCCCCAAATGCTCCACTATGAGGATATCGGTGGAAGAGAGTTGGAGAGGATTAAGCAGCACCGAGGTAACCTCGACATTGGAAAAATGTGAGTAAAACTTTATTATTATTATTTTTAATGCACCACATTGGGTTGGAGGCCTTGAAAAGAGTATGGATAAGGACACAATTAAGTTAGGAATTCAGATTTGTATTCCTAAAGCTACAGTGTTCCTTTAGCTTGGTCCAAAGCTCCCACAAACAGAATAATCTGCAACTGGACATTTTTACTCTTTTACACAGAAAGCTTCAAGGTACCACTCTGACTATATTCAAACACTGCCACTATGCATACAACATAGAGCTAGCTATACCACTTATGTGATTTCCAAAGTAGCATATGTACAAAAAAAATATTTAAAGCAACTATTGCTTATGTCACCTACAAAATAAAACATTCTAAATACATTCAACTAGGCTGATTAATGTAAGGCGTAGCAACATTTGCCAACAAATCAGTAATAGAAAAGTGCTCTTGAAAAGTGTAGGAGTTGTAAGATCATGCCAACATTATTAAATAGCTCGTTGTCAGCTTTATCAAATAATACATTGTAATTTACACCAAGGATGAAGGTACATGGTTTATGATTAGGAGGAATACCATTGAATAAATATAGATGGTATAGTAATGTAAACTTTTTAAAACATATTATAAATATAGCTAAACATAGTTTATGGGCCGCTTGTACTAAATGACAAGAATATTGTTAATGATGCTACTAGAGTTACACATTTAGGAAATTACTACATAGTTCTGGATGCTAAGTGCTTTCACTGAAAGTGATCCTAAAATATATAGAAATCTTGTATACACTGAGTTCATGCAATGGTCATAAGTTCTGATTGTAGCCTCAATATTCCATTCCAGCTCTCTAAGGAAGAAGAATATGTAATGTTCTCTCATAGTGATAAGATGAAACAGAATAATAGAAGGTATATCTTATCAGTCAGCAGAAGAAATAGGAAGCTACATAAGGTCTAGGATGGACAGCAAGCAAGAGTACATGTGTAACAGTCATTGGTTATGAACTTAAACTGAACCTTCTGAGTTTTCTAAGAATTTTATACAGTATGCATGAGAAAAGCATTGATGAATGGTTGGTGAAATGGTGGGATGTATATGCTGATAAAATGACACTGAATGAAAAGGAAGAGGTAAGAATGGGGAAATTATCCCACCCCACCAGTTAGATGTCATGGAAAGATATAATGATCCTTGACTAGATAATGTTTTGTTAACAAAAACACACAAGCACAGATTCCACATACTTCTAACTCATAATTAAATATTCAATAATTTGATTAGAGATTATAGGGTATGTGTTCTAGTTAAATGTAGGTAGATGGCAAGGACTAGACATGGAAAATGTAAATTATAGACTTTATTAATTATTATTTTCGTAACTAATATTTTAGTTACAAACCTGCATTTGGTCTGAATTTGATGAGAATATAAATTAATGAATTCAGAGTAAAAATGTAGCCGAATCACAAACCAAAATGCATTGCAATGGTATACTCATCTGATTCGTGATTTGGAATTCCGCTGTTGTGGAAGATGATTGATGGCTAAATGTTATTTTTACTAAATGTTATTTTTATTTTTTGCAAAAGCTAAAATATATATAAAATATTTTAGCTTTTGCATTCCTACCTCTAGCCAATGATACCGGGTGCCCAGTCACACTGCAATATAAAAATAAACAATTGCCGGCACTCCTGGATTTCCACCATTAAATGGTTTTATTGTCTTGGTCAACGTTTGCATAAAACATTACTTTATGAAGAATTATATTGCAGTTCTCCATATGCCATCCTTTATAAAGAATAGTTTTTGAGATGTTGTTGTGTCTGTTGAAAAATTTCCAAAATAATAATACTGGAAATAAACATTGAAGCATCATAAGCACAAAACATATTGTTGCAGTACTTAGCTCTCCATTTAGGTTAATTAATGTTCTGCTGTTCAAACAAAGGATTAGTCTAGGTTACATGTGTAAAAGTAAACATGTTCTATATTAATAGTTTATGAAAACATAGCCAATTGGCTATATTAAATTTGACTGAGTATGGAAATTATTGATTGTTAAGATCAGCATAATCTCAAAACTTTTGTATCAGTATTTTGTTTAAGGGCCTCGTTTATTTCATGGCCTGATTCAATATCCTCTGAATATCAAACCCAACATTCATATTCTTATGTTGGATATATTGTTTGTTTTCTATGGCATGTAATACAAGGTGGCAATGTCTTCTTTCTATTTAAACATTATGACACAGCAAAAGAGTTAAAGATCAATATTTGATCTGAAATTCTTAGAAATAAAACTTGCCTTACATTTATTAAGCATATCTAATCATTTTGATTCTTTTTAAATGGGGCGGATTTTGTTTATTGGGAAAAAATGCTGTGAAATGCGAATTCCAACCGCAATGGCAATTCTCATATTTATTAAAGCAAATTAAAGGCAGAATTAGTTCTGGCCAAGCAAATATGCAGTAATCACCAGTATGCAGTCAGTGTCCAGACTAAAATCAGTGTTCTTATAGTTCAAATGTTTAGGATTTGGAAGATTCGGAAAGTATCAATTTAACTAAAATTCTGAACAAAATGCATCTGGCAGGATGCACATTTGCACATTACTGTTAACTTGCTTTTATGCAATTCCACAATAACTTTAAGTACTGTTTGCCTGCTGGCTACTGAGGAGTTCTATATTACAACTACCCACATTGCACTGTTTATTACTATACACCACTTTACTAACATACCCAAATCAATTATAAACCCATTTACAAGTATTGCCATAACCTCCCTTTCCAATTCCACAACTTTCAATTATCAACATTCCTCCCTTCCAATTATTCTCATCTGCTATGCACATTCCCTTCTAATCATAAGGCAATATATCTCTAAATATGAAACTTCTCGCCCCAATTTAGATATCTACATTACTGTGCAAATTAACCCACATCTCTCTATAAAATAGACCCCCCCCCCCCCCTCATTTCCCGGCTAACCAATTAACTAATTCCTCCACAAAATAGATTACAGTTATCTCTCTAATTGGAATCAACACATTCACTAGGCTCTTAACCATCCTCCCTACATTATATTTCCATATTCCTTAGAAATTAAACTCTCAAGCCCCACATTCTAAACTACATTCCCCTGCAAACTAATCTATTCTTAACATGTGAAGTACACCTCTGCATACTGCTCCTTTGCTCCTCTAGTGGTATGCAGCTGAAGTGTAGAGGAGCAGGGTTATGTCAGAGTTATTATGATGTCATATCCTTGTGCCTTGTATTATACACAAACTGCTGGGGAAGTGAGGGAGCTATATTCAGAGGGTAAATGCACACTGCATGTCTGCTTACTATGTCTCACTCATTAGTAACATTGAACATCACTTTTGAATGCTTACTTCTTGCAAGTAGAAGATACAGTAAAGTAATGTTCCTGAGTTGAGAGGGGACTTACATGAGTAGGTGTACTTAGTGACTCAGGGGGTTCGCCCCTCCCTGAACCCGCCAGTGAGGAGAATGAGTGTTGTGTATGTACTGGCTGTATGTGCAGAAGTGGCTAAGTGTGCCTGTGAATGCTGGTTGAGTGTTTTGTGTGTAGTGTTTAAATGTGCGTATGGAAGTTTTTCATTTGCCCTTCCTGTGTACCTTTCAGCAGGAAGGGGTTATTCTTACTGGTGACTGGTGGGGACACTGGAACCCTAGTGCTCTGGTGGGGGAGTGTTGTGATTTGCACATTTATTAGGTACATACCATTTTAAGACTTCTCTCGTGGTCAGGGCTGGATTTCCCATTATGCAGATTAGGCACCTGACCAGAGGCACCTGTTTTCAGCACTTAAAATGTGCCTTTTTAAACTTAAATAGGATAATGGGGAAATAAGTAGCAATAGTCTTGGCCAGTGTCCTCTATACTCAAGTCACCCTCCTATGATAGCTGAGCTGCAGGAACAGTTATTGAGGGTGTAAAACTCAGTGCTGTCCCTGATCCTCCAGTGTTGTGTGTGTGTGTGGGTAGAAAGGAAGAAGAAGGGATAACTTTCTATCTGCCCACTAGTAACCTCTCACATTGGAAATCCTTAGTAGGAGCAGGGGAAGCTTTATCTGATACACACTGTATAACTACTGCGCAGCTCTAATATCTGGTCTATCGAAGACATAGTACTTTGGAAATAACCCTTCACATTACAGAACTCAAAGCCTAAACTTATAAATAAGCCTTTACCTTAATCCTATGTTTAACACTAAATGTACCCCAATACTAAATTTAACCCAACTCTAACCCTAAACTCAATAATCCTAAACAGCCCTTGCACTACAACTTCAACCCTTCTCAAACTGTTAACCTTTTCAACACCAAAAACCCAAGGTACTATAACTTTGGCATTAATCCCTCTCTAACATACAACCCCTTTTTCATAGTTACATAGCTCAAAAGAGACACAAGTCCATCAAGTTCAACCTTTCTCACATCTGTTTTTGCTGTTGATAAAAAAGAAGACATAAAAACTCAGTCGGAAGTGCTTTACAATTTTGCAACAAACTAGTAAAAATCATTCTTGACCCCAGAATGGCAGTCAGATGTCTCCTTGGATCAAAACGCTATTACCCTACTCATTAAAAATAATATCCCTGAATATTATGTTTTTTGCGGTTTAAACATCTGTATAGACTGTGATAAACCACCAAATTCCACATCCTTATTGTTCTTACTATTAAAAAAAAAACAACCTTTCCTTTGTCCGACTAAATTTCCTTTCCAATCTAAATGCGTAACCTTGTGTCCTATGTATAATCCTGGTTATGAATAGATTTCCAGAATATGGTTTGTAATGTACCTGAATATATTTGTATAATGCTATCATATTACTTCTGAAGTGCCTTTTTCAAAACTAAAGAGATTTAAATTTGTTAACCTTTCTTCATAATTAAAATGAATTGTTCCCCAGCACAACAAACCCTCTTCCTTTTTAGGTGGTATAAAGATTGTACCCAAGCTTAAAATTGTCCCAGTGCTCTAATAAGCTATAATCTCCCCTTCCTTCACAATGGCCTAAGCCACACATTAACGACCTAATCTCCTGCTGCCAGTGGCGTACACACAACCCATGGGGCCCCGGTGCGAAAACTGATCTGTGGGCCCCCCCCTCCCCCCCGCTTACTCTGCGCGGGCTGGGGCCGCAACACATGGCGGGCGGGCACCTGGTCGCAGGGCTGCGACCCGTGCGACCGCGGTATGTACGCCAGTGCATGCATAAACACATACACTTAAAGGACCACTACAGACACCCAGATCAAATCAGCTCAATGAAGTGGTCTGGGTGCCAGGTCTCTCTCGTTTTTACCCTGCAGCTGAATACAGCAGTTTCAGAGAAACTGCTATGTTTCACTGAGGGTTAATCCATCTCTAGTGGCTGTCTCATTGACAGCCGCTAGAGGATTTTCTGCGATTCTCACTGTGAAAATCACAGTGAGAAGACGCTGAACGTCCATAGGAAAGCATTGAGTAATGCTTTCCTATATGGGCGGTTTGAATGCGCGCGTGGCTCTTGCCACGCATGTGCATTCGGAGCTGAGCGGCGGATCGGGACGGAGAGATCCCCAGCGCCAAGGGAGCCCGGCGCTGGAGAAAGGTAAGTGCTTTAGACACACACACACACACTCTCATGAACAGACGCACACATTTACTGACAGACACACACTCAGTGACAGACGCACACAAACATACTCAGTAACAGACACACACACTAACACTAACACACTCTAAAACTAACACACTCACTAACACACACTCACTAACACTAACACACACTCACTAACACACACTCACTAACACACACTCACTAACACACACTCACTAACACACACTCACACTCACTCACTAACACACTCACTCACTAACACTAACACACAAACTAACACTAACACACTCACTAACACACACTAACACACTCACTAACACTCACTAACACTCACACTAACACAATCACTCACACTAACACTAACACAATCACTCACACTAACACACTCACTAACACACTCACTAACACACTCACTAACATACTCACACTAACATACTCACACTAACACACTCACACTAACACACTCACACTAACACACTAACACTAACACACTAACACTAACACACTAACACTAACACACTAACACTAACACACTACCACTAACACACTCACTAACACTAACACACTCACATTAACACACTCACTAACACACTCACTAACACACTCACTAACACACTCACTAACACTCTCACTAACACACTCACTAACACACTCACTCACTACCACTCTCACTAACACACTCACTAACACACTCACTAAACACACACACACACGTTTTTTCTGTTTTTTTTTTTTTTAATTTAGTCCCCCCAGCCTCCTTACCTGTGTGAGAGCTGGGGGGATTCCCTGGGGTCCAGTGGTGTTGCTGGTCACCCGGCTGGCGGGCGCGCGAGGGAGCACTGTCCCCTGGGTGCTCCCTCTTCAGCTCCCTCGCGCGCCGCGTACTGATACCGGAGCCGGAAGATGACGTCATCTTCCGGCTCCGGTTTCAGTGCGGCGCGCGAGGGAGCTGAAGAGGGAGCACCCAGGGGACAGTGCTCCCTCGCGCGCCCGCCCGCCAGCCGGGTGACAGCAGGGCCAGCCTCGGGGGGCCCAGAGGTGGCCGGCTCCTGGGCCCCCCAGCAGAAGAGGCTGGCCCTGTGGGTACATACCGGGTCGCAGGGGCGGCCGGGCCCCCTGGTGGGCCGGGCCCGGTCGCAGCCGCGACCCCTGCGACCCTGGTATGTACGCCACTGCCTGCTGCCTTTCTACTGTAGCTCACGGCACAGGTAATATTTCTGAAAATACTACCTTGCAGGTCCTTTTCTTCAGTTTATTCCTAAATCCCTGAATTCATTCTTTAAGACCTTCTATTTTTCTCTAACTTTGTCATTGGTATCAATATGGACTACCAGTCCATCCCAATAATCCATCCACTTTGTCAGCGACATGCTCAGGGTCAGACTAAGAGCCCAGTGAACCTGGTGCTGACAAATATGATGGGGCCTAATTGCAAAATCTTATTGACCAAAAACACTAAAACAATCATACCTCTCAAGCGTCATGTATCTGATGGAGTTGGTGTTGGAGGGAAACTCAAAGGATGCAGCTATAAGAAAACACATACTCTATGCTAATCTCTTTATCTAAATTATGCTTTCATCTTTCAAGTAAATCCATACCCTCTAACAGCAGTGTCCAGTGAAGCAGGAAGTCAATGGGTGGGGTAAAAGGGTGGGCCACTGACACAAATCACGTGACCAGAACTAGGACGAACATGCCCAAAAAGGGGGCATGCCTGTCCAAAGAATTGGAAGGCCAGCCTGGCATCAGTGTCCCTATGTATCACAGTGTCAGTGTCCCCATGTCGCCCAGTCCCCTAGTCTCTCAGTGTCTGTGTCCCCATTTTTCCCAGTGTCCCCATGTCACTAGGATACTAGGGAACACAGTGAGACATGGGGATACAGTGAGACACGGGGACACAGACACTTGGGGACACTGGGAGACATGTGGGCACTGAGGCACTTGGGGACACTGGGAGACATGGGGGCACTTGTGGATACAGACATGGAGACATGGGGACACTGAGACATTTGGGGACACTGGGAGAAATGGAGACACAGACATTTGGGGAAACTAAGACACTAGGGACACAGACATGGGAACACAGTAGTTACAATCCCTTCCTCCCAAGAACTAGACAACACATAGCTTGGAGGTCAACTGAGGTTTTTAATTATAGGCACAGTATTTATGTGGTTAGAAATGTACGGGGTTTCCCAAGTCCCAATACAGGGTTTGTCCAGTAGGGGACTACATGGGGGACTGGGTTTTACACACATAATACCCATCATACATTGCTGTACCAAGGAGATAATTATCCCAGAATGCATTGCTAATGGGATTATCCCTTGGTACAGAGGAACACAGTTTTCACATTAAATTCCATAACTAACATAATATTTGGGCTAGGCAGTTAGTTGACCATTCATTACATAGCTGGGACCTGGGTGCACAGTTAAGTGAACTTGCGCTCAGATCCCAGCACAAATAACCGAACGCCGTTCACTTTCCCTTATCAGGACCACTTTGTTAACCGATTGCCTGAATGAAAGGAATGAAAGTCCCGAAAACTGTAAACTCCCGGAAGTCCAGCGGGGCTTGTGTTGCCGAGTAGCTGATTTTAGTTCCAGGCACTCAACGACAAAACCCCGCTGGCTTTCCGCGAACAAAGATGGCCGCCGCCTCGTGTTCGGTACACGAATGGCGGCCACCCGCAACAAACCGCAATTAACTTAGATACAATGTTGCAAAGTACCCAATTGGAGACACACAACCTGCTATGGGTGGTCTCCCATTCGGTACCTTGCTTATTCCACGAACTGTGCGGTGATTCACTGTTCGTGGATAACCATGCTTAACATTAGCGGTATTCGTGTGCTGGAACACACGAATGCCGCATACATTACAAGATATAGAGAATAGCAGAAGAAATATACAATTTGGTTTAAAGACATAGTTTAGATCTATAAGTGGCTAGATCTGCCACAAGGACACTGCAACACTGGCTGGGAGACATGGGGACACTGGGAGACATGGGGACACTGGGAGACATGGGGACACTGGGAGACATGGGGACACAGACACTGGGATACTTGGGGACACTGGGAGCCATGGGGACACTGGGAGCCATGAGGACACTGAGACACTAAGGACACTGGCTGGGAGACATGGGGACACTGGGAGACATGGAAACAATGTGTCCCTAGTGTCTCTGTGTCCCAATGTGTCTCCTTATGCCTCTCAGCGTCCCCATGTGTCTCAGCATCCCCATGTCTCACAGTGTCCCCCAGTGTTTGTGTCCCCAAGTGTCTCAGTGTCCCCATGCCCCCCATTGTCCCATAGTGTCTGTGTCCCCATGTGTCCCCTAGTGTCTCAGTGTCCCCATGTCTCCCTGCTGCCTTTCCCCCCATCCTTCACTTACCTGAATTGTAGTCTGTCTCTGCAGGCTGGGAGCTGCTGTCTGGACTCCTTGTGCTGTGTAGCTGCTCCCCCGTGGATCAGTGAGTAGAGAGAGGCAGGGAGATGCTGTATCTTCCTATCCCTTCCTCTCTCCATACATAGTGACCCCTACTGGCCGGTGCTGGTATTGCAGAGAAATCTCCGTTTATACTGAGAAAAATATTTGCATTTGTATTTCCAGTATTACTGCAATACCGTCACGGCCAGGCAGCCTCAAATACCAACTGTGCCTTAAAATACCAGTCAGGTGGCAAACCTAAGTGCAGTGTGTTAAAAAAAAAAGCAAAGTGTACATTTTCTTTTTCTTTTTTTTTCTTTTTTTTTTTTTATGGGCCTATTCCATGGGCCTGGGCCTGGAGCTGCAGCTCAATCAGCTCCTATGTTAATCCGGCCCTGGACATGCTAGACCTGAGCACCCGGGAGACAGCAAACTGTCCGGTTGAGACGATCAGCGAGGCAGATTACCCTATCAACTTTCTTCTAATAGAGTTGTTCTTACATTCTTTTTTTTTTTTTTTTTAATTCTTTATTTTTGCGTGCATGAAAGATAACAGACAGCTTTCCTCGCCACAACAGCGTTTGAAAGCCAAAGCATAACACAGTTACTATACAGTCATGGCATTAAAACAGTGCACATTTTTTTTTTTGTGAAAACAAGCTTATGCGTTGTGAGGCAATATATGAGCAGTTTGTTGGTAAAGACATGTAGATTGACGCTTGTTTAAGCTAAAGGTATGCAAAAGTTAATAGATTAATAGGCATTAACTAAAATAACATACACGTAGGCCTAAAGGTTAAAGCATTAATTTCAGGCTTAGAGTGCTAACATTGCTCAGGAGGGTAGTCACTATAGCATGGTATCTTATTACATAAGTATTCTAGAATGCATAGCTGCATCGATATTACTGGCACCTTTCCCTGCTCTGTGAACAGGACAGGTGGGGTACACGGTTAAATAGAGCAATGTGTCACAAAACAACAGTTGGTTTGCGGTATTAGCCACGGTCATGGTGCGGTATCACGATTAGAAGGAGGCTCACACATAGAATTGTTTGCTAAATAAACGAACAAACCGTATTGCGCAGCTCAGCGCGTATTACACCCCATATTATTCAATAAGGTTAAGTAAGAAGCTTATAAAATTAAAGCAGGAAAACAGGGTTATAAAGCACGTAAAACTTTCCGCTTTATAACATTAGCATATTAGCTCAGGCAGGTTAAGCTAGGCAATCGACTGACTAGTTTGGTCTCGTCTAAGGTGAATAATCCGTTGAGCAATAACATAACATCAGGTCAGATACTCTCGCCCTGCACCCACTCAGCATATAAAAGCTAAACTCCAGGCTATACAAATATACCTATCGGCTATATCTACTAAGGATAGCTCTAATTGCAGGTTGGTTAGTCGAGTGAAGTAGGTATGGTAAACAAAAAGAAATTAAAACCCAGATTAAGACATGCTACACATATTCATGATCTATAAATCATTAATGCGCTCTAGGAAAGACAGGTAATATATGGGCTAGCAGAGTAATGATAAAAGAGGCAAAATCGCAAAGTCAAAAGAGACTGGTAACTGGATAGCGTCCAGGTGATTTCGGCAGGGGTTAGTCGGTGTCCTCCGGTGATAGAGGGCTGGCAGCGTGGAAATTAGCTTTGCTGCAGGGTGGTCAGCAGCCCATTCATCCAATGCCTGCAGTGGGAGAGACGCTGCCACTAGTCGAAAGGTTCAGGCCTTTCCCCCAGCCCCACGTCTCCTCATACTCAGGTGATATGGTCAGGCTGAGGAGACAAAGACGGAGTGTAAGCTGCTGTGACAGCTCCCCAGGCTGCAGTGCCTTATCTGTCCCTGTTGGGCCCGGGTAGGCGCCCGCATGTGTTGTAGCCTGCCTCTTCATTTGAGGTCGCGGTCTTCCTCCATGCCGCTCTGCCATGCAGTAGACAGGATTTCTCCCAGGGCATGGGTCGTACCGGCGGTGGGGGCTCACGGCCGGACCATGATGACAGCGTTTGACAACCCTCCTCCGCTTTTTAGCTTGTGTGGTAGGGTTCCGCTTAGCAGGCTGTGGCTTGGCTTTGCTCCGCTCAGCTTGTGCTTGGGTGCCAGGGCTCTGAGGTTTACGGGGAGCCTTCCGGCCTCTGGAGTGGCCGGGTGGACGTACCTCTGTGTGGGCCTCCTGCCCAGGATAGGATGGACGAGGAGCTGTTGCTGCTTTGTTTTCCTGCGCCGAAGGTAAGGCTTGAGAGGGGGGTCTGTGTTGTAAGCGCCTACAGAACGCTTGCCAGATTTGTTCAAACTGGATCTCGGAGTGCAGTCTCCATTGTTGGAGCTCTGGGCTCTCCTCATGTAGCTGGGGGTGCGGTTTGGTGGCCATCTTGGGTGCTTTGTGTGACCTGCCGCTCTGCGATATTTTCCCTTGTTGTAGGTGAGGATGACCTGCCAGCGGGGACCGGGATATCCCCCGTCGGTTCATAGGGGGGGTTGCGGGAGAACGGGTGAGCCACTGTGCAGTGTGGACCCAGTGTCGGGCGATCGTCCGCCTCCCCCGGCCTCCAGGCCGCCATCCATGCTAGGCCTCAGGCGCATATCGCAGTAATAAGCAGAACAGTCGCTTGTGTGGTACCAAAAGGTTCTGCAGCACTTCGCCCGGCTATTGGTAGCCCTTTTTGTAGCGTTCCTGGGCTGTGTTGTGGGATTTTTCCCACTATATTAGTCGAATAAAGCTGGAGCTGTGTCTACATGCGACTACTCAGCTCAGCGTTCAAGCCCCGCCCCCGTTCTTACATTCTTAACCCCACCTTACTTGAGTGGCTGTTCCCACTTCTAAAATATTTTCCACCCTGCATGAATCTACATAGCTGCAAACACTCATTATATTCACAGATTCAAAGACAATACATTACTAGCAGAGCAGAAATATGCACACATATTCATTTATGCAAATGTAGTTGTCAAATATGAATACGCTGTTTTTTGTTTTGATTTGTTTTTTCATTTGCTTTTTTTTTATTGATTTTCGATAGGGGGGTACAGAAAAAAAGAAGGGAGGGGAAAGGGGTTGTGGGGGGGAATGAGCATGTTAACTTTTACAGGTTAGACAACACTGGTACATCAGCTCACTAACATTAGCTTTCTCAGGTGAGGTTAAACAAAAACCAGGTACAACAATAAGATGAAAGCAACACATCCTCTGTAATACTCGAACATGTAAGTTTATATCCTGACATGCGATTGCCCAGAGTGTCATGTTGTGGCTTAGTGCCCCACTGTACCAGTTCGCCCTGTGCGTCTCATATTGTGCTACATGGTACCAGGCCAACTCAGCTATTCTTCTCTACACTCTCTAGACCCATTCCAAGCTCAAGTTTTCAGGTCCGAAGTTGGTCCGACCCGCACAGACTCCTCTTTTCCCACTCTTCCCATGCCCTCTGTATAGCATGAGGAGACAGGAAGAGAGATATACATGTTCTCTCATGTACACGTTGGGTTTCCACTACTGATATCAATGTCGAAAGCAGGTGGGGTGTGGGAGATTTCCAGGATTTAGCGATAAGTTGAAGTGCGGATAGCAAGATCTGTATTATTAGTTTCCTTTGGTATGCTGGAATATTGTATGGTAAGTCTAATAGTAAATATGTCAGTGGGGTAAATGTTAATGGAGTTACTATCACACTGGAAATCAAGCGTCTAACCGCTTCCCACAAACCTTTTAATGAGATCACATTGCCACCAGATGTGAAGCATCGTGCCCTTCTCTAGGTTGCAGGGCCAACACATTGGGGATGTAGTAGTAGTGGTGTAGCGCCTGTGTAGCTCTGTTGGTGCCACGTACGACCGGTACAGCATCTTGCGGTGCTGCTCCAAGTGTGCCAAGTGTAACGGATCACCTGGCACCCCGACTGGGTACCACCGTTGATGGATGCTCCTAGGGCTTCCTGAGGGCTCCAAGCACTCCACTTGACACTATAAGCACTGCAGACCCCACAGACCGCCGCAGCTTGGTTGGGGTCTCGCCGTCTCCTACCCACCCTGGACCTAAAACAAGACTCCAGTGGGTGAACCTCTCTCCCTCCAGAGAGCGAATGGCGGCCACCCAGCATTCGACAATTAACCTGCGGTTAAACACCAGCCTGGGAGGTAAATCGGCGGCACATTCCACTTGTGTGTGGTCCTCCTGTTCGGTAATTTGTACGGTAAGCCCCATTTACCGAACCATATGAGAAAAGGACACAAACAAAGTATTTTCACAGTCTGGGGACACAGTTTTAAAGGGGCATTGTTCCCAAAAGTCTCAATATGCCCAAATAAAGGGCCATACACCCCAGCGCCATAATCCTGAGGCAAAAGGCGAGCAAACAGGCCCCTCCAGAACCCAGTGGCAAGGTTATTTTTGCCACACCGAGAATTTAACCAACCCATGTGTAGCATTGACTATGGTTTTCCATTTTGTGGGTGTTATCTTACATCTGAAGTCTTGTTCCCCGTAGAGGGCAGGGTTTGAGTCAGTAAAGGAAACATACTCCAATAGGAGTTGATAACACATAGATCAGGGGTCGTCAACCTGGTCCCTACCGCCCACTAGTGGGCGTTTTAGGATTCCAGGTGGGCGGTAGGGATTTCCAGGTTTTGACGACCTGACGACCGGGTGGGCGGGTGCGAGCCGGCGGTACCCCTGCGACTGGGTACCGCCGTGACAATTTGCGGCCCCGGCCCGCGCGGCAAAACGCCGGGGCCGCATATGGAGGGGTCCATCGGGTGGCCCATGCTGTCAGGGCCACCCGATGGATGTGGATTGTGAGGGGGCCCGGTCAGCGCTGGGCGCTTTAACAGCGCAACCGGGCCCCCTGTGATGACATCGCAGAGCTGGGAGGAAGTGACTGCACGTCACTCCTCCCAGCTAACACTGAGAGCTGCGCGGGAGGAAGACCAGGGAGTCAGAGTGGGAACTCTGACTCCCATCCACCTGAGCCACCACTGGACCCCAGGGAAAGTCACCCTCCTGAATCTAAAAGGTAGGAAACAGGAGGGTGACTTAAATATAATGTGTGTGTGTCTTTGTATGTATGTCTTGTGTGTGTGTGTGTGTGTGTGTGTGTGTGTGTGTCTGTATATATGTGTGTCTTGTGTGTTTGTATGTATGTGTGACTGTCTGTTGGTATGTGTGTCTTGTGTGTGTCTGTATGTATGTGTCTTGTGTGTATGTGTGTCTGTCTGTGTTCCTGTGTGTATGTGTGTGTATGTATGTGTGTATGTATGTATGTATGTGTGTGTTGTGTGTGTGTGTGTGTGTGTCTGTATGTGTCGTGTGTGTGTGTGTGTGTCTGTATGTGTCGTGTGTGTGTGTCTGTATGTGTCGTGTGTGTGTGTGTCTGTATGTGTCTGTATGTGTCGTGTGTGTGTCTGTATGTGTCGTGTGTGTGTGTGCCTGTATTTGTCGTGTGTGTGTCTGTATGTGTCGTATGTGTATGTGTCTGTATTTGGGTATGTGTGTCTTGTACGTGTGTCTGTCTGTTATAGTGGACCATATAGTAAGTGGGCTACCTAGCTCAGCCTTCCTACTGGGCATTGCTACAAGGAAGGTTAAAAAATAGAAAAAAGGGGAAAAAAAGGTGGGGAGGGGAATTGAGGAGGGAGAGGAAATGAGCTGACGCACAAATGAGAAATCATATTATGCGCAAACAGAGAAGTCGTCTGAATATCACTGAAAGAGACCTTCGTTTGTTCCTTACGAAAATCGAACCAGATATCAAATATTTAGTCTCGCAGCATCAACCTCAAGGATCTCATTAATCACTAGTAAAGGTAATTTCAATTTACTTTATTGTTTTCTCATTAAACTTTATAAAGTTAAAAACCTTATAAACCTGCATTAAGTAGAAATAAAAAGATAAATGTATGTACATTTATTTTTTGTAAAACACCCTCCTTTCTAAAAAATATTCCGAATTTGCGCGAAAACTGGTGGGCGGTAAGGAAATTTTTCAACCAAAAAGATGCATTAGTGGGCGGTAGGTAAAAAAAGGTTGACTACCACTGACATAGATAATGGTTTGCAACAGGGTGGCAACCTTTTATTAATGCACATCTGGTCCCAAACTTGTAAGGTACATGTGGAGGGGTTCAGGGGGCTATTGTTCATGCCCTGTCTATGCAAATAAGAGCACAGTTGCATGTATGAGTATTGTGGCGTAGGGGGCAACTCGAAATTTGACCATGCTAAAGGATTTAGCATGGAATGTGGGTATAATATTTGGGTGTGCAAGTATGGGCATTGCTAGTGAGATGTCTGAGGAGTGTGCCAGTGTCTTTTTATGTTTATCCCACACTTCTAGGAACAGTGCCGCCACAAGTGGGATTGTCTTTAATATAGGTCTGGTGGATGTGGATAGCCACAGAAGATTAGTCAACCAATGTGGGTGAAGAGCTTTGTTTTCCAAGTCCACTCATTGGGGGGGAGGTTGGTCTACAAAGTGAGGCAGTGATGTCACCAATATCGAACCATTGTAATAAGTCTGGAGATTTGGTAATGCTAGTCCGCCAACTTTAGTCGGAGCTCTCAAAAAACTTTTAGCTACCCGTGGTTTGTGGTATGCCCAAATAAAGTCCGATATGTCTTTGTGGGCAGTCTTAAAAAAACTAATTCGGTATCTGTATGAGGAGAGTGCGGAACAAGTACTAAAGTCAAGGCAACAGTGACATTTTAAAAGCTAGGATATGTTCCATGATAGGAATAGTAATTTCTATTGTCTCATAAGTTGTGTACAGTGTTGCCACACCTTGATATGATTGGCGGTAAACAGGTCGGCAGGGTTTGTAGTTCCTGTGAGACCTAGGTATTTTATAGTCTCCATTCACTACTCAAAGGGGAATGTTTGCTGAAGGGTCTGTGCTATCAATGTGGGATCACTATGCTTAATGCTTGTGACTTGGTCATATTAAGAGAGTAGTAGGAGACCTTGCCGTAAATGTGGATGAGTTGCATCAGTCTTGGAAGGGACTGTTGTGAGTGTGTGATGTATAAGAGGATGCCATCAGCAAAGGCACTGATTTTAACTTCTTTACCCTGTATTTCAACTCCGCTAATATCGGGGTCTGTCCTAATGGCTTGAAGCAGGAGCTTCAATGCCAAAACATAAAGGAGTTGGGACAGGGGACACCCCTGTCTAGTCCCATTAGTGACAAGGAATGTAGGGGAAGGGAAACCCCCCTGTTGGACCTGTGCCCTTGGGTTAGAGTACAAAGCTAGAATCTGCTTCATTACCTTGTTTGGAAAATCATATCTACCCAGCACCTCTTGCCTGACACATTTGATGTTAGGTAGGAGATAATGTAGAAAGTTCCTATGATCGGTGTTAGGGAAATATTCCGCCACAGTAGTGTATGGTACATTGTTGAATAGCCCTACCAAAATCAAGAATCTACCCTGTTTATCTGTTATTCCTTTTTGGAGGGAGAAGGGCACGTACTTGTGGACAAAAATCTATAAACCCTTGGATTTGGGACGTAGAATTGGTTGGGAAAATATTTGGCGAAGATAGCGGGGGTTTGCAAGTTTTTTAAGTGGGTCTCTTAAACACATGCTATGTCTACTTTTCCTTGCCGCAGGTACCCAAGAGCAGTAATTGTCATTTACCAGGGGTATTCATTCCCTTTACATTAAGGGTCATACTTTTCATGGTGGGGTGTATCCATACATGCTGGAAAGGTATGCCAAACCTCTCGTCCCAAATGTGCAGTGCGTTAACATAATGTAAGAAGTTATCCCTGCTATGACGTTTCCTGGACCCTCTGGGAGGCTCTGACTCGAGTAACGAGTGGTAAAATATAGCTGGAAGTTCCCAGTGTAAATCTATTTTAAGCTGATAGCGTAGATCAGTGTAATTATACCATAGTGGGGAGGGAGTAGGGGAAAGAACAGGATATGAAAGGACCATAGGGGATAGGTACCAACCACAGCAATGGGCTCAATGAACATGAGCCAGGTACATGCTGGAAGAGCACTGTCTTGGGGGGTGGAGGTGAAGAATCTAGTAGTCATACTAAACTGCAAGCACGTGAGCCAGCACCAGAGACCTTACTGTAGGCTGGTGAAATGAGGAGCTCGATAGGGTATGGAGGTTTGGGTTAATAAAGAATTCCAATCGGCAAACCCTAAATCCAACATGAGGGACTCATAGGTATGTAGTATCCCTGACACGTTTCATACAGTTAAACAACAAAGGCATTGCTGTAAATGAGAGCAGACCAGTTGGAGAGTTAGTAACCACTTGGCCACTGCTGTATGTTATAACAAGATAGACAGTGCATTCACATAGTATTGGATAGTATTAGAGTGCCTTGAGTTATGCATGTATGTACGTAGTGGGGAATTGCGATGCAGCCTAGAACAAAATCTAACCCCATTAAACACCCCCAATAACGACAGACCACTTAGTATGGATGAAACAGGCCACAGCATTTATTATCACAACTAAATTACTGCATAACACATCCATAACTTTATTTATTAAATCTCTTCTTTTCTGTAACCAAAACATTAGACATAAATAAGCATAAATTAACATATATACATATATAACTCCACCCATAGTGTTATACAGTGACCCAACCGTCCTTGCCAATAAAAACATGGAGTGGTTCCTAATCACCACTCCCTCTCACCTCCCCCCTCGTCATAAAAATCCTTCCAATGCCTGCCATCAGCCGACCTTATCCACGCTCGATGGGCACGAGACCTCAGGCAACCTAAAGTTAAAACCTTTAGAGCAGGGGAGGTTTGAGACCTTAAAAAACTTGTTCATCTCATTCCATCTACTTAAACGTAACCTCAAACTCAATTGGCAAGGACATACCCCCGGCTAGCTGCGACAAATTATAGTAGAGGGTGGGCGGGAGGGAAACTGTTTGCTGGCCCGAATCCCAAGTGGCACTGAGGTAAGACCTCCCCCACACTGTCTTACACAAAACATGATCACACCCACAGATTCTTCACAACCAATCCCATGCATCTATCCCCACACTCCTACATGTGCCCTTGTCCGCTTAGCTGCGCTATCTCCCCAGGGCCTTGTATGTACGTAGTGGGGAATTGCGATGCAGCCTAGAACAAAATCTAACCCCATTAAACACCCCCAATAACGACAGACCACTTAGTATGGATGAAACAGGCCACAGCATTTATTATCACAACTAAATTACTGCATAACACATCCATAACTTTATTTATTAAATCTCTTCTTTTCTGTAACCAAAACATTAGACATAAATAAGCATAAATTAACATATATACATATATAACTCCACCCATAGTGTTATACAGTGACCCAACCGTCCTTGCCAATAAAAACATGGAGTGGTTCCTAATCACCACTCCCTCTCACCTCCCCCCTCGTCATAAAAATCCTTCCAATGCCTGCCATCAGCCGACCTTATCCACGCTCGATGGGCACGAGACCTCAGGCAACCTAAAGTTAAAACCTTTAGAGCAGGGGAGGTTTGAGACCTTAAAAAACTTGTTCATCTCATTCCATCTACTTAAACGTAACCTCAAACTCAATTGGCAAGGACATACCCCCGCCACAACCCCGCTGTTTTACGCCTAAATCAGCGGGGGACCCCATCACAACCAGCCATGGCCTGTTCCACCACTTCACGCAGCGCTAGAGTAACAGAGGTCAAGTCCGACCTCCAGCAAGCGCACCCCTCCCTTCGAGATACCCAGGCCACCTTTGGCCAAACCCAAAATGCGAACCGGAAGTGTTCATGTTTTAGTTATTCATTTTGTCCGTCATACGTTTAGTCATTTTTGTTATGGCCATGACAAACCTAGAAACCCATCTATTCTGATGACCGACGGCAGCGCACCAGGGCACTCACATTGCGGAGTGCACTGCCAACAGGAAAGGGCGATAGGCGCAGCCTAGCCCCTGGGAACCTCAGGGAAGAAACAGAATGCGTAACATGTCCCGACCGAAGAGCACCCAAGTCCTAAACCACCACCGACCCACGTCATTCCACCCCCGGGAGGACAAAACCCCTGGTACCCCATGAGGCGGGGCAGCTGACCCCGTATGAGGAGGAGCCACACTCCCTTCACGTAGCCGGAGCCAGACCACCGAACCTCCGCCATTCGAGCCCTCCGAACCATCGGCGCAGGCACGCCCAGCCTGGCGGCGTCTGTAGCCGCCCCCAACCAAATAAATGCCCTTTGAATTCCCCACCATCCTTATCCAGGAAGTCGAGCCCCCAAGAGGAAGAACCCCAACTAGATGGACGCGGGGTTGAAAAACCCACCTCCGAGAAACAAACCGGGGAGGAGGCCGAACAATCCCAGGGACGGAACAGTACTCCCAACGAAAACAGGCAAATGACGGAACCCTGCACCGCCCCCGATCGGAACGGTATATTACAGACCATCCTGGAAACCCATTACAGCTTGCTAGGACAAAATACAAAACAGTATATCTACATATGATACCTCCAAATTAGTGACAATGGCATCTAGATACACCCACACTTATCTGGTGCAGTTACAACAGCCTCTCAAGGTCGTGGCCCAGTTCCCGACCTTTACAACATATACATAGACACAGAGGGGAATGAGATACGGCTGTACATAATCTAAAACAGGAACAGAAAAAACAAAAAAAAATAAATAAATAAATAAAAATTACCTAGTGTAATACCGCAAAAGAAAAGATAATGCGCTGATACAAGATTGCACTCACAAGATCAAAGTGAATAAATCACCAGAACAAGTGCCTGCCCGGATAAGCTTGGGCGGCTGGACGTCTCCACTCTCCACTGGAACTCCAAGCGGACCAAAATGGAATGAGACTTCAATAGAGGTAGGTAGAGACTTCCACAGCTTGGTAGGAGCCCAACCATCACCCCGTGCATCCCACCTACCCCAGGAGGGTGCAGAAAGTCAACCCTGCAACATCCAAGAATTGTACAGATTCTATCGATGAAACAGCCAACCTCAACCAACGTACCCTTCCCGACGACAACAGACATCGAGCTGCGAAACCTGAAGGAAGTCCATTCCAACGCTTACTCAACGGAACCAAACATGTATATGAGCAGTCAAATCCCGGAACCCAAAAAGAAACGTACCCATCCGTCCCGAACCCTCCAACCTTACTAGAGCGGGCCCCACGCCGCCCCAGAGATTGCCTACAGACCAGCTTCAGCAGACCGCTGGACCAAGTGACCACACCTCCACTGCCATAAAAATCGACCCCGTGACACCTCCACCCGAGTACGCTCTATAATGAACAAGACAGAGCATCGGCCATCGTATCGGTAACCACCGGACAAACCCTGACCAGCCGCCCCTAGACTCAAACAGCACCGATCCAGAGTACCAGAGTACCTCCGGGGTATAGGGTACTGTAACATGTGAAGACAGCCAGCATCACCCCACGATGGTCCCCAAGGAAAACCCACCCCCTTGTTCGTGAGCTGGGTACCACATGCCTACCATGCCACCAGAAAGGGGGACCTCCAAGAACACCAGAGTCCGTCAGAGCCAGCGTATTGGGCAAGAGGCAGCACACCACCGAGACCCAAATCCCCAAAACCTACTGCGGCGGCAAAACAGTTGGAAGCCAGTGGAAAGGACTCAGGGGCCAGATTGCACAAGCCAGCGTTAAAAGAGGCCCCTGCAGGAACCCCATACAGTCCCAAGGGCAACCCCAACAGGCAAAGCCCAGCTTTCCCAGGAGAGACCATGAGTAGCGCGGCCGAAACCCACAACGCCCCTCCAAACCACAGACGCCTCCTGCCCGATGCCCCATACCGCAGCCAGGGGCACCGACGTTCCCCTTACAGGAATTGATCCCACTATCCAGAGACAAGAGCACACATCCCGACCCACGGATAAGGCCCGCCAAGAAAACACTGTAGCAGTAGAGCGCGTACATGCACCACTGACGGTCCCACACAAGCGACATCGGGAGCAACTCACGTGGAGGCACATAGCCACCTAATCCTGACCGTCAGAAAAACACAGCCCGAAACCACAACTCGACGGGCATACCGGCAGCAGCCGGAAAACCGATTCCACAGCCGCCTTCGTCAGCCCTACCCACGCAGACCGCTGTGGTGAGCCACCAACTCAAACCCAGCCCCGGAAAGAAACGACAACCGAGTAAATAAGGAATCAGGCTACATCAACCCCGTACCTCCATGGGCACCACATCCCCCAGGGGGGACCCGCAAAGTGGACCCCAGGGGCCCACTAAACGATCGGGAAGTAAGCTAATCGAGCGCTCTTGGTAAACTGGACCCACATCACCCGAAAGGAGCACTCTGAGGGTCCTGCCCCGAGAGCACCCATGTCCCCACCCCGACAGATTGCAGAGAGGACGAGAAACGCACCGTGCTGAGGCACCAGGCGAGTCCTAAGTATCACAGAGGCCGCAGTCCATCCCGCCCCAGGCCAAGAAGGGGCGCACCGCCAACGAAAGTGCAAAACGTACCTCCACCAACCCAGCTCTGACAGCAGCGCATTCTCGGGGAGCCCTCACCCCGACCATGCTATCCAGAACACAGGGTGCATTCGAACATGCGCCATGGGGCGCTACCGTCCACGGCACGTACCCCATGACCCACCCGGAAACCTTAATGTTCCTTTTTAGTCAAGGCACCCCCGAGGCAGGAGGGAACGCCCCTGCAGTAAAAAGCCCCTCCCCCCATCTGCACCCTAGCATTGCGCGCAAGCCAAGCGAGCCATAGTAGCTCAGCAACACCCAGAGTCACGCGAACCCTGGACGCTGCAGGAAAGCGCACTTAAACATACGATACATATTGACAATTAAGGGGGAGGGGGAAGCGGCGTCCATGCACCCAAGTACTTGGATTATATGTCAGGTTTTCTTTTTTTTTTTTTTTTTTAAACGTTTAACCTTCTTCCTGTATTTGTCATTGTATTTTTATCTCTCATCATTTTTTTTTTTTTTTTGTTATTTTTTGTGATTTATTCCATGTGGCAATTTACAGTTTATTTCTGTCCTGTAATAATTTGTTTTTATCTTTTTTTTTTTTTTTTTTTTTTTTTTTATTGTGTGCAAGAGGACCAGACTGAATAAAGGAAGGAACAACGTATGCACGCGAAGCGCGAAAAGGAGGGGGGAAGCGTACTCACCGGTCGCAGCCTGGCGATCCAAGCCCGGCACTGCGCTCACAGAAGGCTGAGGCGAAGAAACAGCAGTCCTAACATCCACAGAAGACATCAGCTCTGATCCAGGCGCCACCTGCTGGACGGTCCATGAACTGCAGCAGTATCCTGAGAAGAAGCAGCAGAGAAGATGAGAGCCCACGCCCCAGAGGAGATGGCCGAGGTAAGTGACCTACATGGGGGGGGGGGCAGGTTTAGTAAGGGGGGGGGGGGCAGAGGGGAGAGACAGAGAGGGGGGGGATTACAGCAGAAAAGGGGGAACAGGATGGGAGAGGGAGAGGGGGGGAAATTAGAGCAGAAAGGGGGGGGGGGGGGGGAGGGGGCCACCGAAGAGGGGAGGGGGGGGGGTGGAGAGGAAACCAGGCAAGCGGAGGGGGGGGGGACCAGCCAAGGGGGGCCCCCAGTGGAAAGGACAGCCCAACAGGGGAAGGAGGGAAAGAGGGGGACAGGTGAGACAGCCCTGGGAGCCTTCCTCACTGGCAGAGGAGGCTCCCGACGAGCAAGGGGACCCCCCCTGGACTCCCCACGGCGGTACCAAGGTACCCCGCGTGGCCCGCAAGGGCCTACTCACCACCACACCACCCCGCGGGCCGCGGGGGGACCCGGACCGTTGCCAGGCGGCCGCCTGCCGCCCGGATGGCTGTAACCGCCGCCCACCGCCCCGGACCGCAATCCAGCACAGGCGGCCGGGGCGGATGGTGAAATGAGGAGAAAACATGTAGGCCGCGCGGCAGCCGCACCAGGAGGCCGCGCGGCGGTGGCAGGCCGCATCCCCGGCCTTGTAGCAATAGGCCGCGCGGCTGCGGAAGCAGAAGGCCGCGCGGCGGTACCAGGCCGCATCCCCGGCCTTGTAGCAATAGGCCGCGCGGCTGCGGAAGCAGAAAGCCGCGCGGCGGTACCAGGCCGCATCCCCGGCCTGGGAGTCCCAGGCTGTGCGCCAATGGAAGCGGCTGGCTGCGCGGCAGTGGCAGGCCTCGTGGCAAAAGGCCGTGCCACGCGTGCAGCCGCGGAAGGCCGCAAAGTACAGCAACTGGAGGTAGGCCGCGTGTCTGGAGCCCCCAGACACGCGGCCCGTTGATGCCTCGGGCCCGGGCTCCACCTCATCAACCGGGCCCGAGGAGTGGAATCAGGGGAGAGCCTGGCAGGTGGGTGGGAACGCCTGCCAGTGCTGTTGCGGCCCCCAGGGGCAGGGGCCGCAGGGGAGGCAGCAGGGGAGACCCCAGGGGGTGCTCCAGGGGAAGGCAGCAGGGGGAGGTAGGCCACGGGGGGGGGCCCACACCGGTAGCCATACCTCATTAATGCTTGCCCATTGTACCCACAGGTGCCGGCCACAATCCACGCTGCAGCAGCCCTGAGGGAAGCCAGAAGCCTCAAACATCAAGCTGTGTCAACCTGCAGGCCCAGGCAAACAGGAGCAGGAGACAGGAAACTGTTTGCTGGCCCGAATCCCAAGTGGCACTGAGGTAAGACCTCCCCCACACTGTCTTACACAAAACATGATCACACCCACAGATTCTTCACAACCAATCCCATGCATCTATCCCCACACTCCTACATGTGCCCTTGTCCGCTTAGCTGCGCTATCTCCCCAGGGCCTTACTGTGAAAACAGTTATCATAAAAATGTACTTAACCATGTACCATTTTTTTTAATATATATTTTAACTAACATAAACTTGAGTGCTAGCTCACGGTGAGAACATTTATGACCCCCAAGGAGGCAACAGTATCTCGCAGCATCCTGGTTGTCATGGACAAAAGATAAGGGTTTGCAAGTGTTCAATGAGAGATAAGTGTGTGTGTAAGATACTCAAACGTCTAGGTGTGGTCCCCTTAGCCTTCACCAATAATGCATCACATAAACAAAAAATTAGACGGAATATCTTACATATAAATAACAGTAGAAATTCTGGTGGTGTGAGTATCGTTCCTATAATAGGATAAAAAGCAAAGAAAACAAATAATGGTGCAGTATCGTTTGTACTGATGGGAGGCACACAACCAAAACCCAGAAAACCTGTTTTTTTGTGCTCTTAAAGAAGTAAAGAAAGATTGGAGAGGAGGAGACTATATAAAACAATTAGGAAAAGAAGAGATGAGATTTATTTATAATTTTAAAACATTAGTCCCCCATGGCCTCAACCTAGATTTTGAAGTTTGCCATTTTAGATAAAAGAAAATTTTAAAAAGCTCATTTTTCTACATACAACCTCTTTATTGTTTATATTTTGTGCATAGCATGACATTGAGATACCTTCTTTTTATTGTTAATTATGGGTGAAATACTGCCTGCTAACTAATAGTTTCTATACATCACTTAACTTATTCTTGTTCGGAGAAAGTACCCGACTGCAAGTCTATACATTTAAAATTGTACATATGAGATGCCTTAGTGATTTTATTATGATTGACACTCCCGCACAGCACGCACTGTATGTATTTTTAACATTACCATTTTATACCCTTCTGATTTTTTTACGGTCTAACAAAACTGAGATATATAAACACCCACTCCGTATGCATGATCATGTTTATACTCCTATCATCATGTTTATACTCCTATCTATTTTTGCAAATTGGGGCAGTCTTAACAATATTTGAGAAACACTAGTAAGCCTTTCTCCCACTGATACATAAAGGATAAGAATATAGGTATGAAATGGTATACATTTGACAGCACTTTAAAACACTTTATATATTCACTGGATACATAAATACAAAATTATGATATTAGGTAATGGTGAATTTAACTGCAAAAAACAATACATTTCGATCCTTGACTACCCCCACCTATTTTTTGTCTCCTCTCTCCTTCTATTTTTCATTTGAGAAATGTGTGGAGTTTAATAGTATTGGGACTATATAAAGAACTTTAATGGACATTGAAAGTTTTATCCGGAATGGAGATCGACGGCGAAGTGGAACGCAAGGATGCGTTCCAGTAGACAGACACACAGGAAGTCGACGAAGAACTCCCCTATGCGTTCCAATGGTGGAACGCAAACCGGAAATGCGTAAGGAATAGACGCGACCCGGAAGTAACACACCTCACGAATTAAGAAACGGACTTAAAAGGACGACAGCCCCATGGACACTAAACCAGCAACTGAGGAAGCCTCCCAGAGAGGCGAAACGCGTATTGCTATTTTATCCAGGACTAACCAGTACAGACTGTAAGGTTTTTATTTACTTTTATCACTTTTGTGCACTTTATGGAATAAAGCACTTTAACTACTACTGCATGCCTGTTATTGCAACTAAAGGAAGACTCTGCACACACAAAGGAGGGAGTGGGACCTCTGATACCCCACAAAGCTGATGATCTGAGCCGGATATTGATTGGCTCCTTGTTTGTGAGTGCAAATTTATTGGGATCATATTGGGAATAATATAATTCCTCCCATCAGTACAAACGATACTGCACCATTATTTGTTTTCTTTGCTTTTTATCCTATTATAGGAACGATACTCACACCACCAGAATTTCTACTGTTATTTATATGTAAGATATTCCGTCTAATTTTTTGTTTATATGGTTGTCATGGACAGCCCATCAATCTCCAAATATATGAGGTCACCAGGCATATGGCCCAACATAGCCAACTGTAAAACCCTCTATCAATTAACCTACATAACCCAGTTCAGGGTAGACATCTTGTGCCCTCCTGCATCAATGAGCAAAATAATTGAGCACTTACAATACCCATGCCACCCTTCACTTCTCCCTGCCTTTCATGGTTCATTTCTTGGACCATTTGGGAGGCAATTGTAGAACCACTACTGAACCAGTCTCTTGATTCTGTGTGATCTCTATGCCCCATTCGCAGAGCTTTGCTTTACCCGCATCTGGCAAAAGGATCTAATGCATCACACCGTCTCTGTGGATTAACAATTTCGCTGGATATCCCCACCAGAACGGTATATTCTGGGACCGGAGGGCTGAAGTCGTCGGGGTCATCGACTTGTAGAACTGTAGGGTAGGAGCAGAGAGGTCAGCAAACAGCTTCAAGGTGGTATGGGTCAGGTAGCGGCGAATTCCTTGAAGCTTTCATTATTCGTTCTTTGGCGTGGCAGAAATGTATGCAGACTATGGTATCCCTCGGCGTGGTAGCTGGCAGGTATTTCGGCCTGCGAAGGCGATGGGTCCTATCCACGAGGAGTTGGTCCAGATGGATCTCCAGTGTGATTGCTTGGAAGCAGTCTGAGAGGTAGAAGGGTAGTCCACTATCGAGGACCGTTTCAGGTGTCCCCCTAATGCGGATCTTGTTCCTCCAGAACCTATCTTCAATATCAGCAAGCTTTAGATTATGGGTCGCCAAAATGTAATCTATTTCCTGAATCTTGTCCACCAGTGAGTTATGGGCTTCAGCAAACTCACCCATACGTTCTTCCATATGAGAGGTTCTCTGGCCAATTTCTTTTATCTCCCTGCGTAGGCCTGCCATTGGAGTCTGGATTTGGCTGGAGATGGTGGCCTGCATGGTGGTGGAGAATTCTGTCATGAGAACTCTCATGGCTGTAGTAACTCTCATGGCTGTAGTAACTCTCATGGCTGTAGTAGTGGGAGGCTTGGTGATGCAGACAGTGAGGGTGAACCCTCTCTCGATCGCATATTGCCGCCAACTTTGCTCGGGTCGAGGCCTTCCTTGCTTTTCAATGCAGAGGCTCTTGCCAAGAAAAAGGCTGCTTGATTGATTTGGCAGCTTTGGGTTTGCTTCTTTGGGACATTGCATGCTTTGGGACACCCTTTGTTTGGTATTATTGGTGAATTTTGCTAGGTACTCAGGTTATAGCAGGCTCTGATGCTGCTCATCGTGCTGGATCTTCACGGCTTTGCGACCATTCAGCTCGTAGTCTCAGCCACGCCCCCATGAACATGTGTTTTTTTTTTTTAGATTTTTTTAGGCCTGCAAATTCCTTATTTTGGGATTGGGGAGCAGAGGATTCCTTAGAATCTTGTGTCTATGGGATCTTTACATGTATATCTGACCCTTCTTGCAGGATGGATCGCGATCAATGAGAAGCACTGGGTAATCACAAGGGATCTCTTAAAGTGATTTGTGTGGTTCAGACCACACCACTCACTCCCAAGGCACCAATGTCTCACTACCTAATGGGTAATCTAGCTCTGGCATTACCATGTTGTAATTCAGTGGTGTGCAATTGTCAATCCATCATTTGTATAGTCTCAGTGACCTTCTTAGTAGCCCATCAACTGGCTCTGGGATAAAAGCCACTAGTCAAGGTTAGGCGCTCATGCATGACCTGGTAAAAATGGACCTACAAACAATTAAATAAGGCACCAACAGTATGATGCATTGTAAGGTGGATATAAGGTAAGCCTTGCAATTTAGAACTCATCTACAGTCAAACTTGAATTAACCATACCATAACAATAAGAAACAAGATCCTGCTGAGCTCAGATACTTGAGAAAGCTTTCAATTTTTTTTTAATTAACCTTAAAATGATTTCATGAGCAGAATCACTCTACCAATTTCTTCTCATGAGATCTAGTTAGCATTCTACTTTTGTTACATAGAACTTATTATAGCCTGGCTACACCCATTTGACTAGGCATATAATGAATAGTCTTCTCCATGTCTACAGTAATAGTTCAGTTTTGCATATACTGCTTTCACCTTTAGCTATGTCTCTGGCATTTTCTACACCTGGACCATTGGCAACCTGCCATACGATAAAAAGACAATATCTATTACTATGTTCTTTTGTAAATCATTTTGACAATTTAATTTCATGTACTTTTTAAATAATAGATTTGAATACTCTTTATGTTAAAGAGATGAATAGCTGTACTTTAATAAAATGGTGCAGTACTTTTAATACAAGCACTGTAGGCGTATTACATTTGTAAAGACTTTTACTGTAATGATTTAAAAACAATTTGGAGTATAAAAATTGTGATCGACAAATAAAATATTCTTTCAATTCAACCAAATCTTTAGACAAAGAAAGTATTGCTCCAAATTTGCTCCAAAAATACCATTCACAGTCTAATTTATATCTGTATAACCTATTTCCATGTAATCTGAGGTTTAGTTTTTCAATTCAGTGGCACAATGTGACAAGTAGCACATGGTATCTGCAAAAATAATTTTTCCAAGAAAATTGCCAGTGTAATGCAATTTGGATTTATTTCATTATCAGTGCATTCCATGTGCAATGTGCATGCCCATGCAATAGTAATGCATATGCCATTAAGTTCAAGAAGAAAGAGAAAAAGAGCATCATGGAATACAAGGGTGGAACTGGACTCATGTCTCATGTCTACTGACGGTCTGGAGTGCCATAGGGTGGGTATAATAACTCCCTTGTACTAATGTGGGGCTTATAGTAATCTCACAGGCAATTTTTACCTACTTACCTGCTGGCAGGTAGTGCCGCCAACAGGGGAACAGTTAAACCAAATCTCAAAGCAACCAGCCATTGCACATTTTAACTGCTTTGGGATTTGTCCATGTGGCGGGTCAGATTTTGTTTTTATTGGCAAAATCACTGATTGCCCCAAATTAAGCCAAATCTTTAGGTCTAGCTTTTAATAATGATTTGTTAATGAATATAAAGCCAGCATATTCACAAATGATTTTTGTAGGTTAAGGTGGGAAAATGTGCAAAAATGAACACATGTACATTATATGTAGAACTGTATCATTGTTGCACTTTCAAACATTTATAGGAATTTGAGTTCTATGGAAGAACCTGTGATGGCACAAAATCCTCCATGGAGCATTTTGTATGATGTGTTTGAGGGTTTTCACTGCCTGGAGACAGCTGCTGGAAAATAACAAATTCTAATGGTGGATGCTCCTTCTCTGTCAAGATTTGTCCATCCCAGAATTTAGCATAAGATAAAATATTTCCAACTTATGATACCTATTAATTAAATTAGAATTTTAGTGAAGTTCCTACGTAGTCAATATGAGTATTTCATAAAGATTTAGGTTTTGTGAAAAAAATCTAATTTGACAGAGTGAGTTTAAGTAAATATAACTATGCAAAAATGTATGAATCTGTGGGTGCCTCCACTGTTGTATGTATTTACAAAATCTAGGTTTAAAAGAAATTCAAGCTGTTTCTGCTAAATAGTTGACATATTTTGATAAGCTTCAAAATGTTAAAAAAACAAAAATCTCTGTTCTTAAACTCCATATTTGAATGTAAATTGTACAATCAGATTGATTTGATTCTGGGACAATATTTAAACTCATATGCCATATGATGGTAACACGATAAAAGGCTTAAAAGAGTGGCCGAAATAGCAAGTCACAAGCTATTAAATGTTCATCAAAGCCAATGGACAAAACTCAAACCACGTTTTGGTTTCCAGTTTGCATTAATAGTTATACAAGTTAACAGATAATAAATTTCCCACAGTTTGGTGCAAAATATTGCACAAAGTAAAATCATTACATATCAATATAATTCTAGAGAATCCTTCCATTACAGTGTTGTAACAAATTGTTGACTTATTTACATCCACACTATTCAAAAAAAAAGTGTTCTATCTTTATCTAAGATCACATATTCTACCATTTCCTTCTGTATAAGTACATGTTGACTAAACACACGAACCAAAACTTCTATCATTATCGAAACACTTTTTTCAGAAATGTTGCAGTTACCCCAGGGACAGTTGTGATATGTGGTTTGTAATTTAACATGATCAACCATTGTTTCCTTAACAGTGATAGGCTGTCGGAGAGAATTTTAGAAACACAATTATTTAATCTGGACTAATCCATGTTGGATTCTAGTTAAAGGCTAAAGAGGGAAGGCAAGGAATTCACAGAGTTACCAAAGCCTCTTGATTAACGCTGGAGAGGATTAGGAGCTTTGGCATTTGTATGGCTGGCAAAGGGCCCATTTGGCTTATGTAGACGAGGACTAGAAGACCAGACATTTGCATAACTGGCGTTAAAGCTTGTTGATTAATGGAGAAGATCATCAGGCACACTTTCATAATGAAAGGCTAGAAAATTAGATAGACAAGCACCTGCAGCATTGGCAGAATTGTTTGATAGCTGATGCAAAAGAGGTGAACACGTCAAAGCTTTCTATGGTTACCATTAATGTTTTTAGTTCCTGTACAATATGGTTCAAGTTGTAATATAAAAAAGCAATGTTTTCCATCATTCAATCTCATAGTTAGTCATATGTTTGGCATTACATCTGATTGATTTATAACTGAGATTGATTACACGTCAGGTGGCAGAATAATTGTCATATCAACAACTGATTAGCAAAACAAGGAGGTTGATTGTTTCATTACATTTTTCGGATTTCATTGAGTAGGATAACATCTAAGGTAGTTAGTATTGAACTAAAAAAAAAAAGAAAACAGATTTAGGTTGAGTTTGCTGATGTGTATTAATTCAATCTGTTTGGTAGATCATGTAACAAACAGAAAATAACAAACAGAAAATATTTTCCAGTGTGTAAGGATATTGATATCTGATTAGCATGTTAAACTCTTTCCTTTAGATGTTTTATAAAACAAGAATTTTACAAATTGCAAGAGATGTTAATACATTATTTCTGTTGGCAAAATAAATACACTGAATGTGGATATACTTGAATGTACCCTTTACATAAATAGTGACAATGAATAATTAATATTTGAATGTAAAAAAGCAAATTATTTGGATCACATTGACTCAGGGCTACAAAAATGGCAGCCACGTGTCATTGTTCTTCTAAAAAAAAAAAAAAAAAAAAAAAAATAGATCCTGGGTAGAAGCAGAAGACATTTAATTTTTTTTTTTTTTTTTTTAACAATTTATCCAAAAATAATGTAATAATTCACTAAGCCAGAAATTAAGAAATGTAAAAGTATTTATCATAAAATTAAAATGTTAGGCTAAAATAGCAGAATGTGTAACTCAGCTTCAGTTATTCAGTTGATCAATTGCCTTTGTGTGTTATAAACTAGAATGCATAGATATTAATAAAGATGCCCTAATTGCCCAAGATTAGGGAAAGCAAGTAGCCATTACTCTATCAATACTTGACATAAGAGTCAAAGAGTAAGGAAGTTCTTGGTTTGCTCTCACATGTTTGCTCTGCTGAAAGCTGATGTCACCATTCCCTCTTGTATATGTAAAACTGTTAGAATTAAAAGTGAAAACAGAAGCAGACGCCAATCAATGACTACAGGTGCATAAAAAGTATAACTAGGAAGAGTTTGCTATTCTGCTAGAATTCTTCATGAAATTGAGAAAAAGTATGTTTCACTACAGTAGGCAGCTTTGATATTGCAGTTTACTAGTTTGTAATATAAACAGCATATTTAAACCATCACACAATTTGGACCCAGTTTTCATTTAAGCCAATTCTGCTCTATATCTATAATATGGCCACCAATTAAGTGCATGTCAAAATATTTTCCTTAGAGCCTCTCACAGAAGTGATGACTTAAATTGATTAGATCTCATCAACAAATTACACTAGTCAAAATAAATAAGGACTAGTTAGGCATTCTACAGCATATGGATATGTTACTGCTTCAGCTATATTTATATTGAGTTGTTCATTTGATCACACACTGTGTACAGTTAAAGCTGTAGTCTCCACAAGCGGTGGACCACCTGCTAAACATGTTTAATAACAAAAATAAATTTGTCATTTACTGGCAGACAATAAATGATTGTTATTATGTATTTGCGCAAGAAATAGTGCCAGCAAATGTAACTTTTACAAGCAGATACAGGTAAACTAATTAAATGTGATAATTTCCACATGTTCAGATTTTCAATATGGATTAAAAAAAAATCCTTCTGCTGGAAAAATCTTCAGAATTAGAGAAAAAACTAAATAGAAATGTGTGTAAAAAACTACTATGAGTAACATTTTGTGGCTATAGCCATAATTCGATTCTCACAGGTTATTCAATAAAGAATTCAAAGTGAATTAAAAGTGAATTTCAAATTTAAGGTCAAAATAGCTAAATTTGAAAAATTACCTGTCACTTATGGTTTCAGTACAACTACTATAACCTTAAATTTGAAATTCACTTTAAATTCTCACTGTTGATTTTTTCCCCAATTTTGTATGATGTATAATACGTCTTAGACTCTTTAGGGTCAAAGACAGAATATTTCTGTAATTACAAACAAGATTTTAAGAAATGTCTTTCCAATTAATGGTTACAATCAGAAAGGAACTTGACCGCATTCCAATCTTAACAGCCTTGGTTAATACTCACTCAAAATTTGGCAAAAGTCTCCAATAATTCAATAGTAAAAGAAAAAGTTATAGCACTCAACTGCTGGTATCTGATTTATATTGAATATCAGTAGATCAGGCACGGCATCATAACGGCACACTTTACTTAAGATGTCTGACATGCACACATACAATGCAAGAGCCACGTTATGTTCTATACTGTTATGAAATAAAAACAGGTTGGATATGGTACATACCAACTAATAATCACATTATCCCACATTTCCCTTTTCTTTTGTTTTTTTAAACAACCGAAAACTTAATGAATTTAAAGTCTGTAGTCTGTGTGAAAGAACTTCAGTCCCTGTTAACATTGTTCAATAGTGTTGTCGCGAACCCGAAATTTTCGGTTCGCGAACGGCGAACGCGAACTTCCGCAAATGTTCGCGAACCGGCGAACCGTGCGAACCGCCATTGACTTCAATGGGCAGGCGAATTTTAAAAACAGGGACTCTTTCTGGCCACAATAGTGATGGAAAAGTTGTTTCAAGGGGACTAACACCTGGACTGTGGCATGCCAGAGGGGGATCCATGGCAAAACTCCCATGGAAAATTGCACAGTTGATGCAGAGTCTGCTTTTAATCCATAAAGGGCAGAAATCACCTAACATTGACACCTGTCCTCAAAGCCCAGCCCTGATACACACTGACACAGAGCAGAATAGGGACTGTTCCCCCTACATAGGGTCACTTGGCAAATATGGATTGACACCTGTCCTCAAAACCCCTGATACACACTGACACAGAGCAGAATAGGGACTGTTCCCCCTACATAGGGTCACTTGGCAGATATGGATTGACACCTGTCCTCAAACCCCCTGATACACACTGACACAGAGCAGAATAGAGACTGTTCCCTGTCCACAGAGACCATGATACACACTGACACAGAGCAGAATAGGGACTGTTACCCCTACATAGGGTCACTTGGCAGATATGGATTGACACCTGTCCTCAAAACCCCTGATACACACTGACACAGAGCAGAATAGGGACTGTTCCCCCTACATAGGGTCACTTGGCAGATATGGATTGACACCTATCCTAATGATCCCTGATACACACTGACACAGAGCAGAATAGAGACTGTTCCCCCTACATAGGGTCACTTGGCAGATATTGATTGACACCTGTCCTCAAAACCCCTGATACACACTGACACAGAGCAGAATAGGGACTGTTCCCCCTACATAGGGTCACTTGGCAGATATGGATTGACACCTGTCCTCAAAACCCCTGATACACACTGACACAGAGCAGAATAGGGACTGTTCCTCCTACATAGGATCACTTGGCAGATATGGATTGACACCTGTCCTCAAAACCCTTGATACACACTGACACAGAGCAGAATAGGGACTGTTCCCCCTACATAGGGTCACTTGGCAGATATGGATTGACACCTATCCTAATGATCCCTGATGCACACTGACACAGAGCAGAATAGAGACTGTTCCCCCTACATAGGGTCACTTGGCAGATATGGATTGACACCTGTCCTCAAAACCCCGGATACACACTGACACAGAGCAGAATAGGGACTGTTCCCCCTACATAGGGTCACTTGGCAGATATGGATTGACACCTGTCCTCAAAACCCCTGATACACACTGACACAGAGCAGAATAGAGACTGTTCCCTGTCCACAGAGACCATGATACACACTGACACAGAGCAGAATAGAGACTGTTCACCGTCCACAGAGACCATGATACACACTGACACAGAGCAGAATAGGGACTGTTACCCCTACATAGGGTCACTTGGCAGGTATGGATTGACACCTGTCCTCAAAGCCCATGATACACACTGGGGGGAGCTACTGTCCTCCCCAACCCCTGCGCGGTGGGTGGGGGCCATAAATAACAATGGGGGGACCTACTGTCCTCCCCCCCTCCCCCCCTCGGCCCCCACCCCTGCGCGGTGGGTGGGGGCCATAAATCACCCCACAGTGTTTGGTTCTAATGAGTGCAACGTAAATGGCTGCACAGGAGCTGGCCAACTGGAGAATTCAAAAGAGAAAACATGCACTGGAACTAATCGAGAAAGAGGAAAGACAGCCATACCAGATTCAGATGACAAAGCTGACACACAAGGGGTTAATTGAAATTGATACCGTGCCCGATCAGAACTTGACCCTAGAGGATCTGTCTGATTCTGTGTGGCAGCCTCAGGATTCTCAGCAGGATTGCATCTCAGAGAAAAGGGACACAACATTCCAACACAAGAGCCACCTTTTAGATCAGGACTGCCTTATATGCAAAGGACTGATAAGCCCCCCAGGTGATGCTGACTTGAGCCAATGGGTAATTACCAAGAAACCAGAGAAAATATGGAAACACCATATAACTAATGGCAATCAACATTCTTCATGCATTGAAAAGAAGAACAAGAAATTGTATGATCCAGATACTAGACTCACAGATCCAGCAGACTCAAGTGTGTGGAAGGGATTCCTTCACATGTTCTCTATAAAGCAGTTTAAAGTTACAGCCACGCCAGAGTCTGGTTATAGCAGTCATCTTTGCCAGGATTTACCAAAAGTGTTAACATCCGAAGGATGCATTTTGCAAGAGTCTGTTTGGGAATATGTGGATCGTATCTGAAGGATACGCTGAAGGAAGGACTGACAGAGCCGCTTGAAGACAAGTAACTGCTATTCAATCTATAACAGTGAAAAACAAATTTTGGTTTTAAAAGCACGCTATAGAGACACCAAATATGATTGTCAACTGTCAAAGCACGCTGGAACAGGTCTACAGAGCACACACTGAAGTAGGCCTGACACCCAGACGCTTGCAGACAACTAACTGATCTTCTATTACAGTGAAAAAAAATGATTTCTTTAAAATCTAAAGCTTAAGCTATTGTTAAAACAGATATGAGTGGTGGCACTGACTGTGCAAATGGGCAAGGCATCCAACCTGACACAGAAGCTGGCAGGCAGGCAACTGCTCTTCTATTACAGTGAAAACAAATTATTTATTTTAAATCTAAAGCTTAACCAATTGTTAAAACAGATATGAGTGGTGGCACTGGGCAAGTGGGCACAGTATCCAATGTGAATCTCACACAGAAGTTGGCAGGCAGGCAACTGCTCTTCTATTACAGTGAAAACAAAATTTTGGTTGTAAAAGCACGCTATAGAGACACCAGATATGAGTGGCAACTGTCAAAGTACGCTGGCAGGGTTGTGCAGGGCACGCGCTGAAGGAAGGCCTGACAGAGCCGCTTGAAGGACTGTCTGCTATTAGCTTACACTGGAAACCTTTTTTCTTTGTAAAAGCACGCTAAAGAGACACCAGATATGATTGGCAACTGTCAAAGCACGCTGGCACAGGTCTGCAGAGCACACGCTGAAGTAGGCCTGACACCCAGACGCTTGCTGACAACTAACTGATCTTCTATTACAGTGAAAAAAAATGATTTCTTTAAAATCTAAAGCTTAAGCTATTGTTAAAACAGATATGAGTGGTGGCACTGACTGTGCAAATGGGCAAGGCATCCAACCTGACACAGAAGCTGGCAGGCAGGCAACTGCTCTTCTATTACAGTGAAAACAAATTATTTATTTTACTGCTAAGTGAGTCCAATTTCCTGCATCTGTTCGGTTTCCTACTATCAGAGCTCTCTTGGGTCGGTTACTGGCGCTGCATCCCCGGCTTTCCAGCAAGTCTTCCAGCGTGGATCTTTTTAGCTGTTTGTAGCTTGTCACCATCAACCGACTATATATTTAAATAATAGATACAATTATGTGTTGCAGTATTTTTAATATATCGTAATAAATGCTGTTGCCTGTTTCATTCCAATCTGGTGTATGTCATACGACAAGCATGTCAAACATGCGGCCCACAAGGACCATCTTTGCGGCCCGGCGAGCCGCGAGAACATGCTGGTGTTATAGCAGAGTAGGCACCTGCTTTCCCCATATTGCAGGTGCCTACTCTGCTAACACTTACCCGTCCGGCTCGGAGGGACGCGAGGGAGCTCAGTGCTCCTGCTCCTCACTGCTCCCTCTCGCGCGCCATCTGAAGTGAAGCTGGGTGCCGGAATATGACGTCATATTCCTGCTGCCGGCATCACTAAACCATGCACGGGAGCAGTGAGGAAGGACCCCAGGGAGATGCCCCCCATCGGCTCCATAAGGTAAGGAGCAGTAAAGTATGTGTGTGTGTGTGCGTCTGTCAGTGAGTGTGTCTGTATGTCTGTGTGTCTGTCAGTCAGTGAGTGTCTGTGTGTGTGTGTCTGTCAGCAATTATGTGTGTGTCTGTCAGTTAGTATGTGTCTGTGTCAGTGTGTCTATGTGTGTGTGTGCGTGTGTGTGTTTGTCAGTGTGTATGTGTGTGTGTCTGTCAGCAAGTGTGTGTGTGTGTCTGTCAGTGTGTGTGTCTGTCAGCAAGTATGTGTGTGTGTCTGTCAGTGTGTGTGTGTGTGTGTGTCAGCAAGTATGTGTGTGTCTGTCAGGAAGTATGTGTGTGTCTGTCAGTGAGTATGTGTGTCTGTCAGCAAGAATGTGTGTCTGTATGTGTGTGTCTGTCTGTCTATCAGTGAGTATGTGTGTGTGTGTCTGCCAGTGTGTGGGTCTGTCTGCCTGTGAGTGTGTGAGTATGTGTGTGTCCGTATGTGTGTGTCTGTCTGTCAGTGTGTCTGTCTGTTAGTGTGTGTCTGTATCTGTCTGTCTGTGAGTATGTGTGTGTGTATCTGTCTGTGAGTATGTGTGTGTGTCTGTCTGTCAGTATGTGTGTGTGTATCAGTGAGTGTGTGTGTGTGTGTGCCTGTATGTGTGTGTCTGTCAATGAGTATGTGTGTGTGTCTGTCTGCCAGTGAGTATGTGTGTGTGTGTGTGTGTGTGTGTGTGTGTGTGTGTGTGTGCGACCCACATAAACTTAAACCTTGTTTATGTGGGCCGTGCCACACTTTGAGTTTGACATGCTTGTCATACGGTGTATATCAATGGGGTATTTAGAGAAGGTTCCTGTATTTCTTATGCTTGCTTCCCATCTTGCACTGTGTACATACAAGGCACATGCCATGATAACTGCAAACTTTATTTAGGATGGCTGACACACACAATGCAAAACCTCCTGTCCTATGTCATTGTGCATATAATAACAGGTTGGATATGGTTCATACCAACTGATAATCTCATTATCACACAGTATCTTGCAACTTTTAGGTCAAAGAGCAAACAATGAGACATTACTAAATATGTAGCAGGGCTGTATAGATCTGCAAATGCAAAATAAACATATTGCCCAATAAAACAATCCCATGCTGGAATTTAGATGTTTAGATTGATGTGTTGGCATGAAATATTGGCAGCCCTTAAAGCCCACTGCCAAAATAACATTTTAAAAATCATTTTTTAGTACACATACCACCAATTAAAACATGCATGCATTTAATTATGCATTTTTTTTTCATAGGAGGTATATCTAAAAACAGATTGCAAAAGCTGCAGGTGTCTTTTTTGAAGCCTTTACAAGCTCTCCCTTTCAAAACCAGCCCAGAGTTTTTATGGCTGTCCAACCACAGACTACTCTATGCAGGGCTGATCCTAAACTGTGCATTGTGTGCACCGCACTCAAGCAATTGAAGGTGAGGGGTACCACAAGGAGCTCTGGTGTCACAGGGGGCCCAGAAGCAGGGGCGGGCTGGGAAGGGGGGCAGGGAGGCAATTGCCCCCCAGGCCGCCCTAAACGCAGGGCCGCCCACACCCAGCAAAAAAGGCAAAATCTGAATCTCCTGCTTCTGGCTGAGGAGTCAGATTTTTCAACTTACCTCACTCTTCCTGCAGTCTTCAGTCAGTGGAGTCGGCCGGCCTCTCCTGATGATGTCAGGAGGAGGGGGCGTGACTTCCTCTGCTCTTCTCACAGGACCGCTGGGGAGTCTGGGAGAAGAGCAGAGGAAGTCACGGCCCCTCCTCCTGACATCATCAGGAAAGGACGACTTCACTGGCTGCTGCTGGTTGCTGCTCCTGTTGGCTGCTGTCCACTCCTCCCTGGCCTAAGGTAAGACTCAGGGAGGGGGGAAATACACTTTAGTGTTTTTTTTTATTCCCCTCCTCAGCCCTGTCCCCTCCTCAGTCCCTGTCCCCTTAGTCAGCCCCTGCCCCCTCCTCAGCCCCTGTCCTCTCCTCAGCCCCTGTCACCCTTCCTCAGCCCTGTCCCCTTAGTCAGCCCCTGTCCCCTTAGTCAGCCCCTGTCCCCCCTCCTCAGCCCCTGTACCCCCTCCTCAGCCCCTGTCCCCTTAGTCAGCCCCTGTCCCCTCCTCAGCCCCTGTCCCCATCTCAGCCCCTGTCCCCACCTCAGGCCCTGTCCCCACCTCAGCCCCTGTCCCCACCTCAGCCTTAGTCAGCCCCTGTCCACACCTCAGCCCATGTCCACACCTCAGCCCCTGTCCCCACCTCCCCTTCATCAGCCCCTGTCCCCTTAGTCCGCTCCTACCTCAGCCCCTGCCCCCCCTCCTCAGCCCCTGTCCCCTACCTCAGCCCCTGTCCCCCCTCCTCAGCCCCTGTCCCCCTAGTCAGCCCCTGTCCCCTTAGTCAGCCCCTGTCCCCTACCTCAGCCCCTGTCCCCTTGGTCAGCCCCTGTCCCACCCTTTCCCTGCTCCTTTCCCCCCTCTCAGCTCCTGCACCCTTCCTCAGCCCCATGCCCCCACCACAACCCCATAACATCCCCACTACAGCTCCTCTCCCCCAATTGCAACCCATATTACCCACACCACAGTCCCTTTCCCAAATTGTAGCCATCAACTTGCTTCAGCCCCTATCCCCCCGTACATTTCCTAAACCCCCAATTACAGCTTATACCCTCCACTACCACCCCCTGTCCCCCACAACAGCCCTGTCCCCTTACTCAGCCCCTGTCCACTGGTTTTAAAAGTGTAAAGTTTGGGTGTTTTTGTATGAGTATGTATGTGTGTATGAGTATGTCTGTGTGTGTGTCAGTATGTCTGTGTCATTCAGTATGTCAGTATGTCTGTGTGTGCGTCAGTATGTCAGTATGTCTGTGTGTGCGTCAGTATGTCAGTATGTCTGTGTGTGTGCGTTAGTATGTCAGTATGTCTGTGTGTGTGCATCAGTATGTCTGTCTATGTGTGTGCCAGTATGTCTCTGTGTGTGTGCCAGTTTGTCTGTGTGTGTCAGTATGCCTGTAACAATGTCTTTCTGTGTGTGTCTGTGTGCCTGTCAGTGAGTGTGTGCGTGTGCCTGTCAGTGAGTGTGTGTTTTTTAGTGTGTGTCAAATCAGCAAGTGTGTGTGCCTGTCATTGATTGTCTGTTTAGGTGACTGCTCCCCCCCCCCACACACACACACACTTTCAATCACATGGGAAAGGTGTTTTTACTCTCCTCTTGGTGCAATGGGCCACTTGACTGGATTTGCCCCCCAGACCTAAGGCTGCCAGCCCTCCCCTGCCCAGAAGGTAGCCGACTGGCCACCCTTGGGCACCCCCGCAGCCTGTACTTATTCATGAATTAATGATTTCATTAAGCAGAGTAGACATCTGCTTACCTGGATGGTAGGTGACTACTCTGCAGAGGTTTTTCTATGGTATGTTAGCCAGGTATCCTGTCTTCTTCTCACTTTTGAGATGATGTGAGGATACTGGAGAGACTGTCTTCCTGTGAAGGGGTTGAATGCAATTGTTTATTAAACATGATCTTAACAAAATGTTTATACGTATCTAAAAGATCTCCAAAAAAAACAAAAAAAAAAACAATACGTTTAGAGATTTCCTAGCTCCAGAGAATTGTGATAGTTGAAATGATGTGTTTTCCAAGCTTAGTTTATTTAGTGCAAGTAGTATCAATTAAATAAATCAATGTAAAAAAATTATAAAACGGGAATAATACATTAGAATGTTACAAAAAAAAAGTTTAAACCTACACAATTATTAATCTCATGACTTCCATATCATCCGGAATACTTACAACTGGTGAGACTTCTCCAAAAATATCCCTTGAAACAGTCCACCCGAAGAAAAGACAGACTCGAAGATGGGATCATCATACTAAATTCATTATGAAAGTAGATGTGCCAAAGAACAGATGATAGATATCAATTCAGATTCTCCTATAAATATATTCATTAAAAATGTGGGAAAATCTAGTAATAGAGTATAACTTTACAACAAATTCTCCAGCCAAACATAACTATTTAGCATTACATGATTTCCAAAAGGGTTTAAAAAAAATTAACTTTTACTTTTATAAAGAAGCCAGGATAAGAAGGATTAAGGATCTATGTGAGCTTGGGAACATCAAAATATTTAAAATGAGTAAAATGAAGAGTGCAAATCTCATAACACCAGATTTTTTTTCCAGATATTTGTTACTAAGAAGCTATGGTAATGCAAATAGTAGAAGCTGGAAAAAAGAAACTTGTCAAATATAGTATTTAAGAGCAAAAACTATACTGAAGGGGCTGATCTCCATAGTGGTGATCAGGTAATACAGTAATTCAGCCCTATAATTATAAAATCACCTAAAATTCGGAAAATAAAAACAATTACGGTATCCTTTTTAGCATATTACATTCTTTCTTTTTCCTTTTTTTCTTTTTGTACTTTAGCCTTCAATACGCAAGCTGAGTGATATCCATTTTTTTTAACACTAGACAAAGACATACTTACTTTGCTACTACTATAATTAAGGGACTATAAAAATAATCGCTTTAATCACTCACAATGCTCTCTAGCCCAAATATATTATTTTACTGTACAGATCCACGAAGGGACATTCATACAAATTATATTTATTTAATTTATATACAGCCTCTCCTTTTTTGAAATGCTGGATGTTTAGAGGTGGCTGTTTTTAGACCTAGATGTCTAAAAACAGCTGGACCACTTGGTTTAATAGTAGCTACAATATTTGTATTAAATCCTTAGAAGGTTGCGTATTATCTCTTTCAATGTGTTGGAACTCAATTTCCCACATAAATACTGGACGTCACAGGCAAAACTTTTGAGTGCTGATATTGTGCGCAATTTTGAAACACATTTTGTGGCGAAGCCAACCTCGCCACTGTGAACTGGAGGAACCTGGTTGCCCGCCTGCTGCCTTTAGATTATGGACTGGCAGCTAAAGGGTTAAGTTTGCTGTGCAGGAGGATTTATTTCTCCCTTTCTGCACAGCCGTTCGGTAGATTCTATCTACCGAACAAACAGCCGTTTATCAGCTTCCCCAGAGCCGTGGGAAGCCGGCCGGCGCTGTTAATGGGCCACCCAGAAGCTGGAGTGTGCCCTCCATTTACTTCCCTGAAGCTGCGGTTAACCGCAGCTTAACAAGCGTGTGCCGGCAATTGACCACCCAGTAGCTGCGGCTAACCGCAGCTTAATTGATTGTTACTGGGTGGTCGGGGTTACACTTAGCCGCCACACGATGGCGGTGTTCCGGAGCTCCCCGGGCAGCCAGCGCTTGTCTGCCCGGCTTTCATGCACCAAACCCGGACACTTTTACGTGCAGGCACCGCTGAACCTCCAACTCCCTCGTTCTAATTCGTATGGATTGAGCGAACGCATAGAAATTCGGTAGTTTTTTTATGTGAATGTTTCAACCCAGATAGCACAGCCATGGAGCCTGTTTGTATAATTAAATACTTTAGCTCCATGACAATTAAACTGTATTTATGTGGTCTGAGTGCCATTCACCTAATAATGTGTACTCAGACCTGAGCTATCTGGGGATAGGTTACATGTCTGTGTTTTATGTATAAAATGTGTCTTTATGTATTTTAAAGTGATATACTGTATTTGTAACACCACGTGCATAATGGAGTCTTGCCTTTGTCCTGGGAGATAATTGAATTACTTCTCTAATTATCTCCAAGACAGAGAGGAGGAAGCCAGTATGCATTGTGGGAAAGTATTGTGGCTGTATGTACTAAAGTGATGCATGTCTGTCTGCTGTTTCAGTCTCCCATTTGGTCCCTTAGGGGAGTGTCCACCAGGTGGGAGACCTGCATAAATACTGGGCAGGTAGCCCTCAGTAAACCAGATTCTGCTTGACCCTCAAACCGATGTGTTGTCTCGTTTTTGGGGGAATTGGATTGTATGCTGACTGCCAGGAGTGTAAGCGGATTGTATGCTTTTCCTGTTCAGCTGATTCCAGGGTTCGTGTGTTTCCAGTTCGGGAGTTGGAAGATTCGTACAGTTTGCAGTTCGGGAGATTGGTGCTTGCAGTAGCTGCTGGTCTATGGAAAAGGGATTTTTCGCCTAAACGGTTTTTATCCTCTTGTAAGTGAAACGGTTACACATTACACGTTAAAGTTAAAACGTTACACATTTCAAGCACCATAATCACCCTTCTATATTTTCTAAAGTTTATAAAACTTAATGTCATGTGGCATTTTGTATTAGATACTAATTTAAACACTTCAAGAAAAATCCCTTCCTGGTTTGAACTTGATCTAGACTTTGTACGCTAGCCAAACCAGTATTATGTATGTGGCTATTTCATTCAAAAAGCAGCAATAGCATACAAACAACAGTCCCAAACAGTTAAACTATTAGACAAAACTGTAAGATCTTACACATGGAAACAAGCCTTCAGCTAATTCTATGACTCTTTAAAAGATAAAGGATACTAAGTTAGCCATACAAAAACTGTTACTTGAATCTAGAGCTTTTCAGTTCACGAGATTGAGACAATTTTCTATGCTAAATGCAACAACACCTCCTCACTTTTGTCAGCTAAACCATGACAAAGAACAGCAGCAATGACAAAATAATATACATTAAAATAAAGGTGATTTGGTATATATTTAGCATATATTTGCAACACATTTGCAGCCACTTTAAAACCTAAAGAACGATGGATCAGTTACACAACCTCAGAGAGTATAGAGAAATTGTGGTCCTTACAGAACCAGATAAATCATCTGTGTATTTACAAGAATTGTTGGCATATTAAGTTTCCATATGAAACCATAAGCTTAATGTACAAAAACCACAAGCTCTAACCATACATGTACATTTGGATTTGGTGGCATCCTTGAAAACTACGTTCTCTTAATCTTTTTAAAAGCATATATCATAATAAAGGCTCAACTGCCCTATTTCTGCATAACTTTCAAAATAAATTGTATGTTTGAGAGTTGAGAGGTGAACTGCTACAATTGTATACATTTGAACTATATTGGTTAGGTAGACTTGTGGCTCTTAAAGTGTCCCTACTTCCTATACTGTTTTATTAAATGCACACAATCCAAATTTCTGTACCAAATTTTTATGTTACAGTGGTCCAAAAGGACATTAACAGCTTTATTTGTTAAGTGAAACTGCAGAGGAACAAGGACGCAATACTCAGGGCTTTCTTACAAACATTTTAGGTCTTGGGGCAAAAAAACTGTGCACTGGGCCATTCAGAGAAATAAAAATGTAAATTATCAATAAAAATTAAGCTTGTATTTATTGGTCCCTCCAACAAAATCATTGTTTAAACATTAAAAAATCATGCTTTACAGCAGAGATTATTCAACACAAACCTTTAGTAGGTAACAGGGGGAGGCAACTGAGATGGACTGTTAAAAATATTAGAAGAACTTTATTTTAGCTTCCAAGAAATTGTGTGTTGATTTTGCCTTGTTTATGTACAATTAGTAAGTGTACATTGTTTTCGCCAACGTCAAGATATGTATATGCAACTTCAAAATCGCATGTGCAGATAACAGATGATACTGAAGTAAGTAGTCCAGCTAAATGTTTTAATAAAGAGGTTCTGAAGGAATAATATATTGAAAAGTTGAATAGCCAATGGGGCTCCTATGCTCATGGGGCCACCGGGCAACTGCCCATCATGCCAATGCTTCAGGATGGCCCTGTCAAAACTCCAGAGATCGAGAGACTGCAGGGGGTGGGAGTTTCAAGTATAAAATCATATTATGTGGCTCTCAAGATATCAAGTTTTAGAATTAACATAATAAGCCGTTCTGGTTAACCTTACAACAATCTTTTTTTATTTATTTGTTTATTTTTAACACGTAATTTAGAAGAGCTATTTGGTTGCCTAAAACACTCAGACCATCTAATAATACATTTTACCTACTACAAGGACTTTCTAATATATGGCGTAATAGAGTTGCCAGTCCACACAACCGATGGTCTGCAGCCATGCCTATTAACCCCTTCAGGACGGAGTCAATAGTACACGTTCTGATCAAAACAAAACGTAAACAAAAACTGGAATTTGCGCTATATGTCTGTTCACCCATAATTCACCTCTTTCATATTAAATGCACCCACACTTATTATATATCATTTTGTTCAGGAGAAACAGGGCTTTCATTTCATATCAAATATTTATATATGAAACATAATTTATTATGAATAAAATTCAAAAAACTGTGTGAAATGTTTAATTTTTAAAAAAATTTGTAGTTCCGCCTCACATTTTAGCTGTAAATGTCATAATACTGTAATAATAGCGATGTCTCATGAGTACAACAGTACCCCCCATTAACAGGTTTTATGGTGTTTTGGAAAGTTACAGGGTCAAATATAGAACGTTCCATTTTCAAATTGAAATTTGCCAGATTAGTAATGTTACCTTTGAGACGGTGTGGTAGCCCAGGAATGAGAATTACCCCCATAATGGCATACCATTTGAAAAAGTAGACAACCCAAGGTATTGAACGTGGGGTATGTTTAGTCTTTTTTAGTCACAAACACTGGCCAAAGTTAGCGTTCATATTTGTTTTTGTATGAAAAAGGCAAAAATATTTGGCCAGTGTTTGTGACTAAGTGGCTACTAAAAATGACTGGACATACCCGATTTGCAATACATTGGGTTGTCTACTTTTGCAAATGATATGCCATCATGGAGGTAATTCTTATTCCTGGGCTACCATACGGTCTCAAAGGCAACATATTGTGGTATTGAAAAGATAGAAGTACCATGGAGGGGAGGAGAACTAAGCAAAATTTTGACATATCGAGAAATGTTCTGGATCTACAATCTGAAGACCCTTGTCCCCTCGGGCCTGAATGCAGAACTAGAACTAGTGAATATACTATAGTGATCTATTTGTGGGCTTCATTTTCTTATTACACACATTTTTCTTATTACACACATTTTTACAATTTATTTCTGTCACAAAAGGGTTAGCAGACATACCCCTTTTACCGTTGGGATTATTGAATATCATAATCCATTTGGGTCAGGTATAATAATATGGCCCAATAGATGTTATGATTCATACAACATCTGATACTGTTACGTCCAAAACATAGTGGCTCAGGTCCCAGTTCCAACACAGGACAAGATATTTTATATTGTTGGTATGACCTGGGCACAACATCAAACAAGTTACCCCTTAAGAGAATAAACAAATTGTTGTCCTTTAAGAAAGGGAAAAAGGGGGATTTCTGGCCAATCTATACTTGCATTTCTATTAATAAGATGATCTCTGAAATAAGATTGGCTTATTTACTTTGATATTTTTTATATACAAATGTATTGTTTTTATTTAATATAGTAGAAATATGTAGCAACAGAAAATTCACTAATATGTTACAGCATTAGAGAAAGATACACAGATGTAGCAATTGTAACTTAAATTACTGTTACCATTATGTATTTCAGATCTTATGTGTTAAGATGTATAGACATAACAACTTTAATTATTTTTACAATTATTTGTACATTCTATAAGCATTTTTATGCTATTGCCTTTTGAATTGAATTGGAATATTTATGTTGGTTGAAAATACTTTATCCGTTTGAAGTCATAGAAAGGTCTATACCTTTAAGAATGTAAATGATTTTTGCCCGGCAACGTATTTAACTGCCAAGCCAGGCATGAGGCACCTATCTTGAGAAAGCCCTCGGAGAAAGGGCGAAACGCGTTACTCAGGTGTCCACCGAGATCTTGTCTGCAGCACATCCTGCTTTACCAGCTTCCAACTAAAGCCGCATGTTTGTTTTTCCCTGCCAGCATCACAGACAGCTCTCCCGAGTGCACCGGGCAGCTCCTGTCTTTTTGGGGAAACTGCAGTTTCATCTGAACGCACAAACGTCTGGGCATGGAAGTGTTCTCTGCTTTATGATGAGTATCTCTTTGTTATTCGCGTAAGAGTATTTATGTTGGGGGGGATTTTTATATCTGGAATAAATTTTGTTACGGATTTACACTATATACCGTTTCTGTTTCCCTTTTATCCAAGGTATTCCCGTATATACTTGGACCCCTACCTTCCACTACACATTTGGATTTTTTTGTGCAGGACTCACACTCCAGTTTAGTGTACTTTGGATTTTCTATAGTGGTATTTTCCCACAATTGATTCTGGACGATTAATTTTGGATTTTATTAGTTTTTCTTTTGCTTTTATATTTTATATTTTGTTCCATATATGTTTTATTGTTTTTTAGTGTGTTTTTTTTACTGTTTCTTATATTTTTAGACCCTTATTATTAATAAGGGGATTATCTATTAAGTGCTGAAATTCACATATGCATTCTTAAATAGAAATTGGGATTTTCTTTTGTTTTAGCTGCTTATCTACCTAGATATTGTCATTATATTATTTTTCATATATTTTATCGATATTATTAATTGGCTATTACGTTAGCCAGTTACCAATTTAGTACTAGCGCTCTCTTTTTTCGTATACTGTGTCTATATATATATATATTTGCGGTTATTTGTATTTTATATATAGATAGATATATATAGAATGTCATTCTAAGTGTATTTTGTTACCAATATATATATATATATATTAATAACAAAATACAGTTAGAATGAAATTACATATGAATATATAATTTATTTTAAATTTTGTTTCAATATTTTATTTATTTATTTAATTATTTTATTTATTTATTATTGTAATTATACGTATATATAGTATATGTGAATATATCTATTATATATATAATATATATACATATTATATATATATGTAACGTCATTCTAAGTGTATTTTAATACTAATATATATACTAATATTAATATTAAAATACATTACGTATGACGTTACATATATATAATATGTATATATATTATATATATAATATATATATATACATATATTATATATATATAAATACTTTTAATTTAATTTTACGCTTGTCTAATATATTTTTTTTACATTACCTACCAGCAGGGGGACTGTCTAATATTTCAGACAGTCCCCCTGCTGGCAGATCCATAGCCAGCTATAGGGGGCCATGTGATCGCTCTTTGAGAGCGATCACATGGCCCCCGGGGGCCTGATTTGCCGGGGGAGGGCTGCCTGGGCTGTCAGGCAGCCCTCCAGAAGAGGATCGCGGCGGAGGTGAGTAGATCTCTCCTCCATGGGCTGCAAGCCGTTACGGCGTTCTATGCTGCCGCAACCGCTTTAAGGCCCTTTAAAGCTGCGACGGCATAGAACGCCATAACGGCGTTAAGGGGTTAAGCATTATCTACAAGATTTAATTTTGGGGGGGTTTGACAACTGCATTGTATTTATTTTATTTCAGACATATTTTACATAAAATGTGATCCTTTAATTTGATGAGGTAAAACAACTATATAGTATAGATCAAAATAACAGGTATCAATTTATGTATATTACACTGTTTGCATGATTCACTTCCACACTTGATTCCTACCAAGGAGACATTCAGTCCACTGCCTACTCAAATTGAAAAGTGTGCCAAACAAATCCTTTGGGAAAGCATACAATAACTTTAAGCTGTTGCTATTTGGCATCAATAGCTATTACCAAGCTTAATTTTATGCTTCAGCGGGAAAAAGAACAGTCAGCTTCGTTTGAACTAGCAATTTGGTATAAAATATAAAATGCTCTAAGAGGGGCTAATAATTGTACAAGTCAGAAAATAAAAACATAGAAACATAGAATGTGACGGCTGAGAAGAACCATTCGGCCCATCTAGTCTGCCCAATTTTCGAAATAATTAGTCCCTGGCCTTATCTTAAGTCTAGGATAGCCTTATGCCTATCCCACGCATGCTTAAACTCCCTCACTGTGTTAACCTCTACCACTTCAGCTGGAAGGCTATTCCATTCATCCACTACCCTCTCTGTAAAGTAAAACTTCCTGAAATTATTTTTAAACCTTTACCCCTCTAATTTAAGACTATGTCCTCTTGTTGTGGTAGTTTTTCTTCTTTTAAATATAGTCTCATCCTTTACTGTGTTGATTCCCTTTATGTAGTTAAATGTTTCTATCATATCCCCCCTGTCTCGTCTTTCCTCCAAGCTATACATGTTAAGATCCTTTAACCTTTCCTGGTAAGTTTTATCCTGCAATCCATGAACCAGTTTAGTAGCCCTTCTCTGAACTCTTTCTAAAGTATCAATATCCTTCTGAAGATATGGTCTCCAGTACTGTGTACAATACTCCAAGTGAGGTCTTACCAGTGTTCTGGACAATGGCATGAGCACTTCTCTCTTTCTGCTGCTAATGCCCCTCCCTATACAACCAAGCATTCTGCTAGCATTTCCTGCTGCTCTATTACATTGTCTTCCTACTTTTAAATCATCTGAAATAATTACTCCTAAATCCCTTTCCCTGGATGTTGAGGTTAGTATAGTATCAAATATTCTATACACTGCCCTTGAGGTTGCCACTGCTCTAACCATTTTTCTAATTTATCTTAATCATTTGCCATTTGGCTTATCCTTCTGGAACATCAACCCTGTTGCAAATTTTAGTATCATCAGCAAAATACATACCTTACCATCAAGACCTTCTGCAATATCACTAATAAAAATATTAAAGAGAATGGCTCCGAGTACAGATCCTTGAGGTACCCCACTGGTAACTAGACCTTGCTTCGAATATACTCAGTTGACTACAACCCTTTGTTGCCTGTCATTCAGCCACTGACTAACCCATTCAACAATATTGGAATCCAAACTTAAAGATTGCAGTTTATTGATAAGCCTTCCATGTGCAACAGTGTCAAAAGCCTTACTAAAATCTAGGTAAGCAATGTCTACTTCACCACCATGATTATTTTAGTTACCCAATCAAAAAATCAATTAGATTAGTTTGGCATGATCTCCCTGAAGTAAACCCATGTTGTCTCTGATCTTGAAATCCATGTGATTTTAGATGTTCAACAATCATATCCTTTAACATGGTTTCCATCACTTTCCCCACTACTGAAGAAAGGCTTCCTGGCCCATAGTTGCCCGACTCCTCCCTACTACCTTTCTTGTGAATGGGTACAGCATTCACTAATTTCCAATATTCTGGGACTACTCCTGTTAGCAATGATTGGTTAAATAAATCCGTTAATGGTTTTGCTATTACACCACTAAGCTCTTTTAATAACTTTGGGTGTATCGCATCAAGCCCCATCAACTTATTTGTCTTTACTTTTAAATCGACTAGAAAATTATTTTACAGTTGTCAGAGGTATTTGGTTCATTTTATAATAACAAAATATATCCAAGTACCTAATACAGATGCTGGAAAGGCTGCAGATGTGTAGCTTGTAAAATCAGAGGTGGCCTTAGACCTTAGGCAAAACCTGAAAATGAGGACCCCACTGGCACCCATAATGAAGAAAATGCAAGTGATAATAAAATTAACTGGACAGGGTCCCTGTTGTCTAATGGTGAGGACACCTTTCTGTTTCTCCAGGTGCCTGCATATAATTTCATGCCCGCTTCCTCAACATATACATTCTAGGCACACTCACGGGGATACACACACATACCCAGTTACAAACTGCAAGACAGACAAACGTTGTCATTGTCTACCTTTTGCCTGGAAGGTGGCATCCCTGTGGGTCAGTGGGAATCAAACCATGACTGCAGGCTGTACTCAGGGGACTGTGGTGGGCAGTTTTTTTTTCTTCCTGCATGGTCTCCTCTGAGCACTGGGATAAATAGATCAAACATCACTTCCTCCCAGTATGGTTGTGTATGTGAAGAGGCTGTACCTTGTAAGAGATCCATTCCATCCCCGTATTCCGCAATGTGGTCTAATGCCCAACTTGGCAACTTAGCATGCAGAGCCCCTTGTGGTCTAATGCCCAAATGGACCACGTAGTATTACATTGCCTTTAAGGACCACAAAGCATGGCTGGTCCCCTTAACCCCCAGCTTTCCAGTTAGGTGAGTTATGCAGCCCTAAGGCCCCAGTGAGCACAAAGCCTTAGATGAACACCTACATTGACTAATTTGAGAACCGTCTATGAGTAAAATACATATTTGTTGGTCATGCCCAAAGATTAAACCTTATCGCCAATCTCTTTAAATTAAATTTTCAATTGCAAGGTCCCCGTAAGCAGGAATATTGAAAATTCTCCCTTTGGTCATTCCTACATTGCATAAAATCCTGATGAAGCATTTTCAACAATTTTTTGATTGTGAAAATCTTTTAGCCTACCTTCAAGACAGAGGTCCTGAATTTAATTGCGCAAAATAAGAATTATAACTTGGAAAACCTACTCATGCCCGGAGGACCATGGTGCTATATTGGAGGAGTGGGATTCTAAAGTATGCACAGTACAAGCTATTTCTGTTACACCGATCAGAGATACATTCTTTTTATTGGGCCACGTTTATTATATTTCACACTTTTTATTTATTTATTTATTTTGTTTAGTGATTGTTCTGTGCCCGTGTTGCTTACTATTACGGCTGTGACAAACTCCCCTCTCCAAGTGAGTTTGCCAAGAGCTCCTGGAGGAGCCTGCTTGCCAGCCTCCTGCCCACAGACTATGGGCCCTGCAGGGAAATCTGTAAGAGACTACCAAACTTGACCGACTGTTAGCACTGATTTCATGGAACTGTTTTGGGTATAGGACCATGTGCACGGTCAGTCAAAATAATGACTTCCAGGAAATTCCTGAACCCCTTAAAACTGATCTGGGTGATTTTTGGATATGTTGGTCACCCAGATCAGGGCTATCAGGGGATGTAACATTTGGGACTTGGGGATGTTATTATTGTTTTGGGGTACTTTTGGGACTTTTTAGAAATGTGTGTTTTTTCTGCCTGGAGATAATTGGGTTAATTCAGTATCTGACTCAATTATCTCACAGGCAGAGGGGAGGGATTGTATGCCATGTGTGGGAGTGCTTTGCATTGTAAATGTGTTATTATTGGTTTGTACGTTTGTGTCCTTGTCCCCAACAAGGTTCATGTGGGCGTTCCCCTTGCATGGGGATTGTCAGATAGAGCCAAGTGTGGCACCATTAAAATCTATTCCAGCTTACACTCCAAAACGGTGTGTCATCCTGTTATTGGAGTGAAAGAAGATTTACTCCTCTGTCTGCTGTTCCAGCTTGCAGGAGATTCAAAGGGGAAAGTCCTTGTAAGGACTAGAGCTAATTCCCCATTCAGCTCCAGGAAGGATCAGTTCCAGGGCCCCAGTCAAGCCATGGCGACTGTGGGCAGAAGTGCTGCAGTTTGTCCCCAGCTAGGAAGCGGTCCTTGGCGGAGGTACCCAGCCAGGGGTACAGGGAGCTCTGTTACAATGGCTATGCATAGATGTAATTTTAAAATGTATGACACTTTTCTATACTTACTTTAAAAAATATTACTGTATGCTAACAAGGACTATATGTATATACTTCATACAAAAATCTGTGATCGGCTTTCTTGTTCACGTTGCTTGCTTTTATTGCATTACTAAATTCCAATAAGAATGCATTAAATAAAATAAAAACAAGTCTAGTACAAGATAAAAAAGCTAGTAGAAAAAAATAGTAGAAACAAGAAAAAAAAATACCATGTACCATGAAGAACAAAAGTCTTGTAAAGTTCTCAAAGGAACTTGAAAATAATTATCTTAAAGAGGAACTGTCCCTTCTTCAATTGTAGTGCAGACCACTAGTTGACTAAAGGAAGCTATTAGCTGTGTTAAGATTTTTAAAATATGCTATATAATTTCTTACATTTTAGTGTAAAAATACCCAAAAAGGGTTATCTACAATACAAAATATAACAAGAAAACATAGAGTCCGATATGAAGCACATCCAGAAATGACATGTCAGCACTTTCCAAAGGGAGTCAATGCACACCAAATCAGCATTCGTAATAAGTTTGTAAGTAAGATAGAAAGATCACTTTATTTACAGTGAATTTCACTTCGTATGAGGCACATCTTTTTGACATGATGTTTTGCCAACCTCTTGTAACATTATACATTTCACATCAATGAATTTCTCAAGGTATGTATAGTCTTCTGCTATAGCCATTTTTACTGCTCACCCTTTGTATCTCATGGGTACAATTTTTATAAGGTTGCAAGTCAACTGATCACTGTAAGTGCTTGTTTACAATGTTATCACAACTGGCTATAGTGCCTGTTTCTATTGCTAGTGATTGGCAGCTTTTTACCATTGTGCTAATATTTTGTTGGTGTCATACAAATGTATGACTAAGGATTTGTGTCCTTTGTGTCAGACTGTTTAACTTTATCATACTGTTTTGTGCCATCTATATTGCAGATAATTCCACAGCTGTCAGCAAAAGTACCAATAGGGACTAAAAGTAGGTTGCTAAATATTGGCTTATGGCTTCCATTGTTCTGCTTAGCAACTAGTTTACATGTGATTTACAACCAGTGGTGTATCCTGGTTTTGTGCTACCCTAGGCAGGACAAAACTCAGGCACCCCCCCCCCCCCCGCGTGCCACCCCCACCCAACCTTTACCCCGCCCTGCATTCTCAATACACACATTCACTGACAGATATGCATACACTAGCTAACAGAAACACACACTCGCTAACAGAAACACTCACACTCAGTAACAGAAACACTCACACTCAGTAACAGACACACTCACTAACAGACACACTCAGTAACAGACACACTCAGTAACAGACACACTCAGTAACAGACAAACACACTCACTAACAGACACACACGAACAGACGCACACTCACTCACTAGCAGACACAAACTAGCAGACACACACACTCACTAACATACACACACACTCACAGGCAAACACACACTAACAGACACACACAGTCAGACATGCACAACCACACACACTCACTAACAGACACACTCACTAACAGACACACTCACTAACATACACACTCACTAACAGACACACACACTAACAGACACAATCAGTAACAGACACACTCAGTAACAAACACACTCAGTAACAGACAAACACACTCACTAACAGACACACACTAACAGACACACACTCACTCACTAGCAGACACAAACTAGCAGACACACACAGTCACTAACATACACACACACTCACAGGCAAACACACACTAACAGACACACACAGTCAGACACACACACACACACACACACACACTCACTAACAGACACACTCACAGGCAAACACACTAACAGAAACTCACTAACAGACACACACACTAACAGACACACACACTAACAGACACACACTAACAGACACAGACACACACACTAACAGACACACACACACACACACACTAACACACACTCACACTCACTAACAGACACACACACTGACTAACAGACACACACACACACACACACACTCACTAACAGACACACACTCACACTCACAGACACACACTCACTAACAGACACACACACACACACACTCACAGACACACACTCACACTCACAGACACACACTAACAGACACACTCACACTCACACTAACAGACACACTCACACTCCCACTCACTTACATTTTTTTTACTTTAACCCCCCCAGCCTCCTTACCTTTGGGAATGCTGGGGGGGGGGGGGGGGCAGTCATCTTTCTCCCTGGTGGTCCAGTGGCTACTGGGCGGCGCTGGCGGGCGGCTGGCGAGGGAGCAATTCCTCTGAGCTGTCTGCTCAGCTCCCTTGCGCGCCGCACAGTGAGGCTGGGAGGCGGAACCGGAATATGACGTCATCTTCCGGCTCCCAGCCTCACTCTGCGACACGCGAGGGAGCTGAGCAGACAGCTCAGAGGAAGTGCTCCCTCGCCAGCCGCCCACCAGCGCCGCCCGACCGCCCGCACAGCAGCAGCCCAGCATGTCTGTTAGCCGCAAGGCTAACAAGGCATTTGTCTTGGGCATTTGGGGGCGGCTTTTTTTGCCGCCCCCTGGAAAATGCCGCCCATGGCAAATGCCTTGTTTGCCTCGCGGCTAATACGCCCCTGTATACAACACTCACTACTCATTGCCACTAATCCTCAATTTAACATCAGTCTGGCCTAGGGGAAAAAGGCTAACATAATATGTAAACTGTAGTCTAAAGCACATATTAAACCATATCAAATATGATTTAAAATAAATTAAAAGGCCAGACACACTATGTCAAAAAAGGTATTGTTTGTATAAATAAAGTACATTTCATTTATAAACAATTTCAATAGCTGAAAATCATATAAAAAGTTACATAGATATGTATGTGGCATAGGAGAAAATCACAGGTTTATTAGATTGTTTACATTGTCGCTACCTCTTGATAAGGTCAATCACATGTTTTGCAGACAACATGCAGTTGTTATGGTTACAATTTACACAACATGTGTTGTGTTCTGTAAAAGCAAGGGGTGAATTTGTAACTGGTCAGGCTCTACTGGTGGCCAGCCGGCACAAATTAGTGGCAGAGTTGGAAAGGTTAGGATATAAGAGCATCCACAGCAAGATGTAAGTTAACAGCCTACCAAAGGCACAGTATGAAAGATACAAAGGCATATTACAAGACATTAGTGTTGCCAGGCCAGGAGAAGTAATACATAACTAAAGATGGTAACCTCTAACATGGGCAACCTAAACTTAGAGTCAAGAATGTATCCAGGTCTGGTACATTGAAGTCAAGACCAAGATAACTCATAGTCAGGAACATAGCCTGGTCAAATTACACTAGACAGGAATAGACAAACTCAGGGTCAAGGTCGTAGCCAGGTTTAGGAACAGGAAATAAGGAAAAACATTGACTCGCGTAAGGGCTATAAGAAACCACGAAAGAGCACTGTAACAAGGATTTCAAGGGGGTAACAACGAGCTATAAACAGGCCCAGGCTCTTGTCTCAGCTATGCATCATTCGCACATGTGTATTGTATTAGATGAGATGCGACATCAAAAAGAGATAAAAAAAAAAAAACATTTCAGGTTAGATAGTGACAGAAGGATGAGACGCTGCATCAGTTCTGTTGTGATTGTGTTAATTAATGTGGAAACACTGAGTTGACACAACTGCGTTGATATAGGAGTAGGGATACTGGATGGATGTGGCTGTGTCAAAATTGGAAGAAGAACCAGTTATCTAGGATAGAACCAGATGCATCAGAATTGGTGAGTCTCGTTTCAGGAATTCTGTCAGTAAATAGCAGCTGATACTAAATTCTATCTGTCGTTAAAAGCAACAGCTTACAGCAGCAATTTACCAACGTGGCTTAAAACAAGACCTAAGTTTGCTGAATATGCAATATAACTATCCTGTTATGCTCCATTTTTTGGTTTTCTTCTACAGTGTATATAAAGCAAATCTTTAGCCATGGCATGGATCTTAGAAACCGAGATTTGAAATATGTTGTCTTATATATGCTTCTTAATGTAATTTAATTGAAATAATGAACACTGAGAATAGGAGAGCTTAGCAAATTCTGATTATTTTGTTTTAACTTTTGGTTTTGTCTTGCTTTACCTTTATTGGCTGTTTCACTTACTCAATTAAATTGCTCACGCTCATGCAAATGTTATTATATAGATATTCGTTACAACATAATATTAAACATTTGCACTGATCGTAATTGTGTGAACCAGAGAGATCTGATTCTTTCAAATAACATATTTAACAGTTGAACATATTTATGGCCCAGAGGTAAGTTTCTTTTCTTGAACAGCTCAGCTTTGATTGCTGTACGTGTCACTAAATATCCCCACGCTTCAATTCCATCATCTATCACCATTGTAGTCACACCTTCCTCCTTCAGGACATATGATTTTGATGAAAGTGCAAGAAAATTCTTGCATTTCCTTAATTACTGGCCCTAGATATGCCACACTCACAGCAATAGAAATAATGAGCATGCAGCAGAGGGAATTAATTGTGTTAAAGAACATAGACTTAGAGAGTGAGAGTGATTAAGGTTGATAGTTCCTTGACAGAACACAGGAACACAGAATCTTTTAGTGTGATATAAGTACACAGCACATGGAAAATTGGTTAACGTTCCTTTTAAGCTATAAAATGCAATGCGGTTTGCCAATGTAAAGAACCTTAGAATATGGAGAAAAGAAATGTGTAACAGTCTCCAAGGCTTTGTAACGCTGTGACCTTATCAATGAGATATCTAAAAGACACCAAGTTAATTATATAGTTCTAAAACACTTTATTCTCCAGTGACTTGTTAGAATGAGGGTGTGTGGGAGTAAAAAAAAATGTATTAGTTGAATTAAAAAAAAATCTATGTGTTTATCACCAGCTAAAACTTTACTTAACCGGATAGAATTCTAGAGATATAGGTCTGTGGCATTTGTCAATGCTAATTCATTTATATACTAACACTCACACTTTTTAAATAAGTTTTAATAAAACCGAGATGAGGTGGATCTTTGAGTTGGATAGTCTGTCTCCTGCTAGTATGAATAGATATTTTGAGATTTTTTATTATATTTAAAAAATATTATTGTAGCCATTTAGAAGTGAAAAAATATTTTTTTCTTTTTAGAAATTCAATACAGGTTTCTAATTTTATTGCATGTTTAATACCAATCATGTTTTTACTGCATATATATTGTTTTTAAATCCTATTTGTTTCTTTGGGTATGTGTAATATAACTATAGATATTTATATATGTACTTTTTTACTTGTGTATTTATTGATACTGCCTATTTTCCTTATTTTTTCCCTGCTTCTATGTTTCCCTGCCTATACTGTATACCCTGGTTTGCCTGATCCAAAATGGCTGCCGGAGTACTTCCAGCTGCTTGTTAAAACATATGAAATCATGTTATATGGGTTTGTGCAACAAAAACTGCAGAGCAACCGGAATGTATCCCCCGGTGAGCAAGTGCACCCTGGGAGGTCCCTCAGGGTGTACCAAGATGGCGTGAAAGCAAGGGTTTTAGCCGAAACCGGAAGTACACGCCAAGCTGTTCCGGAAGTGACGTGACGCGATCAGAGTGGGCCGGCACACACAGAATTTTCGTCACAAAATTTTTAAATAAAAGAGGAGACAGTAGGACACCAATATGCACCTGATGAAGGCGTCTAGCCGAAACGCGTTGTGTTTTATTTAGGAAGATTTTCTGCATGCAGTTTGCTGTGCTTTTTATATGTAAGAATTTTTATTGATTTCTGAAATAAATGTTAAGATTGTACTTCTAACCTCTGCTCATTATTACACCTTTACATCGTACCTATGCATATTTACTTGAGCCAGTTTTCTATACAGGCTCATGAAAATGTGAGTAGGATGCACCTATTATACTAACCTTTCAGTCACAGTGTGTTTATTATACAGACTATATTGCCCTATGTGAGCTTTTTTGTCTTGTAGAAATTCCTCTGGATACAGTTTATTTAAAAGTGTATGTATATATTTCTACTACTGCACTTTTCTTAACACTGGGCACATACTTGGTGTCACTATTTACTGTATAGAGCGCTAACCACCATACTTTGCTCTGTTTTTACTCATACTTTAATGTAAAACAGTGGAGCGCTATCTACTAGTAAAGTGCAACCAATGTGCTTAAATGTGCTAAGTGCAAAATATCAAAAAGGTAATAACTTAAAGGACCACTATAGGCACCCAGACCACTTCAGCTCAATTAAATGGTCTGAGTTCCAGGTCCCTCTAGGGCATGGGTCGTCAACCTGGTCCCTACCGCCCACTAGTGGGCGTTTTAGGATTTCAGGTGGGCGGTAGGGATTTCCAGGTTTTGACGACCGGGCGGACGGGCGGGCGGGTGCGAGCCGGCGGTACCCCTGCGACTGGGTACCGCCGTGACAAGTTGCGGCTCCGGCCCGCGCGGCAAACCGCCGGGGCTGCATATGGAGGGGTCCATCGGGTGGCCCATGCTGTCAGGGCCACCCGATGGATGTGGATTGTGAGGGGGCCCGGTCAGCGCTGGGCGCTTTAACAGCGCGACCGGGCCCCCTGTGATGACATCGCAGAGCTGGGAGGAAGTGACTGCACATCACTCCTCCCAGCTAACCCTGAGAGCCGCGCGGGAGGAAGACCAGGGAGTCAGAGTGGGAACTCTGACTCCCATCCACCTGAGCCACCACTGGACCCCAGGGAAAGTCACCCTCCTGAATCTAAAAGGTAGGAAACAGGAGGGTGACTTAAATATAATGTGTGTGTGTGTGTTTGTGTGTCTTTGTATGTATGTCTTGTGTGTGTGTGTGTGTGTGTGTGTCTGTATATATGTGTGTCTTGTGTGTGTGTGTGTATGCATGTGTGACTGTCTGTTGGTATGTGTCTTGTGTGTGTCTGTATGTATGTGTCTTGTGTGTATGTGTGTCTGTCTGTGTTCCTGTATGTGTCGTGTGTGTCTTGTGTATGTGTGTGTATGTGTCTGTATGTGTCATATTTGTGTCTGTATGTGTGTTGTGTGTGTGTATGTGTGTGTCGTGTGTGTGTATGTATGTATGTGTGTGTATGTATGTGTGTCGTGTGTGTGTGTCGTGTGTGTCTGTATGTGTTGTGTGTGTCTGTATGTGTCATGTGTGTCTGTATGTGTCGTGTATGTATGTGTCGTGTGTGTCTGTATGTGTCATGTGTGTCTGTATGTGTCGTGTATGTATGTGTCGTGTGTGTGTATGTGTCGTGTGTGTGTATGTATGTGTCGTGTGTGTGTATCTATGTGTCTGTATTTGTGTATCTATGTGTCTGTATTTGTGTATCTATGTGTCTGTATTTGTGTATCTGTGTGTCTGTATGTGTGTTGTGTGTGTGTATGTATGTGTGTTGTGTGTGTGTGTGTGTTGTGTGTGTGTATGTATGTGTCGTGTGTGTGTATGTATGTGTCGTGTGTGTGTCGTGTGTATTTGCCGTGTGTGTGTGTGTATGTATGTGTTGTGTGTGTGTATGTATGTGTGGTGTGTGTGTCTGTATGTGTGTCGTGTGTGTCTGTATGTGTGTCTTGTACGTGTGTCTTGTACGTGTGTCTTGTACGTGTGTCTGTCTGTTATAGTGGACTATATAGTAAGTGGGCTACCTAGCTCAGCCTTCCTACTGGGCATTGCTACAAGGAAGGTTAAAAAATAGAAAAAAGGGGAAAAAAAAGGTGGGGAGGGGAATTGAGGAGGGAGAGGAGATGAGCTGACGCACAAGAAAAATCATAGAGAGATAATATGAGAAATCATATTATGCGCAAACAGAGAAGTCGTCTGAATATCACTGAAAGAGACCTTCGTTTGTTCCTTACGAAAATCGAACCAGATATCAAATAATTAGTCTCGCAGCATCAACCTCAAGGATCTCATTAATCACTAGTAAAGGTAATTTCAATTTACTTTATTGTTTTCTCATTAAACTTTATAAAGTTAAAAACCTTATAAACCTGCATTAAGTAGAAATAAAAAGATAAATGTACGTACATTTATTTTTTGTAAAACACCCTCCTTTCTAAAAAATATTCTGCATTTGCGCGAAAACTGGTGGGCGGTAAGGAAATTTTTTCAACCAAAAAGTTGCATTACTGGGCGGTAGGTAAAAAAAGGTTGACTACCACTGCTCTAGGGTTAACCCTGCAGCTAAAACATAGCAGTTTCAGATAAACTGCTATGTTTACACTAGGGTTAATCCAGCCTCTAGTGGCTATCTCACTGACAGCCGCTAGAGGCACTTCCGCGCTTCTCACTGTGAAAATCACGTCCATAGGACATCCATAGGAAAGCATTGAGTAATGCTCTCCTATGGGCGGTTTGAATGTGCGCATGGCTCTTGCCGCGTATGCGCATTCGTCACTGACGTCGGCAGGAGGACGACAGTGCTGCAAGGTAAGTGGCTGAAGGGGTGTTAACCCCCTTAGCCCAGCGGGAGTGGGACCCTGAGGATGTGGGTGACCTAAAGACCCTATTGTGCCAGGAAAACAAGTTTGTCCCACGTCGCTACTTCCTCCTCCCCCACCGCTCCTCCTTCTGCTTACGTCGGCCGGTGGGCGAGACTAATCCCGCCCGCCGGCTGAGGAGACCTGAGGCATTAGCGCACCCCATAGGAACGCATTGAAAATGAATTTCAATGCTTCCCTATGGGGAATAAAGCGACGCTGGAGGTCCTCACACAGCGTGAGGACGTCCAGCGACGCTCTAGCACAGAAAACCTGTGCTAAAGAGCAGGAAGTTCCCTCTAGTGGCTGTCTAATAGACAGCCACTAGGGAGGACTTAACCCTGCAAGGTAATTATTGCTGTTTAAAAAAAACTGCAATAATTACACTTGCAGGGTTAAGGGTAGTGGGAGTTGGCACCCAGACCACTCCAATGAGCAGAAGTGGTCTGGGTGCCTGGAGTGTCCCTTTAACTGAAGCGAAATGGTCAATAGCTTTATTACAACATAAACAGCAAATTAAACATTAAACAGAAATTATGAAGTGATGTTATAACCACTGCTTTTAACCCCTTAAGGACCAAACTTCTAGAATAAAAGGGAATCATGACATGTCACACATGTCTTGTGTCCATAAGGGGTTAATAAATATAAATAAGTATCCCTGACACACAAAAGGCCAATAATATTTTTTTTCTATCCATAATGATGAGTCATGGCTGTTTGGTTAAATATAAAGTTGTGCTCAAAAGTTTGCATACCCTGGCAGAAATTGTGGCATTTTGTCATGGATTTTGAAAATATGATCATGCGAAAAAATGTTTTTTATTGAAAGATAGTGATCATATGAAGCAATTTATTATCACATAGTTGTTTGGCTTCTTATTAAATTGTAATGATAACAGAAATCACCCAAATGGCCCTGATCAAAAGTTTATATACCCATAAATGTTTGGCCTTGTTACAGACACACAAGGTGACACACACAGGTTAAAATGACAATTAAAGGTTAATTTCCCATACCTGTGGCTTTTTAAAATGCAATTAGTGTCTGTGTATACATAGTCAATGATTTTGTTATCTCTCACGTGGATGCACTGAGCAGGCTAGATACTGAACCATGGGGAGCAGAAAATAACTGTCAGAACTGTCAAAAGACCTGCGTAACAAGGTAATGGAACTTTATAAAGATGGAAAAGGATATAAAAAGATATCAAAAGCCTTGAAAATGCCAGTCAGTACTGTTTAATCACTCATTAAGAAGCGGACAATTCAGGGGTCTCTTGATACCAAGCCAAGGTCAGGTAGATCAATAAAGATTTCAGCCACAACTGCCAGAAGAATTGTTTGGGATTCAAAGAATGTATACCAATGCCACAAAAAAAACGGTTACAATATGCCCGATAACACCTCGACACGCTTCACAGCTTCTGGCACACTGTAATTTGGAGTGACAAGGCCAAATAGAGCTTTTGTTCACCACCATAAGCGCTATGTTTGGAGAGGGGTCTACATGGCCTATAGTGAAAAGAATGCCATCCCCACTGTAAATCATGGTGGTGGCTCACTGATTTTTTGGGGAGGTGTGAGCTCTAAATTCACAGGAAGTCTTGTGAACATTGATTGCAAGATGAATTCAGCAGGTTATCAGAAAATACAATTTGCATTTTTTCGCATGAAGGCTTCGCATGAGACGCTCTTGGACTTTCCAGCATGACAATGACCCCAAGCACAAGGTCAAGTTGACCCTCCAGTGGTTACAGAAGAAAAAAGTGTAGGTTCTGGAGTGGCCATCACATTCTCCTGACCTTAATATAATCGAGCCACTCTCAAACATGCGGACCATGCAAGACGACCAAAGACTTTGCATGTCCTAGAGGCATTTTGCCAAGACAAATAGGCAGCTATACAACCTGCAATAATTATTGGACTCATAGACAACTATTACAAAAGACTGCAAGCTGTTATTGATAGTAAAAGGGTAAATACACAGTATTAAGAACTAAGGGTATGCAGACTTTTAAACAGGGGTCATTTCATTTAATTTTTTATTTTTTTTTGTCATGTTTTGTTTTATGATTGTGCCATTTTATTATAACCTACAGTTGAATATGAATATATTTTACCTGCTTACTCATGTTTTCTTTAATGAGCACAACTGTATATATATATATATATATATATATATATATATATATATATATATATATATATATATATATATATATATATGTGATGTCCTGTACAAAAATAGTAGATAGAGTGAGGGTTAATTATTATTATTACTACTGGTATTTATATAGCGCCAGCATATTCCGTAGTGCTTTACAATTGTATCAAAGGGGGAGATTTAATAATAAATGAGACAGTTACAAAAACTTACGGGAACAATAGGACAACAACAATAGGAACAACAAGAGGGCCCTGCTCAAACGAGCTTACAGTCTATAGGAGGTGGGGCGTAAAACACAACAGGACAGGAGGTAGCAATAAAAAAAAGAAGGAATGAAGCAAAGCTGGAGGAGAGAATAGAGTGCTGCCCTTTAGGAGAGAGCAAGGGACAGGTATGTGAGGTGGAGTTACTCTGGGAGGCCATAAGCTTTTCTAAAGAGATAGGTAGGTTTTGAGGCACTTTTTAAATGATTGAAGACTAGGGGAGAGCTTGATGGTCGTAGTCAGGCTATTCTAAAGGAAAGGAGCCACCTACGAGAAGTTCTGCAAGCGTGAGTTGGTCATACGGGTGCAAGCAGCAGACAGAGAAGGTCATGGGCAGAGCGGAGAGATGGAGAAGGGGCATACCATAGGTGTGGATAAGTACCTTGAATTGACTCCTATAGAATACAGGAAGCCAATGTAAGGACTGACAAAGGAGAGAGGTGAGAGAGGAGCAACATGAGAGGAAAATCAGTCTGGCGGCAGCATTCATTACAGACTGCAATACGACTTGTGGGAAGACCTATTAGGAGAGAATTCTATGGTTTTGCATATCATGACTTAATAACAATCATCAGTTCCTTGGCATGTTTTAAAGTTAGGTAAATACAACCTCAGATGAACAACACATAACATATTACATTGTGTCATGATTTATTTAACAAAACTAAAGCCAAAATAGAGAAGCCATGTGTGAAAAACTAACTACACCTTTTGATTCAATAGATTGCAGAACCACCTTTAGTAGCAATAACTTAAAGGTAATTGTTTTATTGTATTAATCAATGTGACAAACTCCCCTTTTTCTGTGAGTTTGCCACTAGTTTTTGGAGGGGCCTGTTTGCCAGCCTCCTACCCTGTGACTATGGATATTGCAATAGATCTGGCTAAAATACTTTAAAAGGCTCTGTTATTGTGAAGTATGTACTTTTGTTCTCCAGACAGAGAGACCGACCGTTAGCACTAATTCTCTGGAACTGATTTGGGCATGGGACAATGTGCACGATCGGTCAAAAATAAGACTTTCAGGAATTTCCTGAACCCCTGCTCTGATCGGAGTAATTTTTGGATATGTATGTTTCGATATGTTGTTCACAAAGATCAGGGCTATCAGGGGATGTTGTGTTTTGGGGCATTTATGAAACTTTATAAAACATGGTTTTTCAGCCTGGAGATAATTGAGTTACATAATGTACTTTACTCAATTATCTCCGATACAGAGGGGAGGGATTGTGTGCTGTGTGTGGGAGTGTCGTACATTTAATTACTGTTCTGATTGGTTTGTAAGCTTTGTGTTTCTGTCCCCCCACAAGGTCCATGTGGGCGTATACCTTGCTTATTATTATTATTATTATTATTATTGCCATTTATATAGCGCCAACAGATTCCGTAGCGCTTTACAATATTATGAGAGGGGATTTAGCTATAAATAGGACAATTACAAATAAACTTACAGGAACAATAGGTTGAAGAGGACCCTGCTCAAATGAGCTTACATTCTATAGGAGGTGGGGTGTAAAACACATTAGGACAGGAATTTGCAATCAAATAAGGTGGACTGCCCTTTAGGAGAGGGCAAGAGACAGGTATGTGAGGTAGGGGTTAGTCTTGGAGGCCGTAAGCTTTCCTAAAGAGATGGGTTTTAAGGCACTTCTTAAAAGATGCAAGACTAGGGGAGAGTCTGATGGCGGTAGGCAGGCTATTCCATAGGAAGGGAGCTGCCCGCGAGTTGCTTGGGAACTTGCATAAAAGTCCAGCTGTGGCTTCCATTAAACACACTTGTTTTACCCTTCATGAAGTCTAGGCTCATGTTTGGGGGATTGGAAAACTACATTCACTCTGGGGATTGCTATAATCACTATACTCTCCTAAATAGAATCACTAAGCTCTTGTAAGAGCTGTTCCTGCTACGCTCTCTGAACTAGGAGAGGTCTACCTACTGGAAGCTGGATCCTGGTCTTGAGTCCAGGGTGGGTGGAGGATGCCGAGACCCCAACTAAGCTGCGGTGGTTTGTGGGGTTACAGTGGTTATGGTGTTCCAGTGCAGTGCTTATGGTACTCGCAAGTACTAGGAAGCAGCAATTGATGGAGGTACCCGGTCGGGGAGGAATTTTGGCCCACTCTTCTTTACAACATTGCTTCAGTTCATTGAGGTTTGCTCGGTATTTTTTATGCATCTCTCTTAACCCCTTAACGATGGTGGGCAAACTATGTCAACCTTGGGGGCACGGTCCTAAACGCTGGTGGGTGGCATAGTACGTCCACGCCGTCCTTCCCACTTACCTGATCGCTGGAGATCCCCCGCCGGCGATCGCGATTGGGGGACTTACATGACATCCCGGGGAGTCCTCCTGCAGCTGATCCGACCCTCCCGATGACGTCACAATCACATGGACGGAATAACCGTCCACAGCAGTGCCTGCAGGGGGCCTGCCTGGAGTGAGAGGCAGACCCCTAGTGCCTGTAAGAAAGTTTAATAAAGTTTAAAATAAAGTTTTAAACAGTTAGTAAATAAAAATATATACTTAGATCATATATATATATATATATATATATATATATATATATAAAATAGAGATATCCCCTGCACTCACGCTTAAAGACAGTCCAATGCCGGGCGCACCACCAGAGCTCCAAATAATGTAGAAAAATATAAGGGAAGGCTGCTCTCCGGACTTTAAAACATCAAACTTTTATTTAGAAATGGTTAAAAACGACCAACGTTTCGGTCCCCGCTCGGGTCCCCTGAGGAAGGTCCCGAGCGGGGACCGAAACGTTGGTCGTTTTTAACCATTTCTAAATAAAAGTTTGATGTTTTAAAGTCCGGAGAGCAGCCTTCCCTTATATTTTTATATATATATATATATATATATATATATATATATATATATATATATATATATATATAATAAATATAACCCTGTAACTTAGATACTTAGATTTTAGAGTAAAAACTATCATTTGGGGCTGATGTGTACTGTAGTCATTGCAGCCGCCCAGTAGTGATGGGAGTTAAGCGCAGGACTTTTCTTTCTGCATTTGTATCCATTTTTGTATTACTCAGCCTTGTTACAATGCAGCCGCTCATCCCATGTGTTCCCTATTAAGGGTTAATAATGTATAGGGGTGTATATAAAAAATACCCTTTGTCTCATTAGAGATTTTTGCCAGAGGCTCAAGGAAGCAAGGTGAATGGTTAGAGTTAGGACCCACCTAGGGGGGTCTGCCTTGATGTTGGCAGGTGGGCTCATCCTCTCATGGCCATTGGAGGTAACTAAAAGACCTCCATTTGTTTTAAAAATACATAGGGATAAAGGAGAGAGCACAGGTAACTAGTTTTTCTTTGGTTTTTACTATAATTTGGGGCTGATGTGTACTGTAGTCATTGCAGCCGCCCAGTAGTGATGGGAGTTGAGCGCAGGACTTTTCTTTCTGCATTTGTATCCATTTTTGTATTACTCAGCCTTGTTACAATGCAGCCGCTCATCCCATGTGTTCCCTATTAAGGGTTAATAATGTATAGGGGTGTATATAAAAAATACCCTTTGTCTCATTAGAGATTTTTGCCAGAGGCTCAAGGAAGCAAGGTGAATGGTTAGAGTTAGGACCCACCTAGGGGGGTCTGCCTTGATGTTGGCAGGTGGGCTCATCCTCTCATAGCCATTGGAGGTAACTAAAAGACCTCCATTTGTTTTAAAAATACATAGGGATAAAGGAGAGAGCGCAGGTAACTAGTTTTTCTTTGGTTTTAACTATAATTTGGGGCTGATGTGTACTGTAGTCATTGCAGCTGCCCAGTAGTGATGGGAGTTAAGCGCAGGACTTTTCTTTCTGCATTTGTATCCATTTTTTGTATTACTCAGCCTTGTTACAATGCAGCCGCCCATCCCATGTGTTCCCTATTAAGGGTTAATAATGTATAGGGGTGTATATAAAAAATACCCCTTTCTGTCGCATTAGAGATTTTGCCAGAGGCTCAAGGAAGCAAGGTGAATGGTTAGAGTTAGGACCCACCTAGGGGGGTCTGCCTTGATGTTGGCAGGTGGGCTCATCCTCTCATGGCCATTGGAGGTAACTAAAAGACCTCCATTTGTTTTAAAAATACATAGGGATAAAGGAGAGAGCGCAGGTAACTAGTTTTTCTTTGGTTTTAACTATAATTTGGGGCTGATGTGTACTGTAGTCATTGCAGCCGCCCAGTAGTGATGGGAGTTAAGCGCAGGACTTTTCTTTCTGCATTTGTATCCATTTTTTGTATTACTCAGCCTTGTTACAATGCAGCCGCCCATCCCATGTGTTCCCTATTAAGGGTTAATAATGTATAGGGGTGTATATAAAAAAATACCCCTTTCTGTCTCATTAGAGATTTTTGCCAGAGGCTCAAGGAAGCAAGGTGAATGGTTAGAGTTAGGACCCACCTAGGGGGGTCTGCCTTGATGTTGGCAGGTGGGCTCATCCTCTCATGGCCATTGGAGGTAACTAAAAGACCTCCATTTGTTTTAAAAATACATAGGGATAAAGGAGAGAGCACAGGTAACTAGTTTTTCTTTGGTTTTTACTATAATTTGGGGCTGATGTGTACTGTAGTCATTGCAGCCGCCCAGTAGTGATGGGAGTTGAGCGCAGGACTTTTCTTTCTGCATTTGTATCCATTTTTGTATTACTCAGCCTTGTTACAATGCAGCCGCTCATCCCATGTGTTCCCTATTAAGGGTTAATAATGTATAGGGGTGTATATAAAAAATACCCTTTGTCTCATTAGAGATTTTTGCCAGAGGCTCAAGGAAGCAAGGTGAATGGTTAGAGTTAGGACCCACCTAGGGGGGTCTGCCTTGATGTTGGCAGGTGGGCTCATCCTCTCATGGCCATTGGAGGTAACTAAAAGACCTCCATTTGTTTTAAAAATACATAGGGATAAAGGAGAGAGCGCAGGTAACTAGTTTTTCTTTGGTTTTAACTATAATTTGGGGCTGATGTGTACTGTAGTCATTGCAGCCGCCCAGTAGTGATGGGAGTTGAGCGCAGGACTTTTCTTTCTGCATTTGTATCCATTTTTTGTATTACTCAGCCTTGTTACAATGCAGCCGCCCATCCCATGTGTTCCCTATTAAGGGTTAATAATGTATAGGGGTGTATATAAAAAATACCCCTTTCTGTCTCATTAGAGATTTTTGCCAGAGGCTCAAGGAAGCAAGGTGAATGGTTAGAGTTAGGACCCACCTAGGGGGGTCTGCCTTGATGTTGGCAGGTGGGCTCATCCTCTCATGGCCATTGGAGGTAACTAAAAGACCTCCATTTGTTTTAAAAATACATAGGGATAAAGGAGAGAGCGCAGATAACTAGTTTTTCTTTGGTTTTTACTATATATATATATATATATATATATATATATATATATATTTTTTTTTTACTTAAATAATCAAAAGAATAGGACAACTCAATAGTCCTCACCGTGACACTCAGAAAGGAGTAAGTAAGTAAAGTAAGTGTCAAAGTGAGAACCAGTTATCCTAAGCACCTAAATGAGACTCCAGGGGTCTCTAAGGGCTTAACTCTATGATACATTATACAAAAAAGAGAAATAATACATTGACTCTCATCCAAACACTGTATGAGAGTCACTTTATTTCCTGGATATATCCGTAATCCTAAGTGATGTTAATGCAAAAATATAGGTTAAGAGCAGAAATATTGGTTAAATAAAATACACCAACCAAAAAATGTAACCACTTACAAGTGAGCTTCTATGCCTGCAAATATGTATCAACTCTGCGAGAGGGGACTATGTCCAGATAGAGGAAATCATTAAATAAAATGAGCTTTATTGCGTTGGCTCAAAAGGTAAAGCCTCTACTGAATCCCCAATAAACTCAAGTTAACTACATAAAAACACACCAAGTCATCCCAAGACTATCAGAGGAGATTAATTCCTAGGTATAAACAGGATAGCCAAATATTACCAAATTACTATAAATTGATAGATAAATTTGAAGGTGTGAGTCAAATCCCTCAGTATGAAGTACCAAATATATATGTTAGTATCCGTGAAATAGACCTGGGAGACAGGTATTAGCTAAATATAGGGTATATATACGAGAATAGTAGTAGAAGGTATGCCAGTCAAAGATTGAACTGGCAATAGTTAACTAACACAGCCTCTCTCCCTGTAAAACTAGCTAGATAGACATAGAAGGAATTAATGGTAGAAAAAGGTTACATGAAATTAATCAAATGTGCTTAAAAATAAACAGTGCAGTGTCCAGTGCCCATAACCTATGAGAGAAATCGCCCGACCCGCATTTTGGTGCAATATTGAGTCCACCTTCGTCAGGGGAAAGCGGTGTACTGATAATAGCTCCCATTTTATATTAGATATCCTCAGTGTACCCACATTTGGGTAGCCAATCCCAAGATCAGCTAGCATATATCAAGCATGTGTAGATCATTACCTCCTAATTAGTCATGCCTCCTCAAATGCAATTGGTCCAGATAGACTGGCCAGGGAAGTCTTCCAAGTATTCCCCGACGTGGTGCGTTCATAATTATTAGCCACGTGCATGTCGCCAATAGGGGATCAGAGGGTGGAGCGGGTGATCTAAGTACCTGCCCATCCAAGTGAGGTCATCCAGTCCAGTAATGTAGCCCGACGTGTATCTGCACAGCCGCAGTGGGGGCTAGGTGATTCATCCCTCCCCACATGCGAGCCTTCAGTATGACCTCAGGGGGAGGAGTTAGAGATTGTCAGAATGAAAATATCTGCCCCTCTTGACAAGCCGCACGGTTTTTAAATCCAATATATTACAGTTCTCAAGTAGGAGTTTAAAGTCCCACCAGGATCTGATTAATGTACAATAAGAGGCAAGAAGTAGGCTATATTGACTTATATTGTAAAGAAACCTAGAATAACATTTGATGTGATGTTAAAAGAGACTTCTATGTGTTGCACTCATCCAACTTTTCTAAATGAATGGGTGGATGTGTGCTGAAGTATATGTTATCTCAGGTGATCTGTCCAGATACTGGGTATATAGCCTTTCATATGTAATGCCTATATTAACAAATTGCACCATATCATAAAGACTGACCACAAGGAGGAAAGTCACGAAAACCAAGCATTATGATCTATGGGATGTGGTAAAAAAAATGGGGCTCATTAAGCTCCAAAGGGAGTATCTTCAAAAAAAGTTCCTAATTATAGTACAATAAATAAAAACTAAAACTACTATTTACATATATACAATGAAATTGATCACATATTAAAGATCACTTACTCAGAGATAAATGGTGCATATGAGAACCCCTCGTTAAGTCAACAATTGGTTAGGTGTTAAGTGGTTCATCTAATGCACAGCCTACAGGGTGAAACATAGAAACATAGAATGTGACGGCAGATAAGAACCATTCGGCCCATCTAGTCTGCCCAATTTTCTAAATACTTTCATTAGTCCCTGGCCTTATCTTATAGTTAGGAGAGCCTTATGACTATTCCACGCATGCTTAAACTCCCTCACTGTGTTAACCTCTACCACTTCAGCTGGAAGGCTATTCCATGCATCCACTACCCTCTCAGTAAAGTAATACTTCCTGATATTATTTTTAAACCTTTACCACTCTAATTAAAGACTATGTCCTCTTGTTGTGGTAGTTTTTCTTCTTTTAAATATAGTCTCCTCCTTTACTGTGTTGATTCCCTTTATGTATTTAAATGTTTCTATCATATCCCCCCTGTCTCGTCTTTCCTCCAAGCTATACATGTTAATACCCTTTAGCCTTTCCTGGTGTGATGTCACTGTCATCATGCAGTTCTCCTCCACATTCCAGCGCCATCTTGTTAAATTGGGTGGTTACTTGATGGGAGGGGAGTTTCATGGGGAGCAGTTACGGAACACAGGAGGGGAGGGGTAGCTCCTAGCAGCCAGTTTGAACAGGAGGGGAGGGGTTGGAGAACAAGCAGTTACTTTATCAGCCAGGTTAACACAGTGAATAATGAGCACAGATGCACAGAGTAAATAGACATTTTACTAAAGTTAATATTCTGTCCACAACAATATATATATATATATATATATATATATATTTTAACGTATTTACATATTTATTTATTTTAGATTATACATAAATATATATATATATATGTATAGTTTTTTATATATACATATATATATATATATATATTTATTTTTTTAATCAATATCATTCTACGTGTATTTTGATATTAATATATATATATATATAATTATAAATCTCCACGAAGAAAGGCACACGCTGGACTTTTTGAAGAAAATTATTCGTCTTTATGCATAACACACGGGTTACAGCAAATCAACGTTTCAGTCCATCATAGGACTTTCATCAGGATCCTTTTTTTTTTTAAATCATTTTTTTTTTAATTTTTTTAATTTTTTTTTTTCAAATTTAGGTTTTATTGAAAGATTTTCACAAGGTGTGGGGTACATAAAAGAAAGGGGGGGGGGGGATATAACCAAGAGCCTGATATATCGTATTGCAGTGTTATATACTGAACTATAATGATGTCGGGCTAAGTATAGCAGTACAAGGTGTACACAGATCTTCAAATACATGTATATCCCAGTATACAAATCGTTAGACGCACAGATGTCATAATACAGTATTTCCTAGCACAATGCAAGTATCACCTAATAAACTACAATAAGATATAATGCAATACAATGTAACATAGTACAATAAGACACATTACAATATACAGTACAATGCAAGGCAATCTCCAATTCGGTTGTTTTAAATCCCTGGGATCTCAAAGTTGGGTACCTTCAAAGAAATGTTTGAGGCAAATACTATAAGTACCCACTAGAGGTATATTGGGGTATTGAAGACACATAGCCGGAGTAGACCGGAGACTACCCCGATTAACGAGACCTGACAGTGTGTTTGGTGAGATACTGCGGGGATCCCATACAGGACTCAACTGCGTTATAAGCCCTTCCCCTTCTGAATTACATAGGTATTGGAATTCCATTGATGCCAATTATATTGGGAAGTAAACAGTTGTGTAGCCGTGTGTGCTGATAGCATCTCGTATTTTAAAAACTGCCTTGTTTTTTGGTGTAAAAGGATAGGGTGTGGGCACGTGGTTTGTTTCCAATTGGCTGCAATAAGACTACGGGCAGCTAGGATCAGAATGCTTAGTAATTGTTTGTCTGGGTGTATCAAGTTATCAGGTGTCAGTAAAAAGATACCAACTTGCGGTGTCAGGGTTAAGGGCTGAGAGCCTACTTCATTCCACAAGTTTTGGGTCTCTTCCCATAAAGGGGCAATGAGGGGGCAGTCCCACCATATGTGGGTCATGGTACCCTTGGCTTGGAAACATCTCCAGCAGCTATCGGGGAGGCTAGGGTATATTTGGTGTAGTCTGTCTGGTGTGAGATACCATCGGTATATACGTTTTTTATGTGATTCTATATGAGAGTAACAGGAGGTAATCCCTTTCAACGCCATAAGCGATTTAAGCCAGAGGTCTTCTGTAAAATTCTGTGGGTTCTCCCTGTTCCGTTGGATTTTGTATGCAAATTTTGGGTTAGGGTTCTGTTCACTCAACACTGCATAGCTTAAGGACAAGGTTTTGGCCTTGACTGGGGATTTATGGCATCGGTCATATAGTGTTAGCAGGCTCTTGCTGGGCCATTGAACTATATCAGCAGTCGTGGTGACTCTGTTGGTTATGATGTTCTTTAGCTGAAGGTAAGGGAATATAAAAGAGTGTGGTAAATCATATGCAGTTTGGAGTTCCGGGAAAGGTAGGATCTCTCCCCGTCTACAAATGTCCGTAAGTCGGGGGTTCCCCAATTTCTTCCAGCTATGTACAGCTAGCCAGGGTGATATCGCACCTAGCACGGTTAGCGGTGCCCAGGGTAAAAACTTATGGTCAGGTATACGTTTGTGATGCAAATTATCCCACGCTAGGAGTGAGAACCTAGAGAGAGGCAGTAGAGTATGGGTATGTTTCCTAAAGTGCTCAGGTGTCCACATGAATTCTACTGTCGACCCTATCGGGCTATAGTCGTTTTCTATATCTACCCACTGCAGTGTGGATCTAGTGGCATGTAGTTTGACAGCCGTTTCCAGTATTGCTGCTTTCTGATATTTCATTATATTAGGGGCACCCAGTCCTCCCTTCGAAGTCGGGGTTTGGAGAAGTTTGTGAGATAACCTAGGTCTTTTCCCCTCCCAGATATATGTGGATATGATCCTTTACATCTGTTTGCCAAGTGTTGGAGAAATCGGGATCGGTATCATCCGAAATATGTATAGTAATTTTGGGAGTAGTACTATTTTAACTGTGTTTATCCTCCCAAACCATGAGAGCATCACGTCTTTCCACTTGTAGAGTAGTTGAGTGCACATTCGTGGTAATGACGAGAGGTTGTGTTTAATTATGTCCCTGATTGTGATTCTTGATCTTTATACCTAGGTATGTAATATGGGCATGTCTCCAGTCAAAGGAGAATTGGTCTTTTAGTGTTTGGACAGTGGTGTGAGGTAATCTCATTGGTAAGGCTTGTGTCTTTGTTTGATTTAGCTTATAGTAAGAGATCGCGCGATAGTCATGTAATGTACGCATGAGATGGGGTAGAGAATGAGTCGGGTTGGACAGGGTGATGAGAACATCATCTGCAAACATTGAGAGTTTGCATTCTGTGTTAGATATGGTTATTCCAGTTATGTCAGCATTTTTCCGTATCTTATCTGCTAACGGTTCTAATGATAGTACAAATAAAAGGGGCGATAACGGACAGCCTTGGCGCGTTCCATTTGTGATTGGAAAGGGGTGTGATAGAAAACCCGTATTTGCTACTTTGGCCGTGGGTTTGAGTTTGGTGTCACTGTTCAAAAGTGATATGGGTCTAAAATCTTGGCACATTGTAGCCGGTTTGCCGGGTTTTGGTAAAGTGGAGACATATGCTTGTAACATTTCAGACAGCATGTAACTGATCACCTGGTACCCCGACTGGGTACCTCTGTTAATGGATGCTCCTAGCGCTTCCTGAGGACTCCAAGCACTCTGGCAGACACCACTGTTACGGTACCGCCTTCCGAGCCCCATACGCAGTCTTTAGTCCCTTGTAATCCCGGTTCCCCCAATAACGAGACCAAGCTCCATTATGAGGGTAAAACATGAACTGAGGACTGGATCATCCAGACTGCCTTTTATTTCCATTCCACACACACAGGCCACACCAAGGGGGAGGCATAAAATAACCACTGGCATCGATGTTACATCCCACACATTCCCTCCCCTTGGTGTGACACATAATCCCATTATACATACAGTTTGAAATATACTTTTATACATCTTTCATAACTTTAAACCCATCAATCATATTCACATAAGAAGCACATATGCGGATTCAGCGTACTTTAAACATAAACATTCTCAAAAATCACACCAATCCCTTCAGTGGATAAAAAGTTACTCGAAAGTCCTTTTATGACCGACCGCAGGTACCTTTTCTTGCCCCCAATAGTTCCCTGGATTCGGGATGAGCGGTCGGTCACTTTCTGGCATAAAAATGGCTAAGTTCTGTTCGAAGTGGATCGGTACTTCGACTTTCGTCGAAGTGTCGAAGTGCCGTCGATAGTACGGGTCGGCGGGTTCGAAGTTAAAATGGCCGCCGCCACGTGGTCCTTTGTCCGATGCCGGCTACCTCGAGGTCTTCGGTAACTTTGGCACTTCGATAGCTTCGACTGTATTTAAAGCGTCACTTGCAAAAGGTAACAACCCTTCACATTATCTCTCAGAGACCATAAGTACTGGGCAAACCAGACGAACCCAATAGTTTTAGTCCAGACGGATGGGTCTGTCACATGGCTCCCTCCTTGTGGAACACTCCGGCAGACCCGGCTTGACCCTGTGGCGGGTCAACTTGGGGATGACCGGACTTAGAGAAAATAGGGACGTCTGTTTGCCGGGATAACCCATCCGCATTCCCATTCTGCTTACCGGGTCGGTAGCTGATAGTGAAATTATAAGGCTGCAATGCCAAACTCCACCTCAGCAGCCTGCCATTGTCCCCAGAGACCCGGTTAAGCCAGACAAGGGGGTTGTGGTCTGTTACGAGAGAAAATTCCTGTCCGTATAAGTAAGGGCTCAGTTTCTTCAGTGCCCAGACCAGGGCTAAACACTCCTTCTCTACTGCCGCATAACTCACTTCTCGAGGTAGTAACTTTCTGCTGAGATATGCGACAGGGTGCTCTCCTCCATCCTCCCCGACCTGGCTCAGCACAGCCCCCAGTCCATACATGGAAGCGTCTGTGTGGACAAGAAAACGTTTGTTAGGGACTGGGGCAGCCAGGACAGGGGCATTCACAAGAGCCTGCTTCAGGGCCTGAAACGCGGCTTCACAAGCTGGAGACCACAGGACCTGCCTAGGTAGGTTCTTTTTAGTCAGGTCAGTCAGGGGCTTGGCAATCGTGCTGTAGTCGGGGACAAAACGTCGATAATACCCCGCCGTCCCTAGGAAGGCTAGCACTTGGGTCTTGGTGATAGGTGTGGGCCAGTTAGCTACTGCCTCTACCTTAGCAGGTTCTGGTCTCTGGCTCCCACAACCCACCCTGTGACCCAAGTACTGTACTTCTGCCATGCCTAAATGGCACTTGTCTGGTTTCAGGGTCAGGCCGGCGGCCCGAATCTTGTCCAGCACTACCCCCACGTGTACTAGGTGGTCTTCCCAGGACTCGCTGTAGACCGCGATGTCGTCCAGGTATGCACATGCAAATCCCTGGAAGCCATCGAGGAGCCTATCCACCATACGCTGGAAGGTAGCCGGAGCATTCTTCATTCCGAATGGCATAACCTTAAACTGGTATAGGCCAAACGGGGTGACGAATGCCGACTTGGGGATAGCATCCTCGGCCAGGGGGATCTGCCAGTACCCTTTACATAGGTCAATGGTGGTCAGATAGCGCCCCCTGGCAATGCGGTCTAATAACTCATCTATCCGGGGCATCGGGTAGGCGTCAGTGGTAGTCCGCTCGTTGAGCCGCCTGTAATCCACACAGAACCGGGTGGTCCCATCTTTCTTGGGTACTAGGACTACGGGCGAAGCCCACGGACTATCTGAGTGCTCAATAACCCCCAGCCGGGTCATCTCCTGTATCTCCTTCCGCATTCCTTCTCGGACTGCTTCAGGGATACGGTATGGGGGTTGTCGTAGGGGGTTCTGTCCGGGTGTCTCGACCTTGTGCACAGCTAGGGTGGTGTACCCGGGTTCTTGGGAGAACGTCGCCTGCTTCTCCCACAGAAGCTGTCTTGCCTGTGTTTTCTCGGCCGGGTTTAGTCGGTCACCTAGCTGTACGAGGCTAGTAAGGTCGGTCTGGGTATCCCTTTCTAACAGGTCAGGTAAGGGTAAGTTCTCCGGGTCGTCAGTAGCTGGGGCACAAACTGCCGCAACATCCTCGGGTCGTTCCTGATACTCTTTGAGCATGTTCACATGAAAGGATCGTTGTACCCTTTCATCCGAACAGCTGGCTATAAGATAGGTGGTATCGCATACCTGAGCTAACACCTTGTACGGGCCCTGCCAAGATGCTTGCATCTTGTTTGCCTTCACAGGTTTGAGCACTAGAACCTTCTGCCCAACCTGGAAGACCCGCTGTCGAGCACCCCGATCGTACCATCGCTTCTGTCTCCCCTGGGCCGCCCGGAGATTTTCCCTTACCTTCAGGGACAGTTTCTCCATGCGGTCCCGGAGTTCCAGAACATACGGCACTATAGGGGTCCCTTCTTGCTCCGTCTCCCCCTCCCAGTGTCCTCTAATGAGATCTAGGGGTCCGCGAACCCTTCTCCCATAGAGTAACTCAAAGGGGGAGAACCCAGTAGATTCCTGGGGCACCTCTCTGTATGCAAATAGCAGATGAGGCAGGAATCGCTCCCAGTCTCTGCAAGTGTCAGTAAAGGTCCTCAGCATCTGTTTGAGGGTGCCATTAAATCGCTCGCAGAGACCGTTAGTCTGTGGATGATATGGTGAACTAAGTAGCGGGTTGATGCCGCACACCTTCCACAGCTGCTGGGTGAGCACAGCGGTAAACTGAGTTCCCTGATCAGAGAGGATCTCCTGAGGGAACCCGACCCTAGTAAAGATTTTAACCAGGGCATCAGCAACCGTCTCTGCCTCTATATTAGACAGCGCTACTGCCTCTGGGTAACGGGTGGCGTAGTCTACCACAGTAAGAATATATTTCTTACCGGATGGACTAGCCCTGGCCAATGGACCCACAATGTCAACGGCTATGCGGGAAAAGGGCTCTCCAATGATAGGCATCGGCTGCAGCCTAGCTTTTGGGTGATCTCCCCGCTTACCTACCCGTTGACACGTGTCGCACGTGCTACAATACATCCGCACATCTCGGTTAAAATTGGGCCAGAAAAAGTTTTGGGTGATTCTATGAGCTGTGCGGTGGGAACCTAGATGACCTGCCAATGGCACGTCATGCCCAATCCGCAGAATCTCCTGCCGATACTTTGCAGGTACTACTAGTTGTCGTTTCTGCGGAGGGGCACTCGGTTTCTGGGAAGGTTTCGGGATCCTGTACAGCCTATCCCCCACCCACTCGTAGTGTTCTCCACCTACTCCTTCTTCCCCAGCGTCGGCCCTGGCCCTGTACTTTGCTAACGTCGGGTCTTCCCTAGTTTCTTTCCCGTACATCTCTGGGGTATCCCAGCCTAACGGGGCCTGGTCTAAGGTACAAGTCGGGGTAGAGAGTCTTACCTGGGTCTCAGCAGCAGGTGGGCCGGCCTCGGCGGCACGGGTCTGGGCACGGGTCGTGACAGCGTCTACGGCAGCGGGACCCATGGGAGCGAAGGCTGAAACAAGGGGAGCCAAGTCGTTGCCAAGGAGAACATCAGCGGGTAAATCCTTAATGACCCCCACATTCACGTGTCTAGCGCCCACTCCCCAATCCAAATGTACCCGGGCCACGGGTAGGCGAAATACTGCACCCCCGGCTACTCGTACTGCCACGGTATCCCCGGTATGTTGAGCTTCCGTCTCTGCCTCTATATTAGACAGCGCTACTGCCTCTGGGTAACGGGTGGCGTAGTCTACCACAGTAAGAATATATTTCTTACCGGATGGACTAGCCCTGGCCAGTGGACCCACAATGTCAACGGCTATGCGGGAAAAGGGCTCTCCAATGATAGGCATCGGCTGCAGCCTAGCTTTTGGGTGATCTCCCCGCTTACCTACCCGTTGACACGTGTCGCACGTGCTACAATACATCCGCACATCTCGGTTAAAATTGGGCCAGAAAAAGTTTTGGGTGATTCTATGAGCTGTGCGGTGGGAACCTAGATGACCTGCCAACGGCACGTCATGCCCAATCCGCAGAATCTCCTGCCGATACTTTGCAGGTACTACTAGTTGTCGTTTCTGCGGAGGGGCACTCGGTTTCTGGGAAGGTTTCGGGATCCTGTACAGCCTATCCCCCACCCACTCGTAGTGTTCTCCACCTACTCCTTCTTCCCCAGCGTCGGCCCTGGCCCTGTACTTTGCTAACGTCGGGTCTTCCCTAGTTTCTTTCCCGTACATCTCTGGGGTATCCCAGCCTAACGGGGCCTGGTCTAAGGTACAAGTCGGGGTAGAGAGTCTTACCTGGGTCTCAGCAGCAGGTGGGCCGGCCTCGGCGGCACGGGTCTGGGCACGGGTCGTGACAGCGTCTACGGCAGCGGGACCCATGGGAGCGAAGGCTGAAACAAGGGGAGCCAAGTCGTTGCCAAGGAGAACATCAGCGGGTAAATCCTTAATGACCCCCACATTCACGTGTCTAGCGCCCACTCCCCAATCCAAATGTACCCGGGCCACGGGTAGGCGAAATACTGCACCCCCGGCTACTCGTACTGCCACGGTATCCCCGGTATGTTGAGCTTCCGTCTCTGCCTCTATATTAGACAGCGCTACTGCCTCTGGGTAACGGGTGGCGTAGTCTACCACAGTAAGAATATATTTCTTACCGGATGGACTAGCCCTGGCCAGTGGACCCACAATGTCAACGGCTATGCGGGAAAAGGGCTCTTCAATGATAGGCATCGGCTGCAGCCTAGTGTTGGGGAAAATAGTATATATATATATATATCTGTTTAATATGTGCTTGATTAAGTCTGTGTGTATGGAAGGTCAGGAATTATCTTCAAAGGGAGTTTCTGTTTAGATAGTTGGAAAGATACAGCACCTGAAAGGCACCGATCACATTTACATATCAACTAGTCTTCAAAGGAGTCTCTATCTAGGAAATCACACCTTAGGTTAGAGGAAAAGGGATGGCTGGGAGAGCTAACACTTAAATAAAATAACAGGATATACAACACTTTAGGCCTTGGAAAAGTAAATCTCATTTACATATCAATTGAGCTGAGGAGTTTGCTATTTACAACATGGGAACCAATTCCTTTAAAAATAGAAGATACTGACATCACATGAGATTAGGTTTGGTAAGACACACATGCTGCACATAACATCTCACAGCACATACACAATGTAGCCGATATTATTAGATAGATGGAATGTGTGAGTGTTATGAATGTATTGTAACTCGGTAATACTATAACTCTGTACCATTCTTCTTCTGTAATATTTAACTGGGCAGATTCTAAGTAAAGATTTCTCTCTGGTAAGAACTATGGTGTTGGCTGTTTATTTGTAATATCGGATAGAATACCTTTGTAGTGCTAGTCATATATTTATCTGGACAAGGAGATAAAGATATATGTTAGTTCTTGGAAGAGGTGACACGGGGATATTACATTCACTATTAAAACACAACGCAGAGTGGATTTCTCTCAAAAGGATACCAATTGGAAGTATTGGTGGTGAGAGAAGGATTATACAACACCTAGCTTTTGGGTGATCTCCCCGCTTACCTACCCGTTGACACGTGTCGCACGTGCTACAATACATCCGCACATCTCGGTTAAAATTGGGCCAGAAAAAGTTTTGGGTGATTCTATGAGCTGTGCGGTGGGAACCTAGATGACCTGCCAATGGCACGTCATGCCCAATCCGCAGAATCTCCTGCCGATACTTTGCAGGTACTACTAGTTGTCGTTTCTGCGGAGGGGCACTCGGTTTCTGGGAAGGTTTCGGGATCCTGTACAGCCTATCCCCCACCCACTCGTAGTGTTCTCCACCTACTCCTTCTTCCCCAGCGTCGGCCCTGGCCCTGTACTTTGCTAACGTCGGGTCTTCCCTAGTTTCTTTCCCGTACATCTCTGGGGTATCCCAGCCTAACGGGGCCTGGTCTAAGGTACAAGTCGGGGTAGAGAGTCTTACCTGGGTCTCAGCAGCAGGTGGGCCGGCCTCGGCGGCACGGGTCTGGGCACGGGTCGTGACAGCGTCTACGGCAGCGGGACCCATGGGAGCGAAGGCTGAAACAAGGGGAGCCAAGTCGTTGCCAAGGAGAACATCAGCGGGTAAATCCTTAATGACCCCCACATTCACGTGTCTAGCGCCCACTCCCCAATCCAAATGTACCCGGGCTACGGGTAGGCGAAATACTGCACCCCCGGCTACTCGTACTGCCACGGTATTCCCGGTATGTTGAGCTTCGGACACTAGGTGCTTCTGGAGCAAAGTCAGGGTTGCACCAGTGTCTCGTAGCCCACTGACCTCCCTTCCGTCGACCTTTACACTCTGTCGGTGGTGTTGTCGATTGTCCTGGTGGGCAGCCTGAACGGGATCTGCCTCATGTAAGATGCCCCAGCATTCCTCTTCCTCTACACAGTGGGCTGCTGGAAGCGGTGTTCGGGGAGGGGCCCCTGCGGGTTTCCTCCAGGACTGGTTCCGGTTGGCACGGTTCATCGGGCACTCCTGTCGCTTGTGCCCTAGCTGATTGCATAGGTAGCACCGAATGGGTTCGGAGTACTCTCGGGCGTTAAACCGGGGTGGACGTTGGTACTGGGCAGACGGAGGGGGTGCGGATGGTCTGTTCATGGGAGGCTGATAAGTGGTAGCTGCCGGTTGGTATTCCGCTCTGGCGGGGGCCTTGCTGATGGAATTGTCCAGTCTGCGGGCATCGGTATACTCATCTGCCAAGCGAGCCGCCTCATGTAGAGTGGAAGGTTTACGGTCCCTTACCCACTCTCTGACCCCTGTTGGCAATTTATCGAAGCAATGTTCCAATAAAAACATCTGCAGCACCTCTTCCCCTGACACCGCCTGGCACCCTGCCATCCAGTGGGCAGCTGTGCGATGTACCTTACATGCCCATTCAACGTATGAGTCCCCAGTTGCTTTCACAGTGTCTCGGAACCTCCTCCGGTATGCCTCGGGTGTAACGGCATACCGGGCAAGTAAAGCTTCCCTGACGGTCACATAATCCCCGATCTCCTCATCCGGAATGGCCCGAAAAGCGTCGTTGGCCCGGCCGGATAACTTGCCGGACAGTATAGCAACCCAGTCTTCTAGGGGTACCTTGTGCAGGGCACATTGCCGCTCAAAATCAGCAAGGTACCCATCAATCTCTCCTTCTGTCTCACTGAAGGCTTTGAAGGCTGCAAATGGCACTTTCTTTGTGTCCCCCGGGTTTGCTGTGACTGGGGCTGCTGCAGCACAATTTTGGCGTAGCAGGTTGGCCTCCACAGCGGCTTGAACCTGGGTGATAATCTCTGCGGAGGGGTTGGGGCCATAATGGGCCAGCCTAATTCTTACCGCCCGGTCAAATCTTGCCTCCTCGGGGGTTCTGTCGTCTGGGCTGGGTCCATTGGTTCCCTCTGCCGCTGGTACTCCATCCATTTCCAGCAATAGAGCAATAATGTCCCTCTTCTTGAGGTTACTGGCCTGTCCGCCCCTTTGTTCCAATAAGTCTTTTAGGGTAGCTCTTCTCAGGTTTTGGTATTGTAGTTCCATTTACTCCTGGTCGTAGTGGTCTCTTTGGGCGCTGAGGATCATCCCGTCGCTTGCCACCAGTTGTTACGGTACCGCCTTCCGAGCCCCATACGCAGTCTTTAGTCCCTTGTAATCCCGGTTCCCCCAATAACGAGACCAAGCTCCATTATGAGGGTAAAACATGAACTGAGGACTGGATCATCCAGCCTGCCTTTTATTTCCATTCCACACACACAGGCCACACCAAGGGGGAGGCATAAAATAACCACTGCATAAGGAGATTAAAATCTCCCGAATGCGCCTACTCGCTATACCGCGAGTAGGGGCATGTCTACTAAACAGTGAGCAGCCTGCGCGGTGGGTGAGGGCCCTAAATAACCATAAGGGGGGGACCTATTGTCCTCCCCCACGGCCCCCACAATTTAGGCCGTTCAGCCTTTTGGTAGATAGCTCCCTAATACCGTGGGAATTAGGGAGTTATCTACTGAGCAACTGCAAGGTGCAGCCGCCGTAATGAATAGGTTCGGAGTTTCATTCATTCGAATGAAATTCCGATCCGAACAAAGTTACGAATTGCGTTCTAACACGAATGGAGAAAATGTTCTCATTCTGTTAGGAAGCAATTCGGCAGTTTTGCCGTCGGTCTGTCTAAGTGACAGGACGTTCGGCAATACTGACAGGAAGCATCGTGGGAACAGAGAGGAAAGCTATGGATCATGGGAAAATTGCTCTGACCACCAGAAGCACCTAAACAATTGTGTTGTAGCATGGAGGCTACTGGGTGGAAACAGGTTACTCTCTACGGACAGAAAATCATCAAGATAATGGATAATGGTGGAGCATCTACAGATGTTAAGCAGCATCTAACACAACGTCTCGGCAAACATATCAAAGATTTTCGGGCTGCTCTTTGAACCAAACGTGAGTCGTGTGAAAAAATAATATGACCCTTGCCACTTAACACCATGTAGATGCCACAGGGACGGGTGAATAGGGAGGAGCTTGAATGCGTTTACTATGTGCGTTTTGCTAAGCCCCGCACCATCCCCAGCTGACAGGATAGCATTGATGGCATTGTCTAGTTGCGTATTGGAGTGAAAATTCCTCTGACGGAATGAGCGAGTTAAGACTAGGAGTAGTTGAAGCATGGGGAGCAGAGAGGTCAATAATCAACCTTTGCTTATTGGAGGATTTACCCATCACCATACCTATGGGGTTAGTTCTCCATACTGCAAAAGGCGGAGAGTCGAATGGGCCTAGTAAAAACCCCTGGTCTATTTCTTTCTGGAGCAGTATGTTAAAGGATCACTATAGGGTCAGGAACACAAACATGGATTCCTGACCCTATAGTGTTAACACCACCATCTAGCCCCCCTGGGCCCCTCATGCCTCCATAAATATAGTAAAAATCTTACTGTATTCAAGCCTGAAGCTGTAAATCTGCATGCTGTTAGACTCAGAAAAACAAGCAGTCTGCTGACATGGGGTAGCCTGATCCAACCACAGTGCTACCCCATAGGATTGGCTGAGACTGACAAAGAGGCAGATCAGGGGCAGTGCCAGCATGATTATAACACAGCCCTCCTCATAGAGATGAATTGAATCAATGAATCTCTATGAGGAAAGTTCAGTGTCTGCATGCAGAGGGTGGAGATACTGAATCATAGGATGCTGTGCACATTGCTGCCCTGTGCTCTGCTGACAGCAGATCTGAGTGGATGGAGGCATATTATGCCTCCATCAACTCCGAAGTCCCTCTGGTCAGGGGTCAAGTCCTGGGGAAAAAAGTGTGGGAACTCACCCAAGATTCCGCCTCCCCCCCTTAAAAAAAAAATTACACTCCTATGCATATAGTGCAGTGCAGGGTGTGTATAATGAATGTAGTGTGTTTTTAGTGAATGCAGAGTATGGATAATGAATGTAGTGTGTTTGTAGTGAGTGCAGTGTGTATAATGAATGTAGTGTGTTTGTAGTGAGTGCAGTGTGTATAATAAATTTAGTGTGTTTGTAGTGAGTGCAGAGTGTGTATAATGAATGTAGTGTGTTTGCTGTGAGTGCAGTGTGTGTATAATGAATGTAGTGTGTTTGCTGTGAGTGCAGTGTGTGTATAATGAATGTAGTGTGTTTGTAGTAAGTGTAGAGTGTGTATAATGAATGCAGTGTGTTTGTAGTGAGTGCGGATTGTGTATAATAAATGTAGTGTGTTTGTGGTGAGAGCAGAGTGTGTATAATGAAGTGTTTGTAGTGAGTGCAGTGTGTATAATAAATGTAGTGTGTTTGTAGTGAGTGCAGAATGTGTATAATGAATGTAGTGTGTGTGTAGTGAGTGCAGTGTGTATAATGAATATAGTGTGTAGTGAGTGCAAAGTGTGTATAGTGAATGTAGTGTGTTTGTAGTGAGTGCAGAGTGTGTATAATGAATGTAGTGTGTTTGTAGTGAGTGCAGAGTGTGTATAATGAATGTAGTGTGTTTGTAGTGAGTGCAGAGTGTGTATTATGAATGCCGTGTATGTAGTGTGTTTGTAGTGAGTGCAGAGTGTGTATAGTGAATGTAGTGTGTAGTGAGTGCAGAGTGTGTATAATGAATGCAGAGTGTGTATAGTGAATGTAGTGTGTTTGTAGTGAGTGCAGAGTGTGTATAATGAATGCAGTGTGTATAATGAATGCAGTGTATGTAGTGTGTGTGTAGTGAATGCAGAGTGTGTGTAGTGAATGCAGAGTGTGTATAGTGAATGAAGTGAGTGCAGTGTGTACAGTGAATTTAGTGTGTTTGTAATGAGTGCAGAGTGTGTATAATGAATGTAGTGTATTTGTAGTAAGTGCAGATTGTGTATAATGAATGCAGTGTGTGTGTGCTGGATTATGTGTGTGTGTGTGTGGGGGGGGGGGGGGGGGTGCTGGATGATTGTGTGTGTGTGTGCGCTGGATGATGTGTGTGTGTGCTGGATGATGTGTGTGTGTGTGTGCTGGATTATGTGTGTGTGTGTACTGGATTATGTGTGTGTGTGTGTGTGTGTACTGGATTATGTGTGTGTGTGTGTACTGGATTATGTGTGTGTGTGTGTACTGGATTATGTGTGTGTGTGCTGGATTATGTGTGTGTGTACTGGATTATGTGTGTGTGTGTACTGGATTATGTGTGTGTGTGTGTGTGTGTGTGTGTACTGGATTATGTGTGTGTGTGCTGGATTATGTGTGTGTGTGCTGGATTATGTGTGTGTGTGCTGGATTATGTGTGTGTGTGTGCTGGATTATGTGTGTGTGTGCTGGATTATGTGTGTGTGTGTGCTGGATTATGTGTGTGTGTGTGTGCTGGATTATGTGTGTGTGTGTGTGTGCTGGATTATGTGTGTGTGTGTGTGTGTGTGTGTGTGCTGGATTATGTGTGTGTGTGTGTGCTGGATTATGTGTGTGTGTGTGTGTTGGATTATGTGTGTGTGTGTTGGATTATGTGTGTGTGTGTTGGATTATGTGTGTGTGTGCTGGATTATGTGTGTGTGTGCTGGATTATGTGTGTGTGTGTGCTGGATTATGTGTGTGTGTGCTGGATTATGTGTGTGTGTGTGCTGGATTATGTTTGTGTGTGTGTGCTGGATTATGTGTGTGTGTGCTGGATTATGTGTGTGTGTGTGCTGGATTATGTTTGTGTGTGTGTGCTGGATTATGTGTGTGTGTGTTGGATTATGTGTGTGTGTGTTGGATTATGTGTGTGTGTGCTGGATTATGTGTGTGTGTGCTGGATTATGTGTGTGTGTGTGCTGGATTATGTGTGTGTGTGTGCTGGATTATGTGTGTGTGTGTGTGCTGGATTATGTGTGTGTGTGCTGGATTATGTGTGTGTGTGTGCTGGATTATGTGTGTGTGTGCTGGATTATGTGTGTGTGTGTGCTGGATTATGTTTGTGTGTGTGTGCTGGATTATGTGTGTGTGCTGGATTATGAGTGTGTGTGTGCTGGATTATGTGTGTGTGTGTGTGTGCTGGATTATGTGTGTGCTGGATTATGTGTGTGTGTGTGTGCTGGATTATGTGTGTGTGCTGGATTATGTGTGTGTGTGTGTGTGTGCTGGATTATGTGTGTGTGTGTGCTGGATTATGTGTGTGTGTGTGTGCTGGATTATGTGTGTGTGTGTGTGTGTGTGTGTGCTGGATTATGTGTGTGTGTGTGTGCTGGATTATGTGTGTGTGTGTGCTGGATTATGTGTGTGTGTGCTGGATTATGTGTGTGTGTGTGTTGGATTATGTGTGTGTGTGTTGGATTATGTGTGTGTGTGCTGGATTATGTGTGTGTGTGCTGGATTATGTGTGTGTGTGCTGGATTATGTGTGTGTGTGCTGGATTATGTGTGTGTGTGCTGGATTATGTGTGTGTGTGTGCTGGATTATGTGTGTGTGTGTGTGCTGGATTATGGGTGTGTGTGCTGGATTATGTGTGTGTTTGTGCTGGATTATGTGTGTGCTGGATTATGTGTGTGTGTGCTGGATTATGTGTGTGTGTGTGTGCTGGATTATGTGTGTGCTGGATTATGTGTGTGTGTGTGTGTGTGCTGGATTATGTGTGTGTGTGTGTGTGCTGGATTATGTGTGTGTGTGTGCTGGATTATGTGTGTGTGTGTGCTGGATTATGTGTGTGTGTGTGCTGGATTATGTGTGTGTGTGTGTGCTGGATTATGTGTGTGTGTGTGTGCTGGATTATGTGTGTGTGTGTGTGTGCTGGATTATGTGTGTGTGTGTGTGTGCTGGATTATGTGTGTGTGTGTGTGTGTGCTGGATTATGTGTGTGTGTGTGTGCTGGATTATGTGTGTGTGTGTGTGCTGGATTATGTGTGTGTGCTGGATTATGTGTGTGTGTGCTGGATTATGTGTGTGTGTGTGCTGGATTATGTGTGTGTGTGTGCTGGATTATGTGTGTGTGCTGGATTATGAGTGTGTGTGTGTGTGCTGGATTATGTGTGTGTGTGTGTGCTGGATTATGTGTGTGCTGGATTATGTGTGTGTGCGTGTGTGCTGGATTATGTGTGTGTGCTGGATTATGTGTGTGTGTGTGTGTGTGTGCTGGATTATGTGTGTGTGTGTGCTGGATTATGTGTGTGTGTGTGTGCGCTGGATTATGTGTGTGTGTGTGTGTGTGTGTGTGTGCTGGATTATGTGTGTGTGTGTGTGCTGGATTATGTGTGTGTGTGTGCTGGATTATGTGTGTGTGTGTGCTGGATTATGTGTGTGTGTGTGTTGGATTATGTGTGTGTGTGTTGGATTATGTGTGTGTGTGCTGGATTATGTGTGTGTGTGCTGGATTATGTGTGTGTGTGCTGGATTATGTGTGTGTGTGCTGGATTATGTGTGTGTGTGTGCTGGATTATGTGTGTGTGTGTGCTGGATTATGTGTGTGTGTGTGTGTGCTGGATTATGTGTGTGTGTGTGCTGGATTATGTGTGTGTGTGTGCTGGATTGTGTGTGTGTGTGTGCTGGATTATGTGTGTGTGTGTGTGTGCTGGATTATGTGTGTGTGTGTGTGCTGGATTATGTGTGTGTGTGTGTGCTGGATTATGTGTGTGTGTGTGCTGGATTATGTGTGTGTGTGTGCTGGATTATGTGTGTGTGTGTGTGCTGGATTATGTGTGTGTGTGTGTGCTGGATTATGTGTGTGTGTGTGTGTGCTGGATTATGTGTGTGTGTGTGTGCAGGATTATGTGTGTGTGTGTGTGCTGGATTATGTGTGTGTGTGTGCTGGATGATGGGGGGGATGCATTTGCTTTTTAACTTTTATGTGTTTTTTTTTTTTTACTTTACTCCCCCCTCCCTGCTTCTTACCTTGTCAGGGAGGGGGGAGATCGCATGGTGGTCCGGTGGAGGGTAGCAGCCGCTGCACACAGGGGCCATCACACGCGGCGTTCTTCTCCAGCTCTCTCAGCTTCAACTCTCGCGAGACTCGCCTGTGCGGAGCGTTGCCATGGTAACCCGTGGCAACGCTCTTACAGCTGCGGGTCTCGCGAGAGTTGAAGCTGAGAGAGCTGGAGAAGAACGCCGCGTGTGATGGCCCCTGTGTGCAGTTAGCAGGGCAGGTCCTGCAGGACTGGGAACGGCGTTCCTGCTTTGGAAAAAGTGCAGGAACGCCGTTCCCATGCGTTCCTGCAGGACTCGAGCCCTGCCTCTGGTTCACTCTGAGTCACTGCAACTGGAGGTGTTCCTAGCCTTCAATGTAAACAAGGTATTTTCTCAGAAAATACAGTGTTTACATGAGAAAGGCTGCAGGGAGCTATAGTTCTCACCTGGACAACCTCATTAAGCTGAACTTGTTCAGGTGACTATAGAGTCCCTTTAATAGTGTCAGGATCAGCCAGGGCCGTCTGTAAGATTTTACATTTGACGACTCCTGCCAGCATATAAATGATTCCTGTTTGAAATCCTTACATAAACCCAGACACCAAGAAATCTACTAGATGTTGAGAGGGGTGATTGCCCAATAATTATTTAGCAGAGAGACATTGAGAGATGACAGGTACAGCTTAGGGTACAATTTATTTGGACACACTGTCTTAGAGTGAGCATGGAAACATTGGGAGCAGACATGAAGTAGTCTGAAGGCACTGTACCCACAAGTGCCAGCGTTAAAGTTGTTGCAGACTTGTGATTTCCCCAAGAACACTATATTGCGTCCCAACTTATCCTTAAGAACCTTGTCTGGTCTCCCTGGGGGTATCAGGTTGGTGGGGGGGAGGGGTAGAAAGTACTCACTGCATGTGAGTTGGAAGAACTAATGGCACACGCTGGTGTCTTTAGGCCCGCAAAGTGTCTACAAAAGAGCTCAGTATCTAGCATACTCCAGTCAGCTTGATAATTGAACTGGGTTAGTGATGCAGATGCCTTTGCGGAGAAAGCACGGTGATAGTCGTAAAAAGACATGCCACCGTACTTGTGCCCAAAATCCACCAGCTTGTGAAGGTAGAGATCAAATTCTTCCCTCCTATCGGGATGCACTGAACATACCACATCCCTATAGATCCCAAATGCCAGAACAAATTCAGGTATAGATAGTTTGCGATTCAGCCTGGCGTCCCTGGATTTTAATACAACAGACATGTCCCCATATGATTATGTTTTGTTTTCAAGGACATCTTGAGAGGCAATGAGAAGCGATATCAGATTTACGTCCTTCCCTTCCAAGATGTCCTTTTTAATGTTTGCTGGTGTCATGTGTGCCAGGTTAATCATATGAGGGTATCTTGGACCAGTTGGGACATTACCAGGTTGGGAGCCGGGGGGAATCACAGCATCAGGATTAACCAGGGCCACTGGAGAATTCAGCTGGCTACCTGCGTCCATCCTATCCAGTTTGTTGTTAATACAGCCTAAGGAGGCCAGAACTGAAGATAATACAGCTTGAAGTTCAGAAGCCTGACCGCTACTAGACCCTTCTCCCGCCCCAGTGTTATTAGTCTATATAATTCAGATTTCCTGGCAGTAGCCAGGTATTCAATATTCCTCTTGCGTAATTCGGCCATGATCCTTGGGATGGTCCAGGTGTACTGGGAATGGAAAGTTCCTCCCCGACTTCCGGTAGTTGTGACATGCTACAAATAAAATGGAATAAAATGTAAAGTTACCTGGGATTCTTTTTCTACTGGCTGACTAGCTAATACCAAGCGGCGAAAATATGAACAAGTCACATGACCGGTGAAGCCCTGCTACTTGCCAAGCAGCTTGAGAGGCACTATCTATGATTTGGCTCGAGTGGGGTACGTGGCCATTGACATTATGGTGGGATGATGGCCTCTCCGTGACTTGTAACAGCATAAGACAGAGTGGAAGTGACAAGTGAGGCCCTCTCTATGCAACCAAGTGAGGTGACTAACTATGTATTCGGCCAAGGGGTTGTTGTACCTCCGGAATGAGGATGGGTGATGGCCTTGCGGGATCACTAAGGTAAGGCATAGAAGGCATAGAGGCTCCTATGCTTATAAACCAGTATGCAAATACACTATGAGCCCCAATTGGGTAGGGAGGCTGGGGGGTGGATGCCCAAAAAGGGAAAAAGACATACCGGCTGAGTGTACTGAAAAAGGAGCAGGATATGGTGAAACAGGCAGTCTGTTGGAACCTATGAGAGTAATTGTGAGTTGCAGGATTATATCAAAATGTACCCTTAACTCCCCTCTACTAACAGGATACCTACCGGTATTCTATATGAAAACTGGAGACCGGTACAGAAAAGACTCAAAAGCATCAAGGATGGCCTAATACCTAGTAATGTAGAAAATTACACATATGGATCAGGCCTTATGAGTAGTGATGTCCCGAACATTTTGCTGGCGAATAGTTCCTGGCGAACATAGCTTGTTCGGTCCGCCCCCTATTCATCATCATTGAGTAAACTTTGACCCTGTACCTCACAGTCAGCAGACACATTCCAGCCAATCAGCAGCAGACCCTCCCTCCCAGACCCTCCCACCTCCTGGACAGCATCCATTTTAGATTCATTCGGAAGCTGCATTCTTTTTTTTTAGACAGAAGTGTGTTTTATTTGAGCATGCTAGGCTGAACGGGCGTATATCATGGCTAGTTGCACTGAGGGTATGAGTATATAGCAGTACATTGTTGTGAAAGATGGTCATGTTTAGGGTGTAGCTTGCACGTTATCAACTGTGTATTTATATCAGCAGCTCCACCACTAGTTATAAATCAAGTGTGAGTCGCCCCATGAGATGAGACTAGTGAATAACATAATACATGAACGGTTAAGGTAAAGGCATGTAAGGAACTACGACAATAAACTTTAGGAGGTGAAATAATGACATGTTTAAACGCTTGCTACTTTACGATTAGTTAATGTGCAGAGAGCAGTTCACGTGATCAAAGGCATGGTGTGGAGGATTGGCTATAGTGGGACATGCTTGGCAGGCTGCTGTTTACTGCTTGTGCTCATCCGATCCCTTCTGGGCACCAGGTGCAGACCCTGGGAGTCCCTGATACCTGGAACAACAAAGGCAAGTCTCTGGCTGAGTGCCGGGTTTGCGGCTTGAGGTGGTGGAAGCTTGTTTTGTCGGGTGGTCGGATCTGTCCCGGTGGTGCTTCACGACCAGTATGGGATTGTGGTGGCTTAAGGTGGAGGTGAGTGCTTGACGTGGGGCAGGCTCTGCATTTCTGTTTGTGCCTCCGGTCCCGTCTTCGACGCCTTTTGCGTTGGTGGATTTTAATGGGGACTGCTTCGCTTAGCTGTGGTGGAGCTTGTTGGGGCTGTGGTGTAGCTTGTTGGGGCTTCCTGCTTGTTATTTGCTTCCAAAATATCCTGCCATGCTTTGCTGGTACCAGGAGGACACGCGGCTGCCGCCATATTGGGAGAGTCGCAGATGAGTATGTCAGCCTGGGCGGCTGTGCTCTGTGCGTCCATTAGCTCCAGACAGCCTCTCAGGGGTGGACTGGGATAACCCTCACCGGTCCGAGGGGGGGTAACGGAGCTCCTTCCGGGAAGTAGCTGCTCCTGGGCATCCCAGGATCGGGAGATCGGCCGCCTCTCCCGCCCGGTGAGCACCAGGCCACACTTGCCACGCGGAGGTAAGTAAGACTCTGTCGAGTTGCTGACCGCTATTAAGCATGTCGGATTGGTCAGGTAGGAGCAACATTGCTGGGTCATCCCCTTCTGGGGTGAAATTCGCTTGTTGATAGCTGCTTAAAGTGAGATATTGAGGGAGCTCACACGAAGTGCGTCTCTCCTCCATGACAGCTAGGCCCCGCCCCCCGGAAGCTGCATTCTTAGTGAGAGGAGGGACAGTGTAGCTGCTGCTGATTTAATAGGGAAATCGATAGCTAGGTTAGTGTATTCAGTGTCCACTACAGTCCTGAAGGACTCATCTGATCTCTGCTGTAAGGACAGCACCCCAAAAAGCACTTTTTAGGGCTAGAACATCAGTCTGCTTTTTTTTTGTGTGTGTAATCTAATTGCAGTTTCCTGCATTCCAGCGTGTGTGCCAGGCTCACAGCATATACGGTGCCCACTTGCCCAATGCCACCACTCATATCTGGTGTCACAATAGCTTGCATTTAAAAAAAAAACAAAAAAAATTTTTTGACTGTAATATAATAGCAGTCAGTTTCCTTCACACATGTGTGTTTCAGGGCCTGCCAGGGCACAGTGTCACACCAGTGCAACTCATATCTGGTGTAACAGTAGTATACATTTAAAAAAAAAATACAGGGGGCTTGTTGTCACCTTTCGGGGACCCTTGGTGTTGTACGTGGCTGGGTGGAGGAAGAGACCTTAAATGACATCAGTGAGGACAAGGAACGGGACATGGCTAGCTTGGTAAGCTTTAATAAGCTTACTAAACTCTTTAAACAACAAATTAAGATAAGCTGGGAAGTCTCCACTCTCGAGAAATACATCTCTAAAAATATCATCCCTAGAGGGTTAAGAGTTCAGACCTCTCCATCAAGACAAGTCGAGATGGAAGATTTCTATAAAGAATGGGATGAGGCAGCTACTAAATGCTCAAATACGTGTGTGACAGACCCCTTTCTGGTGTAACAGATACCATCTCGGAAAATTGCCGTTGCATATGGATTATTGTGGATTTCGGGTACTTGTGGATCCGTACGGTATACATCGCCACGTGGAGAGAACAATGGGTCGCGGCCATTTTGACCGCGTGGACTAATGACCGAACTTTCCACACGACGAATTCCGACCTTACCAACGACGTACGCCCATGCTAGTCGACGGATCCAAAGTACCGAACTAAAGACACCCGGTCCAACAGAGAGTTTTCGTTTATCTTGTATAGTTTTTGAGTAATTGGTGCAAACGTGTATCTGGCGAACGGCCCAACCGATCTAGGGGATTTTCACGTATATTGTTCCCCTAGATCTCCGTTCCCTAATACACGTAGCACAATGTATTTTCGTTGCATATTGTGTGTGTTATATAAACTTGTAATAATGGTATAATATTCTGCTCGGTACAGTGGGAGTGACTCCCACTGTAAATGTATTATCTCCTCCGGATACGGGGAGGAGTTGTTGTACGGCATAAAAGCCCGAGTTACCGAATAAACATTATTCCTACTTTGACCCTCAACACAGAGTCTCGTCTCGTGCTTGGAGGGGATGACTATTACTTGGATATCGTAATTATGGGGAACCTGTTATGCTGTAGCTAACTTCGTGCTTGGGGGAAAGGACACCTTCTCAGCGGCGTAAACCCCTACTACACCGGGGTGCCGCTACAATTGGTGGCAGCGGTGGGATCGTTCTTTCACCCCAGAAGGACAGCTACCGAGAGCAATCAGGATGGAGGCCTACTACGGAAGGTTGAAACGATCTACCCTAAAAGACTTGTTGGAGAGCCGTGGTCGTTCGGCTAGCAACAAAAAGAAAAGAGACATTTTGGCAGAGTTGGTCGCATTGGACTTAGCTGAACAGAATGACGGACTGGATGTCGAACCAAACCCAGAACCGGAGATCGCTTTGGTCCGAACGCCAGCAGATGAACAATTCGACCACGAGGTGAGGGTAAGGCTGGCTCACTACGGACCAAACCCCTCACCTAGGATTGTAACCCAAGTCATTGCGGCAGTCGATGCCAACCGGCGCCAGACTTCCACAGGCACCAGTCCAATTGCGGGGACTTTCCAAACTCCCGAGGAAAAGAGGAAAGTACACTTTGCCGCTTTTAAAAATTTTGTGGAAGCAGAGGGGGAGATTGACCAATACCTAGCGGACTTTGAACGTCAATGTGCCCTGCATAAAGTACCCTCCGAGGAGTGGGTCAAAATTTTGTCTGGCAAATTATCCGGACGAGCCAGCGATGCTTTCCGGGCGATCCCGGACCATGAGGTGGGAAGCTACCGATTGGTAAAAGAAGCTCTATTGTCCCGATATGCGGTAACCCCCGAAGCATATCGGAGACGCTTCCGGGAATCCCGAAAGCAAACCGGTGACTCCTACACCGAATGGGCCTGCCGATTACAACGCACGGCTGGCCACTGGATGGATGGGTGCCAAGCTACCACCGCGGAGGAGGTTTTACAGTTGTTTTTGTTGGAACATTTTTTTGAAAAGGTGGACAAGGAGCTCAGAGAGTGGATTCGGGATAGGAGACCACTTACCCTACCCGAAGCCGCCCGGTTGGCCGACGAGTATGCAGACGCCCGCAAACCCGATCTCTCGGTCCAAAAGACAGCTGCCCGAGTAGAAAGCCGCCCTGTCGGCCCTACTCCAACCACCCCCACTATCCAACCTAGCTACAACACTCCCTCCCGCTTCACCCAGTCAAGTGTCCCGGACCGCCGGCGGTGCCATAGGTGTCAGCAAGTGGGTCACCTGAGGGACAAATGCCCACTTGATCCCGCTCGACAAACGTCCTGGAGGAAGCCCGCTGAAGGGAACCCCCGACCTTTTACCTCAGGGGCCCATTGCATTGAAGCCCAACCCCTGGGGGAAGAGCAATGGGAGATTTTACACGAGGCCAATCCCCTATATGCGGCTGCTGTAGACAACCGGCAGCATCACCGACAAACAGTCCGAGTGAATGGACAAGTTGTCAGTGGGTTACGAGACACTGGGGCCACCTTAACCTTGATTCAACACGACCTGGTCCCAGAAAAAGAACATACTGGCCAAACGGTGGCCGTTAGAGTGGCCGGGGGTGCAGTACATCGCCTCCCCACGGCCCGAGTGCATTTGGATTGGGGGGTGGGAGCTGGCCAAGTGAATGTGGGCCTGATGAAAGGGCTACCCGCGGAAGTACTTTTGGGAAATGACTTAGCCCCGCTGTTGTCCGCTTTTGCTCCTCAAGGCCCTGCTGGAGCCTGCCCTGTCACCACCCGGGCTCAGGCTCGTGCTATTGGAATCGGCCCGCCAGTCGCGGAGACCCAGGTAAGATCTGACCCTCCGACTGTGACCTTAGGACAGACCCCCTTAGACTGGGATACCCCTGAGACTTTTGGGAGGGAGACGCGGGAAGACGTCACTCTCCGGAAATATAGGGATAAGGCAGAGAAAGGGGAACCGGGGACAGATGGGGAAAGCTACGAGTGGGTGGGGGATAGACTGTATAGGATCCCCCAGGAGCCCGCAGCAGGTAAAAACCCCGTCCCACAGAAGCAACTAGTGCTACCGAAAAAATACAGGCGAGAGATCATGAGGATCGCTCACGATATACCCTTAGCTGGCCATTCAGGAGTACGTCGCACGGCCCATAGGATTACCCAGAATTTCTTCTGGCCAGGGTTTAACCGGGACGTGCGACAATATTGCAGAACCTGTGACACTTGCCAACGGGTGGGTAAGAGGGGAGATCGCCCGAAGGCCAAATTAATGTCGATGCCGATCATTGGGGAACCCTTCTATAGGGTCGCCGTCGACATTGTAGGCCCCCTAGCGCGACATAGCCCGTCCGGTAAGAAGTACATTCTTACCGTGGTGGACTATGGGACCCGGTACCCCGAGGCGGTACCCCTGCCGAATATTGAAGCGGAGACGGTAGCCGATGCCTTGGTTAAGATATTCACTCGGGTGGGGTTCCCTAAAGAAATCCTATCCGACCAGGGAACCCAGTTCACTGCCGTACTCACACAGCAGTTATGGAAAGTGTGCCACATTAAACCCCTGCTCAGTTCCCCGTACCATCCCCAAACTAACGGTCTCTGTGAGCGCTTTAATGGGACTCTCAAACAAATGTTGAGGACCTTTACGGACGGTTGCAGAGACTGGGAGAGATTCTTACCACACCTGTTATTTGCCTATAGGGAGGTCCCCCAAGAATCTACGGGTTTTTCTCCCTTTGAGTTATTGTATGGGAGGAGGGTGCGAGGACCCCTCGATCTCATTCGGGACCACTGGGAAGGGGAAACCGAACAGGCAGGGACACCTATTGTGCCATATGTCCTGGAGCTCCGGGACCGCATGGAGCAACTCTCCCTATTGGTAAGGGAGAATCTCCAGGCGGCCCAGGGGCGACAGAAACGATGGTACGATAGGGGTGCCCGGCAACGACTGTTCCATATAGGGCAGAAGGTATTGGTGCTAAAACCGGTGAAGGACAACAAACTGCAGGCTGCGTGGCAGGGTCCTTACAAGGTTTTAGCCCAACTCTGTGATACCACCTACCTTATTGCCAGCTGTGCAGATGAAAGGATCCAACGCTCCTTTCATGTGAACATGTTGAAAGAGTACCAAGAGCGACAGGAAGATGTTAACGCTGTTTGTGCCCCAGCTACTGATGACCCCGAAAATTTACCCCTACCTGACCTGCTGGAAAAGGAGACTCACCCCGACCCAGTTAGCCTAGTGAAGCTGGGGGAACGACTGAACCCTACGGAGCTAGAGCAGGCTAGACAGCTCCTATGGGAGAAGCAGAGTACCTTCTCCCAGGAGCCAGGATACACAACCCTGGCCATACACAAAGTAGAGACCCCAGGGCAGGCCCCCCTCCGACAACCCCCGTACCGTATTCCGGAAGCCGTCCGGGACGGAATGCTGAAGGAAATACGGGAAATGACACAGCTGGGGGTCATTGAGCCATCCGACAGTCCCTGGGCCTCTCCCGTAGTCTTAGTCCCCAAGAAAGACGGAACCACTCGGTTCTGCGTCGACTACAGGCGGCTAAATGAAAAGACTACCACTGACGCTTACCCCATGCCTCGGGTAGACGAATTATTAGATCGCATAGCCAGGGGTAACTACCTCTCTACCATAGACCTCTGCAAGGGTTATTGGCAGATCCCCCTGGCCGAGGATGCCGTCCCCAAGTCGGCCTTTGTCACCCCGTTTGGCTTATACCAATTTAAGGTCATGCCATTCGGGATGAAAAATGCCCCGGCTACGTTCCAGCGAATGGTGGATCGGCTCCTCGATGGCTTCCAGGAGTTTGCGTGTGCATACCTGGATGACATTGCGATCTACAGTGAGTCTTGGGAAGAACATTTAGTCCACGTAGGGGTAGTCCTAGATAAGATTCGGGCCGCGGGCCTGACACTAAAACCCGAGAAATGCCATCTAGGAATGGCCGAGGTCCAATACCTGGGACATCGGGTGGGGTGTGGAAACCAGAGACCGGAGCCTGCCAAGGTTGAGGCAGTAGCAAACTGGCCCACACCGAATACCAAGACCCAGGTATTGGCCTTCTTAGGGACCGCCGGGTACTATAGACGCTTTGTCCCTGATTATAGCACGGTAGCCAAACCTTTGACTGACTTGACCAAAAAGAATTTACCCAGACAGGTCCTGTGGTCTCCCGCTTGCGAAGCCGCATTTCAATCTCTCAAACATGCTCTTGTTAATGCTCCTGTCTTGGCTGCCCCAGTACCTAACAAACGTTTCCTTGTACATACAGACGCTTCCATGTATGGACTGGGGGCTGTGCTGAGCCAAATCGGGGAAGATGGAAAAGAGCATCCGGTCGCATACCTCAGCCGAAAGCTGTTACCGAGGGAAGTGAGTTATGCGGCCGTAGAGAAAGAGTGCCTGGCCCTGGTATGGGCATTGAAAAAACTGACACCTTATTTGTATGGACAGGAATTCTCTTTGGTAACAGATCACAATCCATTGGTATGGCTTAACCGGGTCGCAGGAGACAACGGCAGATTGCTAAGATGGAGCTTGGCCCTGCAAACGTACAATTTCACCATCAGCTATCGACCCGGTAAGCTAAATGGCAACGCCGATGGGTTGTCTCGACAACTGGACAATTCTCCGGACAAATGAATTCCGGTCATCCCTAAGTTAATCCGAAAGGATCAATCCAGGTCTGCCGGAGTGTACCACTAGGAGGGAGCCGTGTGACAGACCCCTTTCTGGTGTAACAGATACCATCTCGGAAAATTGCCGTTGCATATGGATTATTGTGGATTTCGGGTACTTGTGGATCCGTACGGTATACATCGCCACGTGGAGAGAACAATGGGTCGCGGCCATTTTGACCGCGTGGACTAATGACCGAACTTTCCACACGACGAATTCCGACCTTACCAACGACGTACGCCCATGCTAGTCGACGGATCCAAAGTACCGAACTAAAGACACCCGGTCCAACAGAGAGTTTTCGTTTATCTTGTATAGTTTTTGAGTAATTGGTGCAAACGTGTATCTGGCGAACGGCCCAACCGATCTAGGCAATTTTCACGTATATTGTTCCCCTAGATCTCCGTTCCCTAATACACGTAGCACAATGTATTTTCGTTGCATATTGTGTGTGTTATATAAACTTGTAATAATGGTATAATATTCTGCTCGGTACAGTGGGAGTGACTCCCACTGTAAATGTATTATCTCCTCCGGATACGGGGAGGAGTTGTTGTACGGCATAAAAGCCCGAGTTACCGAATAAACATTATTCCTACTTTGACCCTCAACACAGAGTCTCGTCTCGTGCTTGGAGGGGATGACTATTACTTGGATATCGTAATTATGGGGAACCTGTTATGCTGTAGCTAACTTCGTGCTTGGGGGAAAGGACACCTTCTCAGCGGCGTAAACCCCTACTACACCGGGGTGCCGCTACAACGTGCATGAGTATTATTTGTAAATATGAGTCTATTAAACTATCCAATGTCCAACTAGAACTGGATAAAGAGATTGAGGTGGTCCAGGGTTTGAAAGTAGAACCACAATTTGAATCACTAGAGATAAAACTCAAATCCAATCTGGACAAATTCTCTCACATTATAAAAGTGAGGAAACACCAGAAGTATATGAGAGATACAAAGGACTTTGAACAAGGTAGAATTTACCGTTCTTTTAAAAAGAGGTCCAAAGTAGACTCTGACCAATTCAGTACATCTGAATACGAATCAACCGATACTGAAACTGAAAAACCTCAAACCCCTACTCCTAGGAATCCAACTAAAAGTATTCTTAAAAAGGGGGTGGATTTTTTAGGATTAAGACAAGCGGATCTAACTCAGGTTCCGCACACCAGATACAGGGGCAGAAGTCAGAGACGACGCAGGGAATGAGAGCATCCTCTCTGCGTATCATTAATCTCTCTGATACCATCCTTGGTCAGACCGAACTTAGCGTATTGGAGAAGGGTCTTTCATTCATACCCATTCCAACATTCAGCAAGTTCAACTGGACTAAGGATGTAAACCTTTTTGTGAGAAAGCTTGCCTTGTATAAATACCATGCAGTACGTAAAGAAACTAAGGCCCAAAGCTTGGGTCTATCACCAAACGACTTGGAGTGCTTAGACACTCTGGTGGAATTACTTAACTCTGGGGATGGTACTATACAATCTGATATACCACATACTAATTTGAAACCCAAGAGTAAGTTTTCCCCTCATTTTCAGGATTATAAAAATTTGGAGGTATTTTTCGAAATGGTTACCAGGGAAATAGATAAGATAAAAATGGATGACTTTGATCTATCCCCTAATGGCAACCTTAATACTCAGGAACTAATAGCCCTGAAAAAGCTACAGAGCTATACAAATTTGATTTTCAAACCCTCTGATAAAGGGGGCAATGTGGTGATACTTGACAGAGACCACTACATTCGTATAGCTGAAAGACTTCTATCCAATAAAAATACTTACCGTATACTAGCAAAAGATCCTTCAAAAGCGTTCCAAGCTGAGTTAAAAACTATGCTTACTAAGGCTGTGAATCATCAACTCATTAATCAGGATGAGTTTGAATTTATGTGCACCAAACAACCATGTCTATCTACTTTTTATTGTTTGCCTAAAGTGCACAAATCACTAACCGATCCGACCGGTAGGCCGATAGTTTCTGGTTGTGATAACCTAACTCAGAATGTAAGCATTTATGTGGATAAAATTCTGTCCCCAGTAGTACAGAAGCTACCATCTTTCCTTAGAGATACTAAACAAATGTTGCATTTATTGACCAACCTTATTTTACCCCCAAACGCTATCCTGTGCAGCCTTGACGTGGAGGCCCTTTACAGCTCAATTCCTCATAACCTAGGTATTAAACATACCCGTGAACTATTAAATCTTGAAACTGACCTACCTGAACATTATGTGAATTTTGTGATGGAATTACTTGAATTCATTTTGACTCATAATATCTTTCTGTTCAATGGCAAAATCTTCCACCAGCCCACTGGTACAGCTATGGGGACGTCTTGTGCGCCCTCATATGCCAATCTCCATCTAGGCTGTTGGGAGAGGTGTATTAGGGCAGATCCCAAGCTGAAATCATACACTAATCAGATCTTCTATTGGAAAAGATACATCGATGATGTGTTTTTGATTTGGCTTGATACATCAGAGAGATTCAAAGAATTTGTATGTCTGCTGAACAGCAACGATTTTAACTTACGATTCACTAGTGAAGTAGTGGGTCAAAACCTTTGCTTTCCAGATCTAGCACTACAGGTATCTAAAGAAGGCAAAATTGAAACAACCTTGTACAGAAAGAAGACAGCCTCAAATAACCTGCTATGCTGGTCTAGTCATCACCCCATATCACTCAAATCCGGTATCCCAATAGGCCAATATTTGAGACTTCGACGAAACTGCTCCACGATGGAGGAGTTCAAATTAAAAGCAAATGATCTGCGTCACATGTTTACCCAAATAGGGTTCTGAAAAGAGCCTATCTGAGGGCAATCCACACTGAACGGGAAACCCTAATTACAGATGGGGGTCGTAAGACTGAGGAAAATGAAATACGCTGCATCGGTACATATGATGCAGGATGGGACGCTATGCCGAATGTCTTTCAAAATGTTGGTCTATCCTCCAATCAGATAAGCATCTGAAGGAAATTCTGCCATCACTCCCTTCAATTACAGCACGGAGGGGCAAAAACTTGAGAAATATCCTAGCACCTAGTCACCTCTCAACTACGTCCCCGTCAGGTTATTTTCAAAAATACCTACCAATGGGTTCTTTCCAATGTGGTCACTGCAGTGCATGCCCATTTATTACCAAGAGGGCCTCTGACAGCAAGGGCGTAATGAATTTCAAACCACGTTCCTTCTTTAATTGTAACACAACAGGAGTAGTTTACCTACTGTCTTGCTCCTGTGGCCTAAAATATGTAGGCAAGACTTTTCGCCACTTTAGGCTTAGGATACGTGAACATGTAAATTCTGTCAAGAGACGTTTGGAAACACCCGTCTCAAGGCATTTACATCTACATCACAATCACTCCTCGGCAGGCATCCGGTTCATGGGTCTTGAACATGTACCACAGCCTCCTAGGAAAGGAAACTGGGACCTAAAACTAAGACAAAGAGAGGCGTTTTGGATTTACCATCTCAAAACGCTATCTCCCCTGGGGTTAAATGAAGGGTTTTCATATTCCCCGTTTATTTAAAGTACTGCAATAATTCTGATAATAAATGGTATCTTAAGTTATGCCTGTATATATGTATATATTCTTTATTTATTTCTATTAATATTTGGTGTTCATATGTCCATTCACTTTACTTGTATTATAGGTCTAAGAGTTTAGGGGTCTGTTTTGTGTTTGCAAAACTAATGGGTTACTATTTACAGTGGCAATAAAATAATTGTCGGCTTCTGTGTATGATTGCCCATATAGCCATTGTACTTATCCCTTACTGGTTTACAACGGTTATAAGTTGTTTCTTTAATTGTACTAAAGCTACACAATACAGCCATAAGAATCAATCCACATACTTGACCTATATGACACAATTTGGACATTCCAAGGGTTAACTGTTAAGCTATGGATTCTGCCCTTTAGACATAGTAAGTATCCATTTATATCTGTTCCGGGCGGGGCACTCAAAGGGTTAATTCCCTTCCACCTGATTATGTTCAGCTTTCTGTTCTGGCCACCTCTGACATAGAAATGTGGGCTGACACTATGGTGTGTTACACCACACCCCCACAGCCCCATTCGCAGGAGGACCAGAGCAGCTTAGACACAATCACAGGTGATTACAATAAAGCTTATGAGCTTAAGGTATAAAGTTACCACCCGGACAGTTTCTGCTCACTGCTGATACCCCTGAGGACGGCGTGTGGTTCTTCTGTGTTTTTAATACTCTTTGAGCACTTTGCTCTGAGCACCTTTTTCATTTATGTTTTTCTAGCATGTGTGTGTAACCTGGGGCTTCAGATGTTATGACAGCATTTAGATTAGAACACCCACGAAGGTGTTTTATAGGAGATCGGGTATTAGCATAGCACTACTGTTTGGTTGGGAGTGTGTGTTTCTCCCTTTCCCTGTTCTCTCCTACTGCTTTGTTACCTGAGTTATGTATGGGGGTACATATTGCCTTCTATCCCCTCTCCGTTTTTTGTGAGGGTTCCTTTTGGCTATTAGGCTCTTGACTAGCCCTGTTCCTACCATACATATTTCTCCCTATATTATTCTGTCCATCACTGATAACCCAGGTTTTTAATAGATTTCAATAAAGGCTTTTTTATTTTTTGGCAACTACACTACTGTTGAGATTGGACTGGGTATTTACCCTCTGGGCGGTCTTTATATAAGACATCCCTTTTTGGGTTTTTTTTCTTCCTTTTTTCTAGCTTGGTATCCAACCTTGTGCAAATGGGGAGTTTGCAGTTGTGCAAATGGACTGTTTGCGGTTGTTTGCGGTGCGTTAAACGGGGAATTTGGCCTGTCACTGTGAAGCAGGCGTAACCCTTACACTACCTGATCGATACAGCATCATACCTGATGTTTCAAAGCACGTTATTCCAAACAATTTAGGGATGTTAGGTGATTTATGCTCTTTATGGATTAAAACCAGACTCTACATCAACTATGTAATTTTCCATGGGAGTTTTGCCATGGATCCCCCTCCGGCATGCCACAGTCCAGGTGTTAGTCCCCTTGAAACAACTTTTCCATCACTATTGTGGCCAGAAAGAGTCCCTGTGGGTTTTAAAATTCGCCTGCCTATTGAAGTCTATGGCGGTTCGCCCGTTCGCGAACATTTGCGGAAGTTCACGTTCGCCATTCGCGAACGGAAAATTTTATGTTCGTGACATCTCTACTTATGAGACCAGAAGTGGACAAATAACCATAAATCACTAACCTATATACCCGGTGAAAGCAAATGATAGAAGAGTAGAAGCATATTTGTTGGATGCTGTTGAAACTGAAACATAAGATGTATATAATCACTTTATTGAATCAAATGACAAAACACCCCTATGAGAATATAGCACCATATACATGCTACTGAGATCAGTTAAACACTAAATTAATGGGGTCTAAGAAACCTAGTGCAAGAGCAAGATATGCCTAATCCAGTATGTAAAAGGTAGTGAAACTTATTGAGCAGACAATTTCATAATTACTTGCCATAACCAACATGACCACCGGAGGTCGCTATGACACATATAGAATCCTCCTAAGCTTGCTATCGTCTATGTGAACATAGGGCATTCGGTTAAAACTATACGAACTGCCATGAGGTGGCTAATTTTCGTATATAACCGAAATGCTCTTTATTCCTAAAACAAACCAATAAAAAACATTGCACTGTATGGTACATCATTCGTGCATAGTACCCGAACGCTCGACCGGCCAGAATTGGCTGAGAACAACCATGCGAACGAAAATCATTCGTATGGCCATGAACAGAGGTGACCCAGGATGCCTGTCTGAGCCAGGTCGATCCAGGATAACATAAATGCACGCGACCGCAGTGCGATGGGCAGTTTAACTTACGGTTTGTTACCGGACACAGCCTAATGAACACCCTCTGTGCTACTAGTCGGATTCAGGAGTCAGGAAGCCGTGAGATGGAAGACCAGGGACTGCAGAGACCAGGTAAGTGTTCCACGAGGTTCAGGTAAGTAAATGGTGATTTGCACGGACCGGAAGTGATGGTATGCAAATCGCCAGACCTGAGATGGTAGTGAGGAGGGGGCTGGTGCTCCCTTTAGAAGGGAAACCAAGACCCTGCCACAACTTCAGGTCCAGCCTTCCATATATATATATATATATATATATATAAAAATATACCTATGTCCTCGCACTCAGAACAACCCAGTAATTTGAAAGCCAGCTGCACTTTAAGCCATAGCCAACAAAAATAAACTAATGAAAAAAGGCTTGCACTCACGGTCTTATAGTATTAAATGAGGTTTTCTTTGTTCGCAATTATTCCATAAAAACATCACATCAATGTTTCAGCCCTCATCCGGGGCTTTCTTCAGGATGAACTGACAACACAAAACTAACCAAAAGTACTGTGTTATATAGCCCATAAGAAGAGAAATTGACTCCCCTCAGGTGATTGAGATTGGGGTATCGGCGTCTCGCCAGGCCATGTGCGCATGTGCGTGCGTGTCATACCAGGAAATAGTAAGTGTAATGGCTACCCAGGGTAGAGAGGGGTATCTGCCGTTAGAGACGTCCTCCCTGCGGGCTAGCTGCTGGGCTTTAGTGAAGATGTGAAGTCCCATCCACTGGATCCCTGGAGCGATGGAGAGGCAGAGCTCTGAAAAGAGCTAGTGATTAAGCTGAGAATTTCCTTTCAAGAACCAGACACAGCTAAGTTTTGTAGGGTGAAGAAAAACTAACTCCACTGAGCATTTATTGCTGCTTTTATGCAGGATTTTAAAGGTTAGACACCACCCACTGGACCTTGTGGGGCACCAACAATGCAGTTACAGCACACAAGATTATCATACACAAGATTACAATAGAGCCCACCCAGCAGTTACAGTGAATTCCTCCCCTCTGCTTAGGATATAATTGAGTTAATTAACTGTATCTACTCAATTATCTCCAAGCTGAAAAGTTACACTTTTTATGCATTTTTATAACTTTTATTTGTATTTAAAAAAATGTATGGTACAGGAATAAAACTTATATTTTTATGCACAGAACAACATTTTCAACATATTCAAAATTCGTGCAAATCCGTTTGGTAGTTCCCGAGATCAGGGGCGGACTGAGAACCCTCAGGGCCCCCGGGCAAAATAAATCAAGGGCCCCTTACAGGCTCCACCCATACTCCGCAGCAAGCGCCACCCATGTCCCGCCTCCAGCCACACCCTACACAATCTTTAGACACAAGGAACAAAAGTGCAATAATCCCTTCAAGGCCCCAGTAGAGACTACAATGGGCCATGGAGGGGGGTCTTTCTAGCAGAGGCTATCTCAGTGTCCTTTAGAGAGTGTGTTAGAAAGAATCCCCTCCAGGCCCTATTGGAGACTACAATGGAGTCTAATAGGCTTGGAAGGGGGTCTTTCTAACAGAGGCCATCTCAGTGTCCCTGCTGGAAACAGTCGCCTCCAGGCCCCAGTAGAGACTACAATTGAGGGCTAATGGGCCATGGAGGGGGGGAGCATTCTAGCAGAGGCTATCTCAGTGTCCTTTAGAGAGTGTGTTAGAAAGAATTTCCTCCAGGTCCCATTAGAGACTACAATGGAGTCTAATGGGGCCTGGAGGGGGGTCTCTCCAACACTCTGGTTCCTATTCACAATATAGCAACACAACATAGCTGATACCTAGGCCAAGTTGGCTCCTCTTACCTTAATTACGGTTGCTGACTGGCAGTCTGTGGGCTTGCTGGAAGGCTGTGGGCTTACTGGCTGCGGCTGGCAGGCTGTGGGCTTGCTGGCAGGCTTTGGGCTTGCTGGCTACTGCTGTGGGCTTGCTGGCTGTGGGCTTGCTGAAAGGCTGTGGGCTTACTGGCTGCGGCTGGCAGGCTGTGGGCTTGCTGGCAGGCTGTGGGCTTGCTGGCTACTGCTGGCAGGCTGTGGGCTTGCTGGCTGCGGCTGACAGGCTGTGGGCTTGCTGGCTGCGGCTGGCAGGCTGTGGCTTGCTGGCTGGCAGGCTGTGGCTTGCTGGCTGCGGTTGGCAGGCTGTGGGTTTGCTGGCTTTAAGCCTAACTGGTGGCCTGTAGGCTGGCTGGCTGTCTACTGGCCAGCCTGTGGGCTGGCTGGCCTGTGGGTTGGCTGGCTTGCTGGCTACTGGGGCACTCGTAGATTATTTAAAGAAATAATCCATGCACAATAACCACTACTACTCTGTGTAGTCGTTATGGTGCCAGGAGGGCCGGGCCCCCCTCCCAGAGTAAGTAGTCAAACCGTTTAAGAACAGTTTGACAACTTACCTGGGGTCTGCTGGGATATGAGGCTGTAGTAGGGTATAGGAGCAGTGGTGCAATGTGTAAGGGGTGCAGTGTGTGTGAAAGGTTCAGTATGTGTGAGGGGGTGTAGTGTGTGAATGTGTAGGGTGTGTGGGGCAATGTGTGTACGAGGGGGCTGTGTATGTGTGTGGCAATGTTAGTATGGGGGGCTGTGTGTGTATGGGTGGGCAGTGTATGTGTGTGTGTGTGAGGCAATGTGTGTAAATGTGTATGGTGTGTGTGGGGGCAGTGTGTGTGTATGGGGGGCAGTGTGTGAATGTGTATGGTGTGTGGGGGCAGTGTGTTTATGGGGCTAAAGTTCACTCTCACCACTGCGACCACCAGGAATACCTGGTGGTCACAGTGTTGAGAGTGAACTCTAGCCCGTAGCTCCAGGGCTAGAGTTTACTCTCGCAAGAGCCGTAACGTTGCCGTGGTAACCGCGGCAACGATCTGTGCTCGCGCAAGAAGGACCCAGAGGAGCTGCAGGCTGAGCTCCTGGGTCCTATCTTCCTCCCTCCCCTGCCGGCTGCCCGCACGGTGCCTGCGGACAGGGGAGGGGGCAATTGCCCTCCTCTTACTCCCCCCTCCCCCTCTTCTTACCCCCTTCTTACTCCCACTCTCTTCTTACCCCCCTTCTTACTCCCACTCTCCTTACTCTCCCCCTCTTCTTACTACCCCTCCCCCTCTTCTTACTCCCACCTCTTCTTACTCCCCCCTCTTCTTACCCCCTCCCCGCTCTTCTTACCCCCCTCCCCCCTCTTCTTACTCCCCCTTCCTCTTTTTACTCCCCCCTCCCCTCTTCTTACCCCCTTTACTCCCCCCCTCTCTTCTTACTCTCCCCTCTTCTTACCCCCCTCCCCCCTCTTCTTACTCTCCCCTCCCCCTCTTCTTACTCCCCCTTCCTCTTTTACTCCCCCCTCCCCCTCTTCTTACCCCCTTCTTACTCCCCCCTCCCTTCTTACCCCCCTCCCTCTTCTTACCCCCCTCGTCTTACCCCCCTCCCTTCTTACCCCCCTCCCTCTCTCTTCTTACCCCCCTCCCTCTCTCTTCTTACCCCCTCCCTCTCTCTTTTTACCCCCCCTCCCTCTCTCTTTTTACCCCCTACTCCCCTCTCTCTTTTTACCCCCCTCCCTCTCTCTTTTTACCCCCCTCCCTCTCTCTTTTAACCCCCCTCTCTCTTTTAACCTCCCCTCCCTCTCTCTTTTAACCCCCCCTCCCTCTTTTAACCCCCCCTCCCTCTCTCTTTTAACCCCCCTCCCTCTTTTAAACCCCCCTCCTCTCTCTTTTAACCCCCCTCCCTCTCTCTTTTAACCCATCTCTTTTAACAACCCCCCTCCCTCTCTCTTTTAACCCCCCCCTCCCTCTCTCTTTTAACCCCCCCTCCCTCTCTCTTTTAACCCCCCCTCCCTCTCTCTTTTAACCCATCTCTTTTAACAACCCCCCTCCCTCTCTCTTTTAACCCCCCCCTCCCTCTCTCTTTTAACCCCCCCCTCCCTCTCTCTTTTAACCCCCCCCCCTCTCTCTTTTAACCCCCCTCTCTTTTAACCCCCCCTCCCTCTCTCTTTTAACCCCCCCTCTCTCTTTTAACCCCTCCCTCTCTCTTTTAACCCCCCTCCCTCTCTCTTTTAACCCCCCTCCCTCTCTCTTTTACCCCCCTCCCTCTCTCTTTTAACCCATCTCTTTTAACAACCCCTCCCTTTTAACCCCCCATCTCTCTTTTAAACCCCCCCTCTCTCTTTTACCCCCCCTCCCTCTCTCTTTTAACCCCCTCTCTCTCTTTTAACCCCCCCTCTCTCTTTTAACCCCTCCCTCCCTCTCTCTTTTAACCCCCCCTCTCTCTTTTACCCCCCCTCTCTCTTTTACCCCCCCTCTCTCTTTTAACTCCCCCCCTCCCTCCCTCTCTCTTTTTACCCCCTCCCCGTAGCGTGGCCGAGCTGCTCTGCGTCCGCGGTGCCGGCCGGATTGATAGGAAGGTGCACACACACTGAGTGTGCACCTTCCTGTCAGTCCGGCCGGGTACAGGAAACAGAAACTCCTGTTCCTGCTCCTGTTCTTTATATATATATAAAGTGCTGGATGCAAATAAGTGAAGTGAAGAGATTTTACCAAAGAAAAACTGTACTTAAAGTGATACAGTGCTTTCATGAAGTGAAACAGTGCCTTAAAAAGTTAAGCTCAGTATAATATATATAGTGGAGCATCATAAATTAAAAAATATAGGCATATATGAACCAAAAGTATGGTCTTCAAGCTCACAACACTTCCAAATGTGTGTGTGTATATGCACTTTTTCACAATGCAAAATCATGTTACAAAATTTTTTTTTAGCAAAGAAATCTTCTTATCTTCATCTCGATCTCTTTAAAACAATATCTGAAGAAGACTTGACATGGAAAAATTTCAAAAATTAAAAAAATTACAGGGGACGTGGCCTGGCTGCTCAAGAGAGTGGATGTGTGAGTGACCAGCTCCGTTAAGGGTGCGATAAAAACAGCGACTAGCAGAGCAGCAATAACTTCCACCCGCCTAAGGTGACTACCTGCCACTTACCTGACACAGCCATGTCCCAAAGATCCACGAAAAAAGGGAAACTACGCCCGCCAGCGTTGCAAATCGCGGGCCTTAACATCGCCGCGACGGATCCCCCAAGATAGCGCCGACGGCCCATCATCCCCTGCAGCATGCTCGGACAGGAGCGATAATACCTCGGTCTCCCTGGACAACTCTGCCCCTGCATCGGAGACAGCACTACATAAGATGCTAAAAGACCTGCAGCACACACTCCAAGCGGAATTGGCCAAATTAGCCAGAGAGGTCAGGACAGACATCAAAGCTATTGGTGAGCGCACATCCAAATTAGAGGATAAAGCAGATGAGATAATTGAAGCCCACAATAATCTGGCAGACACCTATGAATCTCTTGAAGAGAAGGTTAATTACTTAACTGCCAAGATTGCAGATCAGGAAGACCGCGATAGGCGTAACAATATCCGGCTGCGCGGCATACCTGAAAACGTTACAGCAGCGGAGCTCAAGGCCTACGCGCAGACCCTATTTAAAACACTCTGCCCTAAACTCGAAGACCAGGATCTATACATTGATTGCATACACCTGCTGCCAAAACCACGATTTCTTGCGGTCACTGTACCTCGAGACGTACTCGCCCACATTCATTATTTTACTACGAAATAAATCATCATGCGCACAGCCAGGGACACCTCCGATATGCCGGCAGAGTACACTGGGATTAAGCTTTTTGTTGACCTATCAGCAGCCACATTGGCGAAAAGAAAATCATTTATGCCCATCACTAAAGCATTGCCCCAGGCGACTATGCTCTACAAATGGGGATACCCAACGCACTTAATAGTGAAGAGGAATGGCATCGAACACCAGATAAAGACCGAAGATGAAGGAATTCATCTATTGACGGAGTGGAATATACAATTCGACCACCGATCTGGAGAAGACCGCCCAAGTGGCAATCGCAAGTCACCAGCGAAAATTTCCAAAGACTGGATACAAGTGTCGAGACCTAAGTGAGAGACTACTACAAAACGGGCCGAGAAACCCGATGCTATCCTGCTTTTCTGATCCGAATCGACCTGACTTCACGTGAGGTTGATAGTTTGAATCCGTAAAAAATTATATGTTGTATTTCAATTTTACCATAGCCCGTTTGGCTACTACATTGTCCCATGTGGGTGCTTCTCAAACGGCAATACCACTAAATGTTAGTCTGGTTCATCGTTAAAAGGGACATAGTGTACTATTGATATATTAAGGGTGTTAGTTACTGCCCATATTTTGAAATCACCCTCCCCCAACTTGGCTCCATGTGGCCGATACTTCCTCCTCAGACACTGGACGGTATGTCCTGGAGTGTCTTTTTGTATATAGTTGCCGTCCGGCACATTATGTTCTTTTTTCCTTTTCCTTTTTCTTACTACTCCCTTCCCTCACCATGGACCCTGAATATGTACACGAGCCAATGTAACGCACAATCTCAATGCAATATTGTTTGGAGCGATAACGATGCACCGCTAATAAGGTGGCTAAATCTTCTTCAAACACCCTCCTTCAAATGCAGGTTGTTTTACTACAACTCACTATACTACAAATTGGGAAATAGAAGACTATTGATATACTTTTGCTGCCCCCATAGTAGAATTTATGTTATATGTATAGGCGAGGCCCTAATTTGTACTTTTATGGTCGATATTTTGGGCATGTGGCGGTGACAGATTTCGCCCCGGGACTATACCTGGGTTAGTTCTGTTCCACTTACCCGTAGCAACCCTATCTATCATTAAGATGCCTTTAAATATACTATCCCTTAACACTAAGGGCTTAAACTCTCCGCATAAGAGGAGATTGGCCCTAGCAGAAGCCACAAAATTACAAGTTAATGTAGCGTTCTTTCAAGAAACACACTTTCTGAAATCTAACATGCCCAAGTTCTCTTCCAAACATTTCCCAATAGGTTTCCATGTGGGATATGTTAAGAAAAAGAGAGGGGTATCGATTTTGATAAATAAAGATGTAGCGTTTTCGTTTCACCACAAAATCAGTGACAAAGAGGGTAGATTCTTACTGCTACAATGTCTATTGAATAATGAACCCTACACCCTGGTGAATATTTATGGCCCTCATGACAATCAACTGCAATTCGCTAACAAAATACTCTTGTTAACCCAAACACACTTATTTGGAATGTTAGTCATAGGGGGTGACACGAACTTTGTTTTAGATGACTTGATGGACACGACCTCCGCTACTACTGTAACACGAGCCACGGCCCAAAAACATTCGGTTATAGCAACACACCTCAGGAAGGCAATTCACACGTCGGGGCTTTTGGACGTCTGGAGGGTGTTCCACCCTTCTGACAGGGACTATACGTTTTACTCCCAAGTGCACCACTCATATCCACGTATAGACAGATTTTTGATACACTCCTCCACAGTCCCAAAAGTACACGCTGTAAATATTGGAACCATCACGTGGTCTGACCACGCACCCATTACTATCTCATTGCAGGAATGCTTTCCCTCTAAGGGACGTGGATCCTGGCGACTTAATGAAACATTGTTGAAAGACCCCCGTGTTAAACGCCAAATTACGGAGGATCTCAAAACCTATTTTGAACTTAATACCACTCACGACACCCCTATAGAGATGATTTGGCAAGCTCATAAAGCTGTGATTAGAGGGTCATTCATTAAACATGCTAGCCAAGCCAAAAAGCAAAGGGAGAAAGGATATTCCATCCTAATCAATGAAATGACAGCCCTCACTCATGCTAACAAACTAAACCCTTCAGTGGCACATAGCGAGACACTTCGTCACCTCCAAACCAAATTGAGTGAAATGGAATTAGAAAAAACAAATTATATCCTACAGCGCTATAAACATAAATTCTTTGCGCATGGGAACAAATCGGGCTCTCTACTAGCGGCCAAACTAAAAGCTAAGATGGCCTACTCTAGGGTGGCTTGGATACATTCCTCGACACGCAAAAAAATAATGAATCCACAGGAAATTGTGGAGGAGTTTGCACGATATTACAGTACTCTTTACAACCTCAAGGACGATAATACCACACATACCCCCTCCCTTTCGCAAATACAAACTTTTCTAAATACAGTTGACCTTCCCACGTTGCAACAGTCTGAAATTGACACACTCACCCAACCGATCTCTGAACAAGAATTGTGGCAAACTATTCACCAACTACCCCAACACAAATCACCGGGACCAGACGGACTCCCTAATATTTATT